>NC_052532.1:187672732-187993982 GCF_016699485.2 Gallus gallus | reverse complement strand
TCAATGCAGAGAAATATGCAGAGAAAGGTATGGTGGATTATTATTTGTTCTGTAAAACTCATTTGAATAGGATGCCACTTTGTGTTACTGCAAGATGTAATGTAGCCTGCAAGCACCATGTCCCCTCTATTTTAGCAGCTTAAAAAACAAGAGAGGAAAGCATTTCAAATCTATTTGCACCTATGTGTGTAGAAAATCTTCTCTGTCTACTGATTCTTGAAGCCAAATCCACCCCTTCCTGCCCCAAATTCACACAGCTCAAAAGAAAAAGGTCACTATTATATATTTTTTTCCTGTAACAAAGTCTACAGTGCTATTTTTTACGCAGCTCATGAAGTAACATTTCACTTTAAATTACCCTTAATCATTGTAACAACTATGATTTGCTGTACAGTGGTGATTTTCATGTGCATTGTAAAGATCTACAGATTACAGTACTCAAAAAGATTTCAAAGCTAAGTTCTTATGTCTTTTGACTTTCAAGTATTTCTCATTTCCAGAATCTTATTTTTTTCTTATTTTTTTCTTTTTTTTCTTCCAGATTAATCAAAGGCAGGAGGCCCTGTATTGACCCTCTCATTTTTTCAGATAGAAGGTTCAGGTTTGATGTCTTCATGTTCTTATTCTAATGTTAAGAATCAGCTCATTTAGAGAATTACTTATATAAACTCCAATCGTCTTCTCTTCTTCCAGGCTATCATCTTGTTAAAGAAAATAAGACTGAATAATGATAATAAATGATTATATCTTTTTTCAAAGGATAGAGCAAAGATGTTACTCTAGTTCAGCAGTGCAGCAAGTGCTTCCATTTTTTATTTTTTTTTATTTTTCCTGCATACACGCCTACAAGCTTGTGTGTACAAAGTAAGACATTTGTAACAGCTGTATTATATAGCAATGCAGTCCTTGGCCAAAGCATACTAATGAATCTTCTGCACTATTCTCATTTTTCTTCATGTTAACCAAGTGTCTTTCATTCAGACACTTGTCCCCACCTCCATCATTTTTAGAAGATATGTCACTGCAGCATAGGGACGTCCTGCAACTGCAAGAAATCACTCTAATCACTCACCTAAAAAACTGAAACTTCCGATGGCATCAGTAGACTCTCTAAGCATGAGGCTAGTGAACCTGGTGACAGAACTTGAATCTGTGCACATCTGTTAGTTTATTCATTTCACAGTTTCACTGGAGATATCTATAATTCCTTCCATGTGTGCCAAAACAGTAGTATATTTATGGAGTCCTTGAGCAAGTGTGAATCATTGCCTTCTTTTGTTTATATTGATATGTGCTCCTTTCCAGCCAAGAAGCCTGATGGCGAGCAAAGGCTAAATGATAGGATTATGGTTTGGAAGCATAAAAAATAATGAAAGAAAATGTGCTGTTTTAGTAAGCCAAGCAATCTCTACTCAGGGTTCTTATCGGTTCAAATCTGTGCAGGGCAGGTTGCCTAAAACCAAACAGTCCATGGGCAAAAAACAGTGAAAACATAGGTCTGCATAAAGCTGCTGAGGACGGTGATACAGATCCTCATATGGGAGCATTTGCAGTAATAAAGGAGCATTTTGCTACTGGATTTTTATTCCTTTCCCATCTCACAGGCAGTACAATGCCATTCCTATCATACGCAGCAGAGGACCAGAGAGAAGTGGTTTACTGCATGACTGTTCAGTACTCAAAGCTCCTGCTGAGCTATGTGCAGACAGGCTGTTGGAAATAATATCCATTTACTTTCCATTCCCTAATGTAGAAGGAGAACCAACCACCCTGCTTTTTTATGTTCTTTTGTTCTTTCTACAGAACAAATAATGATTTCATACATCATTCTGAAGTAGAATACATAGTCCTTTAAACTAGGAGGCATGGTATCCCCAATAGCTTATAGTTCAGAGATGAAGACTAATAAGGTGGAAAAAAATAGAGAGAGAAGCCTGCAGGAACTGGTCTACTGATGTACAGAGGAGGGCACACTTCTGGGTTTGAGCATATGAGGGAGCAAGAAATAAATTAGGAAGAGTTGTTTTTCAAACTGAAAATTGCAAAGAAGAGGGATAGGTGACCACAGTAAAATAAATAAATAAATATGTATGCAGGGAATATGAAGGTCACGAAAAAACAGGTAGTCTCCTCATGAGATATAAAGTTGAGCAGAACCACATGCAGTACCACCCTGCTGAGAGCACAGGAAGGGAAGCACAGCCCACCACCTGCTGCTTTTCCTCTTCTCTTAGGATGAAATCACAGAAGCGCAGAATCATATGGATTGGAAGGGACCTCTGGAGATCATGGAGTCCAAACCCCTGCCAAAGCTGGTTCCCTATAATAGGCTGCAGAGGTAAGCATCCAGATGGGTTTTGAATGTCAAAGAAAGAGACGGGACTGACAGAATAAAGAATCTCGTAGCAGCATATGGATGAGGAACAATATACTTACAGTGACAGCAACAGAGATGTACTAACTGTAGCATAACTGTGAATGGGATCTGAGACTCACATGCTGGGAGAAGGCCAGTTTGCCTTTTTATACATTTTCAGTGAACTACACTGCCTGCCTGAAACACAATCAGGGCAAATCAGGTCATATTGCATTGTGTGTACATTAAACAGAGAAACAGCAATGAAAGAGTCACTGTTGTTCCTTATCAGTGGCAAATACGTGATGAAAAATGACAAACCACGTGAACAATTTTTTAACCCCAAATTCTACCAAGTTCAGGCTGACATTTTTTCTTCTATCTTTCCCACTATGACATTTAAAAATTGTTGCTTGGTTCATATCTCTCTGTGAATTTCTAAGGAAGCCTAGCTTGCAAGTATAGGTCTTCTGCATTAAAATATTTTGATGGGGTATTCAGTTGCCCAGGAATGCTGTGTGTTATATTTTATTATTCTGTCATCCCAACGTAATCTTTCAGAAATCAGAGTAATCGCCTCTAACCTTCCCTCAGCTCTTGTGCAGTTATGTCTAAATGTGAAATTTAGTAATTTTCTTTGAATATGCAAAGAGATAGAATTTGTGTTTGGAAAAGCAAAAGGCTACAAAACCATGAGTACTGAAGGTAGATGGACATTATAGTAATTTGCCTTTCAGGTGAAGGCTAGTTATTGCTGGCCATTAAGGTAATAAACCTTGTGATGGGTCAATTTAAGACAGTTTTGCTTTAAGAATATTTATCAATTGCTTTTACTTTAAAATTCTTATTGAAGATTAATTGTACATACATTACAATTTAATTTTTTTGGAAATGGAAGTGAAAATAATTTAAACAAGTAGCATATGATACCTGTAGTTTGCTGTGGGTCCATAAATACTATGTATAGCTCATTCTTAAGTATAAAAATAACCTGGCACAAAAATAAGAGGATTATTAAAGAATTAAATTACTTCAAGAAGCTTATTTTTCTACTCCATGAAGAAAATAATGGAATAAATCAGGATATGTGCTTTCCATTTTTTACATACCTAAATATACTAGTTAACTACTATGTTAACAGGAGGAAAGACTGCTCAAATAGTTTTTTTTTCAAAATGGTAAAGTTTTGAAATGCATCCTTCATTAAAATACAATTTTGAAACAGTAATTTTTTGTAGATTTCTACTGTTATTCAAGGAGGTTTTATCTTTTGCCTTGCAAATTCAGAGGAGGGGCCTGTAATCAGTCCTGCTGGCAACCTTACTCTTCGATAATTGCCAGAACTACTTCCAAAGGAATTTACTACATGGTGTAAGCAAAACCCCTAGAATTTACCCCAGAGTACTAGCTCAAATTTCAAAACATTTGTCTTCGAAAAAAGGATCTTCAGATACCCAAGAAGTCAAGTACTACTGTTAGCAGAGAGAAGATAATTAAAATAATTGGTAGGTCCTTGGTGCCTGAAGTGCCAATGCAGGCAGTGAAAAAGGACAAGGTGCCTTCTGTTAATAAATTCCTGCATTGTTGTTTCATCACTCCTTGAAAGAATTAATGTAAGTTCTGTCCTACAGATCTGCACATGCTGAGCATTTTCTGGCACTGGGACTCCAGATATGTTTCATGCCTCAGCTGAAAGTGATATCTATGCAACCAATCTAGCACTTAGTGAGAGCTTCTAATTGCTAAGCAATTGCCAGTGTATGTCTAGATTAATGTATCTTAAATGCTTTATAAATCCAGCTTTACAGCTCTGCTAATTAGGGGAGATAATTCCAGGCATGGATATATACTTTCTGAGAGAAAGCAAAGTTGTCGCTACGTTTCAGGTGCAGGTCGATAACAACTACATGACCGTCACTACTAAACAACAGAAAACAAGTCAATCAAAATCACAATCTCACAAGCCAGTTAGAGGCAAACTTAAATGCACAGACAAGTCATAGTACTGAAACACGTTGTTACATTATTTCAGAAGTAGGGATTTGAACCCTTCAGGTTTTACTTGGGTCACATCACAGTGATTTCTGATGATCTAAGTAACTTCTTTTACTAATTCTTACATAGTTACTATCATAGCAGTAATATTCTGCTGTATTTTCTTATCTAAAACATTAAAGTGTATTTTATGCACTTTATTTTTGAGTGCTTATTTAAGTAATGACAGCATTTAAGTGGTGTAAAAACACAAAGAATCATATCCTTAATTCAATTTAAGATGAATTTAAAATCATGATCTGTGACTAGACAGCGGAGTTCAGAATGTCCTAAGATAGAGAGGACCTAGGTCTATCCAATTCCAGAAGTACTGAGGACAGAAACTGTCTCCTCTGAATCAGCATCTGAGAGCACTGCTCTCCCAGGTCTGGAGTTTTTCCTACATTGAAGAAGCCAATACTTTGATCTGGAAATGCTCAGTGGGACACACATTCTATTTTCACAAGAAAATACATTTAACTTGGTGATCATCATAGTGTGAAAAGATAAGAAAGAATTATTTAAAAAGAAGCATCAGCTTTTGGGTTAGTTTGTCTCTTTTTTATCCAGCGGTAAGATGGATGCAGGGCAGAAACATAAAAAGTGATGTAATTTGAAAGAAAATGATGTTTTCTCCTATCTACCCCCAAAAGAATCTATAATTCCATACCCAAAAAGCCAGATTTACTACTGCTTATCCAACTCCAGGCTGAGAGCCCAGATGTGGAAATTCTGTCAGCTGTGGAGGAGAAAAAAGGACATTATATTTTGCAACAGGTCTTCAGCCAGTCAGTGAGAAGAGCTGAAGTGGTTGGAGCTTGGATAGGATGGGATGTGCAGAAAATGTTCTGACTCAGAATGATTCACAAAGAAAAACACTTGAATAACACAAGATGAGGTTTTAATGCCTGTCTGGATGCAACTGGGGTTGCCTTCACTAAGATTCAATGATTCAATGATTTTAGCAGGAAGTTGGCTCATGTAATACTAATGTGGTTATCAAATTGCTGTATTTTAGGAGCTCTTGGTATGCTTGTGCCATTCAGTCTTTGGGGAAGATTGCTCTGCTAGCTTTGTGATGTAAGTCACTGATGAATGAACTGTTGCAAATGGCAAACGTTTCCTATCCGCTATTACCTCTTCAGAGCAGGGACAAAACACGTTTTGAGATGTATTTTCTATCTAAGCATTTCAAACAGTCTCTTTGATTCTTAACTAAACAGTTTTTTCTTTTCTGTATTTCCACATCACTTTTCCATCACAGCCAAACGAAGGTTTCATACTATCAGTCTTCATTCCTTGTGAAGAGGAGTAAAGATAGAATTGCTTTTCATAGTACTAGTGCAATTCTGGAATGGAAGCATCTGTGCTTGGAATGGAAGCATAATTTGGGCTATGATTTGCCATGTGTTTTGAAAAAAAGAGCAACTATACAAATGTAAATTGTTGCTATTGTTATTGGTATTGGCAGTACAAGTATGGCAACAAATATAAGCATCAAAATAGTCTACATTTTCAACCTGTTTGCTAGTGGCATACAAATCTTTTTATTCCAGATCATGGTTATTTCCACTGCACCTGTAATTTTGCATTATTTTTTAATAACATAACTCTACATTCTGATGGAGATTCTGATATTATTTATTTTATAAAGATGGCATGGAACAGATCCTGCTTTTTTTTTTTTTCTAGTACAAAGACAGAATAAAAGGCAGTATGTTTTCTCTTCAAAAACAAAATACAGTTGTTTCTGTAGGGCAGTGGTTCCTTGTTGCCTTCAGCAACTATGATGTTAGCCACCTGTGTTAGCCCTAGTGCAAGCTGGCCAATTACCTGGTCAGGACCAAATGACTGAAGATGCACACCAATATGATGAGCGGCAAAATGGCGTCTATTTACTACTAAGAACAGCTTATATACCTTTACCTGAACCAGTGGTTTAAATAGATAGATTCTAATTCTTGAGATACATTCTTTTTTCTTTTTCTTTCTTTATATGTTTATACTCGTATATTCTCTAAGTGAAAGACCTGTGAAAAGCCAAAATTGACAAGGAGAAACCTAAAATATGCTACGTACTGGTTAAGTGATTTTTAATGATGGAAGTAGTCAAATCCCTGTTAAGAATAGCTAGTCTATGCCTTTTGAGCAGTTAAGGAACTGTTAAGTAACCCATGAAACACTACTTAAAAAAGAAGCAAAGATTGCATCAATTTTAAAGATGCAATGATTACTCTGGTAGTAGTAAAAAAAACCACAATAGTGATTTTTTTTTTTAATATAAATATCATTAAATGCTACTTTTTAAAGAAATGTGTGTATTTTGTTTTGAAAACTGTCAAGAGCTCAGTTCATATGCAAATTTTAACATTCACTTCAAACCTCTGAAATCCAGCTCTTACAGAAAGCAGGAAGTTTCTTGCTTGGAATGCACAACCCATGTCAGATCATCAAAAGGCAAATCACATAACCATAACCCCTTCCTTTTGAAATACTCTTTGACCTTTAGTGAACTTTCCTATACTGAGAGAAATTAATGAGTTAAGATATCCCTAAGTCTTTCCCCTGCCCTCCCTCACTCTACAGTTCAAGTGCTAACAAATTGAAAAACCCATGTTTGCTTGAGGGAGGACTTCTCTACAAAGACTTTCTCTCAATTTTAGTTAAGGGAGAAATTCATGCTGTGATAGGTTTACTACAGTCTTATAACCTGTGGGGTTCTATAACTGTTCTGAAATGGAGAGTCATACATGAGGAAGGAATAGAACTCCATGAGAAAAATATCCCAAAGGTCCTCCATCACAGAGCTGAGTTTCTACACAGGTTTGTATCTACAGTTCCACCTAATGGAAGATCGAATGAAAAGTAGACAATCAAAAGTATACCATAGAAGCTTAACGTGCCAGCAGGAAAGACACCTATTTTACTTTCAAAGTCTTTAATTAGCAGAAAAACAGCACAAACAGGACAAGAAATTTCGAATGGCTGAAGTCAAGCTGAGTTAAATCCCATCCTCAGTATTCATCTCCTGTTTGGTGAAGATGACATGGAAACAACCCACAGATATCACAGCTGAATGGAGACAAAGATGTATTCTGAAGCCATTTATCAGTAATGATGTAATTCTCTGCCCTGCAGTGAAAGCTGCTACACCAGTCAACAAAACCAAAAGCATTTTGTTTTTTCTTTATGGATTATCTGCAGCAGTTGGTTTTAATACCTAGTCAGACAAGAGCTGGAGCTATGTTGTTATAGTATCTCAGTGCACAAGGAAGCTAAAACTATTCCTGTCTGTACTGCTGGCAGGTACATTTGATACTCAGAGATTGTCTCCTGGCTTCCCACATTCGTGCCTGCTTATGAGGCTGGTTCTATGTACCTAATCACTTGGCTTTTTTCTTTCATGAGCATTATAAAAGGTGCCAAGTAAACATGATTTGAAATGTGCAGATCTGCTGCAAATGAAACTGCTGCAAGGCAGCAGTTAGAATGTTATTCTGTGTCCATGATGATGAAACCTCTTGATATCTATGAAAACAGATATGATTTTTTGGACTCGTAAAGGAGGAGAATTACTGGGTGCATACAATGATCATCAGTGGACATCCTGAGTCCTTATAATGGCATCTTTCTTAGAAGATGAGTGCTTAATATTTTCTGAATATCAAGAGAGACGACTTCTTTGGAATGTCATTCTATTTGGTTCTAAAATTTTATTTATTCTTTAAAAAAAAAAAAAAAGAAGAAAATTCTGTCTTATTTTTGAAAGTTATTTAGAATAAAAACTTAAAGAATCATGGAATTTCAGGGGTTAGAATAATAGAATCATAGAATCTTTAGAGTTGGAAGGGATCTTTAAGGGTCATTTTGTCCCCCCATTCAGGGGAATTCATCCACAGCTCAACCAGGTTGCCCAGGGCCTGATTCAGTAACACCTTGAAAGTGTCCAGGAATGGGGCATCCACAACATCTGTGGGCAACCTGATCTAGTGTCTCACCACCCTCACTGTAAAAGATTTTTTCCTTGTAGCTAAACTAAACCTACCTTTGAGCTTGAAGCCATTTCCCCTTGTTCTATCACTACAGACCCTGTTAAAGAGTCTGTCTGCTTCCTTCCTGTAGCACCACTTTAGGTATCAAAAGGTCACTATCAGGTCATCTCAGAGACTTCTCTTCTCCAGGCTGAACAACCTTATCTCCTTCAGCCACTCCTCATAGGAGAGGTGTTCCATCCCCTGGATCATTTTTTGGGGGTTGGAAGGGACCTCAAGAGATCACTGAGTCCAATCCCCCTACTAAAGCATGTTCCCTACGTTAGGTAGTGCATGTAGATTTCCAGACAGGCCTTGAATATCTCCATAGAAGGAGACTCCAGAGCCTCTCTGGGCAACCTGTTCCAGTGCTCTGTCACATTTATGCTAAAGAAGTTCTGCATGTTTGTATGGAACGTCCTGTGTTCAGGTTTTTAGGCAATTCCTCCTTGTCAAATCACTATGTACCACCAAGAACCTGACCTCATCCATTTGCCTACCACCTCCCTTTAGATATTTATAAACATTTATCAAATCCCCTCTCAGTCTTTTTTTCCCCTGGCTGAACAGACCTGGGCTACTCAGCCTTTCCTCGTATGAGAGATGCTCCAGGCCCTTTATCATCTTTGTGACCCTTCACTGCACTCCTAAATCATCTGCCTACATCAACTGTAGAAAGAGACTAAATGATCATATTATATGATACGGACAACATAGGTAAATTGTAACAGGTAAAGCAGATAAATTAGAGCCTTTAGGCTTTACTAGTCTATAAAGATCACAGGCACGTCACCTAGATTACAGAGTAGAAACTAGATGGAAACAGGCTAGTGTTTTATAAAGTGTCTTTTTAGCAAGCTCAAATCCCTTGAATAAAAGTAATGTGGATCTTCCATTTAGGATGGGAAGATTTAATTCTTGAGGGATTACATTAATCTCTTAAGAAAAATTTTTAAAGAAAATTTTCACACTGATTATTCTGATGATGTATAATAAATGCAACATGGGAAGTAGTCAAGTTAGCGTGGACAGTGAAGTACAAAGGAACATGATACTGGGAAAAAGATGTGAACTATTTGGTTACAAGTTGAAAAACAGGATGGGATTTAGAATAATAAGCCCCATAGAGCAACTGAGATCAGTACCAACCTTTTACTTTATGGCTATTTTTTGAATGGTATGACAGAAAGTTTGAGCTTGAAAGAGAAGACAAAAAAGAATCTCATCAAATTTTGGCTTAGAAAATATTGTCAGTGAAGGGGATTAAGAGATTTATTCTAATTATAATTTTTAAATGTAAAACAAATCCTTCTGTTTATACTTCTTAATTCCCTTATGGATAATTTAACAATTTGGATGACTAGATTTAGGTGGATGATTACAAAGGAGAATCTTGAACAGTTTTGAAAAATGCTGGGGCTTCCAAATTTAACATTCTGGGTTTTCATCAATGGTCTGACTGGTCAAGATAAATGCTTTTAATTTTCAGCCTTACATACTGCATAGGTTGATGTCTAAAACCACCCAAATAGTTATCATTTAATGGGTTAAATACAATATTTTCTCTATACCTTCATTGTATCTACATTCTTTCTCTTTTGTTGATGACGTGAAATTATATTAATGAGAACCTATATTAAGAGAAAAAGAAAGCAAACAAACAAAAAAACAACAGTTATTTTCCAAACAATAATATGCAGGTTGCTATGAAAGTATTGCCTTCTATTTATTTCCATGGAAACTACATCAGATACAAGGACGAGAATAACATCATTTGATAAAGCAAATTCTCAATAAATTCCATGTTTTACACTATTTTGTCAGACTGCCCCTCTGCTGCCATCTGTCACACGTCAACAAAACTTATCAGAATATTGGTGTGAAGGTTCAATCTCTATTGCCAATATCTACCTATGACAGCACTGAGCAACATGATAAAATTGGAGGCATTCATTTTGGAATAGCTCTCGTACAAACAGATACCTATCCAGACAAATTTTACTTTTTAAGTTTATGGATGACTGAAACAATAGTGCTTTGTATTATCTCGTAATCCAGAGAAAAAATATATTCTTTTTAGTTCTTCTTTTCAAACCAACTTCCTCTCCTGCTGTCAGTCAGTAAGACCTCAGTTCAGAAAATAATTTCTGCTTGTGAAAAACTGAATGATTTTAAAGTTTCACCAAAAATTTCTTCCAATAATCTTTCCCAATTCTTTTCTAAGTTTCAACTGTTTCTGTATTTTTGCTTAGGTATTTAATGGTAATTTAATTAAGTAGCTAATCTAATCTAAGTTCTCTCCTTAATTTGTTATTCCTTACATTTATTTTTCTCTTGCTTCATTTAATCTATTTTTAAACCTCCAAACTCATCTTGCATCAGTTCATACTAGAAAAGTATCTAGGTTGTAACAGAGGGCCACGAGCTCTTAATTAGGCAGTATGTCTGTGCAGGATACGCAAACAGAGGATGTTCTGAGTACATCACACCAATATAAAAATGAACTTGAGTGTGGTGGTTTTGGGTTTGTGACAAGATAGCCTTTCAGAAGGAAGGGTAGACATATCCAGCAGCAATGCTAAACATGGCTCAGTGGGAATATTATCATCCATAGTCATATCTTGAGCACTGGCAGGAGAGAAGCTTTGGAAGATCCAAATGTTAATTAGATAGTTCTGTGCCATTGACTTTAAATGGTTGCAGGGGATCCATTAGCTAAAGGCAAGCTTGTCAACATCAAAAGGATACTGTAAAATTGTGTTGTCAGCATCAAAAGGATATTGTAAAATGATGGTGTTACTATTATGGGTCTAGTCAATGAAATTTACATTGTGAGTCATGTTATCTTTATCCACTGTGAAGCCTGTCCACTTTTGCTTGAGATCTTTCCTTCTCTAAAAGATCCTTTTCTGCTTTAAACCTTTTAATCTCCTACTCTGTTGGATCTCTTGAGACATTTTGATAGCTGCCCCTATCCCTGTACATCTTGACAGAATGCTGTTAGTCTCTCATGTCAAGCAAGTGTAATAGAAACAGCATAATAAGGGTTAAAGGATTTGTAAACATTAATCATCAGTCTCCAGGAAAAGCATAAATTCACATAGCTGCCTCTCTCGGGATACTTAAGATGGATGTAAAACAATGATCATCCCCCAGTTCTGATGAAATCAAAGCCTCTGGAAACCGCTTGAAATGTACCTTTGTAAGCTTCTACGGTTGTGTCCCTGCTGAGCTGGAAATAAGCAATTTAGAAGACTTAGAAACACAAGCGCTCATGGCAAGCCTGTGACTCATTCACTGCTCAGCAGCCTCAATAAAAAGCCTTTTTCTCTTCTCTCTCTTCTCTTCTCTTCTCTTCTCTTCTCTTCTCTTCTCTTCTCTTCTCTTCTCTTCTCTTCTCTTCTCTTCTCTTCTCTTCTCTTCTCTTCTCTTCTCTTCTCTTCTCTTCTCTTCTCTTCTCTTCTCTTCTCTTCTCTTCTCTTCTCTTCTCTTCTCTTCTCTTCTCTTCTCTTCTCTTCTCTTCTCTTCTCTTCTCTTCTCTTCTCTTCTCTTCTCTTCTCTTCCCTTCCCTTCCCTTCCCTTCCCTTCCCTTCCCTTCCCTTCCCTTCCCTTCCCTTCCCTTCCCTTCCCTTCCCTTCCCTTCCCTTCCCTTCCCTTCCCTTCCCTTCCCTTCCCTTCCCTTCCCTTCTCTTCTCTTTTCTCCTTTCCTTTCCTTTCCTTTCCTTTCCTTTCCTTTCCTTTCCTTTCCTTTCCTTTCCTTTCCTTTCCTTTCCTTTCCTTTCCTTTCCTTTCCTTTCCTTTCCTTTCCTTTCCTTTCCTTCTTCTCTTTTCTTCTCTTTTCTTTTCCTTTCTTTTCTTTCCTTCTTTTTTTTTTTGCCTTTCATTCAGACAAATAGAAACATAACGTTGAGAGAGCATTCCTGGCTCACTATGATTATTTCCATGATGACACATGTACTGTTATGTAATCCATTTCATAGACTCTTGCTTTCGCTGAAAGATAATCAGGTGTTTGAAGCTTGATTTTTGCCACCACTACTTTGTTATACAAGACAATGTGTAAGAAAATGCTCAGTTCCCTGCACTGGATGTGGCATTCCAATTGTCTGTCACCAGTGCTGAGCAAAGAAAGATCACCTCCCTCAAACTGCTGGCAGTGTTTTTCCAAATGCCACTCAGGATTGTGTTGACTATCTTTGCTCAGGGGCCCATTGTTGTTTTATGGTCAGCTTGTTATCACCTACCAGCATCCGCAAGTCCGTCTTTTTCAGTCAGTTGGATCCCAGTGTGTGGTGATACACGGTTCATTGATGCTTTGTAAAGAAAGGTTTTCCCTTAAATTTCCACTGGTATGCTGAATTTACTGGGAAGAAATATACCAATTTTCATACCTCCCTGTGCCACAATGAACATCTAAAAATTAAGTTTGTGGTGACGCAAACTTCTGAATATCATGGTGTTACTTTCATCACATTGGTATTTCTACAGTTTAATCTGTCTTCTCATTCAGTTTTCTGTTTTTTTCTTTTAATTTTTTATTTTCCTTTGCAGTGTCTCCATATTAACGTATCAGAACGTATCAGTAACTTTCATCAGTGTTCTTTTTTTTTTTTTTTTTTTTTTTAATGCCACGTGCCTTTGTGAAAATAATACACTTGACCCCAAGACACATCTTCACCTTTACTCTTTGCAATATTTTCTCTTTTGACAAAATTACGTAGGTCACTCTGAAAGTAATGCCTCCGTTTTATTTCTATGGAAACTAAAACAGATACAATAACATCATTTGATAGAGCAAATTTTCAGCTACAAAATGCTAGTTTTCAACACAGTCACCACTGCAAGCTATGCATTTACACCAGCTGTGAACAAGAGCCTGCATGATGTGCTTGTAAAAATCTGCACCGGCAGATGTGTCCACTGTTGCTGTCACCACTGCTGAAATACATCACCCACTGCCTCTCTGCTAACTGAAAACTGCGAAGTGGATAATACACTGCTATCTCTAGGAACTCCACTATGATCCTCATGAATCTTGTATTAGGCTACATATCTTCTCAGTTTTCCTTTCTGGTGAGCATTTATTCTCACCTCTACATCAATTTTCATAGGAGTCCTCTCCTGCTTCAAATGTGCACCACTTCCAGGAATGACCCATGGTAGGTGGGGAAAATTAGTTTAATCCCCTGTGTCATTTACGAAAGTGTCCAGAAGGATACTGTGAGAAACAGCATTGAGTACCTGAAATGTATATGAAGTATGTATGAAGTAACCATATATAAAGATTATTAAAGTATTATTAAAAAAAATCTTAACCTTCTAAGTATTTCCATTAAATAAATCAAGGCTTCATATTCTCCCTCAGAATTACTTATAAAACCAGAGAATTCTAAAGGAAAACTCACTCCTTCTTGATAGTGAGATAAAGGTCACTCCTGAATGTAAGTTAATTTTTTGCCATGTATTTAAATGTCTAAGTAATTGCTTCTCCTATTTATATTCTCTAGGTAAATTTATGACTTACTGTATTTCAGCTGGTGAAGGTGGACATCAATCATTATTTAAATTTAAATGATATAACATCAACTTCTATTACTTAGTAACACAAATGTATGATTATAGTCTAACTATTTCCATAAGCCTTTTTGAGCAAATTGCATAGTTCATTAGACTTAGAGCCACCTGCACCCTACACATACTGTGAGCTAGTGCAAATTATGTACATAAATTGTCTTGGGGGCACATTTGCCATAAGCTATGCCTTCTGGGGTTGATATGACTGGACGAGGGCTGGTACCCACTTGAACTGCTGAGTCACAACACATTACAACTGGATTCAGGGTGCGTCTGTATCTTGCAGTCTGCAATGCTACGTCTGTTGTTGCCGGAGGTCCAGACAGGACTGTCTGAGACATTCAGCCTTACAAGTAAAGAGAGAGAACAAGTCTTCTGGGCTGAGAGGAAACTCGCTAGATAATAAGGAGGCAATGAAACACTGGAAATCTGCATGATGCATTTGAGAAGTGTGAATATACATTTATCCATCGAGATGAAGTGATCTAAAATAAAAGGGTCAAGAAATATGGAAGGGTCCCTGGAGGAATATAAGACAGGGGTTTCTGAAAAGATGAGACAAACAAGATGAATTACAGATTAAAAAAGGTATTGAGTCAGACTCCTTTTTTCTGTAAGAACACTTGACTTTGCTAGAGCATGTAGTGCTGATCATGGATGGCATCCCTACAGCATTTCATGCTGAGTCATACAGCTCTTCTTTCTTACCCATTCCTGCTGATGAGAATTACGACACTGTCTGTGTGAGTCTACAGTGTGTCCTGAATAAAGTGTGTCACATGCTCCAAGAACACTGCATTGCTGATTTCTGCATTCTGCCTTGCGGAAAGGTGTGTGAAGAGAGGAAGACAACACCTCCAGTGAGGCGTGAAGGAAGCAAATTGTAGCATTTCACTCAAGAGTTGGATCTCGCCTCCTGAAATAAGATTTAAGCAGAAAGAGAACTACCATTTTGAGCCTTCATGATTTACATATGTTCTATACATTTTTGTAACTTCATGTTCTTTCTTGTGTGCATGCGTCACCCACAGACTGCCTTTGCTGGCAACAACACTTGAATGCAGAACCACCAATGAATCCTGAAGCATGATAGAGTATGTAGAGTACACAAAACCAATACCATTATTCAGTTTCTGCTACTGTACCTGTTTCTGATGCTGTTGTTCTCTGTATGCTAACAATATTTTTGTCTACTCTTTTCCTAAGTGTCTTTAATTCATAGATCAGAGTTAGAGCTGAATATCCATGGCGGGCTTGGATAAACACAAGGGATTGATGGGAGGCTGCAATTCAATTAAGCTATAGCAGGGTTTTAGCTTTTGTGCATTATTCTATCAGAATATTCTAACAGAAGTTTTTCCCGTATTACAACAAGCAGCAGAATTATAAGAAAGATTTTTGATAAGGTATGTTCTAAAGTATTATCACCTATTAATCAAAACCTTTTAAAGACCTGTAAAATATAACTTTTCTTTTTAAAAATGCATCTCAGAACGGGTTAATTTTTCATTCTACTTTCAACTGATTAAAGTGCTTTGTAACCAAAATGAACTGAGAGTTAAATGACACCCTGAAATTTTGTCCTGTGATTAGCAACATTCTTCTTAGCTTATATAAATATTTAGAGATAAGACCTTATATTTAGTACAATAAGGTCCCAATCTTCATTCTTAGTATGGAGTCAAATAGCTCTAAGAGTTAAAAGAAAATACCAAAACAAACATATTTAACAGAAATATTTTATGTGATGCAACTGGAAGTCACTCGAGGGCCATAGAAACTGCACAAGGGACTCTATTCTGTGCCATAACCAAAGAAACAGCTTTGTACCCCTCACAAAAAAATATTTTACACCAAAAGGAATAACTGAGTGTTCTCTTATTCAAAATATTTGAAACAAACAAGCCTAGCAAAAGAACTGGAAAAGTAACCTAACTGGTCTGTGATTAGACACTGAACGGACATCTGCTGACTGGCATGTCTTGGAAAGCTCTCAGACATTGCCACCTTGGGTTTTTGCTTCTTTGTTTCAATTGTTTGTTTATTGTTCATTGGTGGTTGTTTATTTTTTAAGTGACATTATGCTGTTCCTTTAGTGCACCTCTTTCAATAATGTGTAGTAAGATCTCATGAAGACATTTGGCACTTCATTGAGTAACTGTTGTATTATGTTATGCGCAAGGACTTCACTGTTTTTGAAGCAACTTTGCTTAGAGGTCAAAAAATGTTCACATATTTTTTTTATGTGTTTTGCACTAAATTTGTATTGCAAATGCTTAGCGTTAAGTTTGTGCAGATGGAATACATAATATCCTATTAGTGTTAATTACTGTAAGCCTTCTAAGGTGTTTATAAATTCAAATAATCAAAGGCTAAAAAGACTTTGAAGAATAAACTGACTAACAGAGGCAACCTTAAAATGATAATACGCTCCAGGGAAATCTCTTATTTTCTTGCTGATGTGATGATTTCCAACTCAAACTGTTCCCACAAAAAGAACC
Organism: Gallus gallus; assembly: GCF_016699485.2. NCBI lineage: Eukaryota > Metazoa > Chordata > Aves > Galliformes > Phasianidae > Gallus > Gallus gallus. The sequence goes on along the minus strand of NC_052532.1, from coordinate 187,977,486 downwards.
CAGAGCCTCTATCTGCCATACATCAACAAAGCAACAGGCTTCACTAGCCTGTGGTTGTCATACTGCCAGTCTGGATTACCCATTCCTATGAACGGGTAGAATGATGTGCGCATTCCCTAACTGTACACAGTGACAGAATATGGCAACTTAGAAAAAAAAACAGGGAAGAAGAAATACATAAAGCTCAGCTTGATGTCCCTATACAAAAGAAGGGAACAGGATCTTTACCAGGGTCTTTTGTGACAGGACAAGCAGAAATGATTTCAAACAAGAGAGGAGGTTTAGAGTGGATATGACAAAATGTTCCTTAAGCATTTTACTAACAGATAAATGTATAATTTTTTGGTTGTTTGTTTCATGAGAAATAAAAATCACCTTTTGGATTAAGCCCATTAACAAGTACGCAGCCATGTGGAAATTTATTTTTGAAATATGTTTTCAGTGTTTACCTACTCTCTTTCTGAGCCTTTAAGATAAATTTTCTTGTTGTTCATCGTAATCAAATATCTAGCTTGGGAATCTGTCCCCAGACACCTGGCAAACAAATCCAACATGAAAAATTATAAAAATACATTTTAAAAAGTCCCATTATTAGGGTAGAGGATAATTCCACTGTATGATCCTCCTCCCGCCTTCTTTTTCTATTTTATGTTATGCTTTGAGCTTTCCTTGGGACCACGCAGACTTAATTTTAGTATATGACTTACATAATGTTCAAGAAATAGAAATCTTTGAACTTCTCTCTGATCATGAAGCTGACACTGCTTCTACCAAACTGTACTATGTCAAGTTAAGTAATACTACAGCTTTGCTGATTTTTTTTGCAAATCAATGTGCCCTTTGAGGACAGGAAAGGGGCCGGCAGAGAGAGGTGGTCAAAACAGTAGAAATCAATTTAATTTTTGACATCACCTACCATCTTGTAGTAGCAGCAGATAAAGGCCTAGTAGAGTATGACACAACTTGTAAAGTCAATCTCTTAGATTCCTTCTATAGCTGATGGAGATACGGAATATGTCTATTTTAAGGAGGGGTGAACTCTAAAAATGCCTATACTTTTCTATCCACAGTAGAGTAAAACTTACTATTCAAATTGAGTCAGATACCAAGTCTTTAGCAGGCTAAAATTGAGTCACAGAATCATAGAAACACAAAGACTGGAAAAGACCTCCAAGATCATCCAGTCCAACCGTCCACCCATCACCAATATTTCCCACTAAACCATGTCCCTCGGTACAACAGCTGTTTCAATACAGCAAAATAAATCACAAGGCATTCTAAGTGCCCTTACAGATCTTCTCTAAGGATCAGAGGTCTGAAAGATTTTAAATCTAAACACTTGTGGACCTGCTTCAAGTCCCAAGGATGGTTTTCTACTCACATTTCTACAAAATTCATGTGATGAAAGATCTCTGAGAAATGTTAATTTCAGCAGTACCTCATTAACACTCTTACACTTGCACAAGTATTCCAACACACATCTCCTTTTGTCTTTGAGTTAAAATGTTTCTCTTGGCATAGGGATTACCACTCCCAAACAGTTAAGATTTTTGGATGCATTTATTATTTATTCTCTTGAAATTATAGTGGAAAAATGACTGATAGAAATTGAAGTGGTGTCATGTTAATTTCAGATAGTCCTTGATGGTGAATTTTTTAAAACCTTTAACTGGTTAGATGAAAGGTCACAACTGATAGTGAAAATGAACTGAGTTTGTCAGATTCATTCTTGAAAAGCAGAAGGCACCTAAAGCCACCATTTTAATTTTAGTAACTGTTTTGAGGCTATCATAGTAACAGAGGAACAAATTTTTTTCTTTTTTTTTTTTAAGGGAAGCTTTCACTTTCCTCTAAGGGAAGCTTTTTATCCAGTAGAAGCTCACGATGATCTGATGATCTGGTCCATTGTCACAGTAGTTACTTTTGTTTCTTAACATCATCTCTCTACTGTACCTTCTCTGCTTCATTTTTCCTCTGCATCCACCTTATTAATGTTTGCATTCTTCTCACTGTACGAATTATTATCTGTCTTCCAATGCAATATACTGTATCTTCCCTCATTTTTAGATGTTGCCTTTTTCTAGCTTTTCTCTATTAAGTCTTTTTTTCTTCATAGCACATTTATCCTTAAATATCATGCACCACTACCTATAATTATTCAGAGAATGAATAGCATCAATTTAATTTGCCCACATACTGGCATGTAACATCTGATCTCCCCATTACATTTATCATGGATTTCTCTTCACGGCTTTTGAGAGGAAAAAGAAATTTGATGTGCTATTTCAATAAATTTTTACATATCCTGTTAGCTTTTTTCTGCTTAGCTGAATTCACATTTTCAGGTTCGTGCATCATCCGGATAAAGTAATAGAAATCTTCTCTTCTTTCTGGCTACTCTGAACAAGATTTTACAAGTGATTTTAACCCTACTGATTGTCAAAACCCCAAACCTGACATTTCTTTCAAATCGAAAACAACCAAAACTGTTTGACTGGCCATTTTCAAGGGGATAAGGATAGGAGAATGCCTTTGGGTTCTTTCATAGTTAGGGAAAATGTCACATACATAACAAATCATGGGTGTTATTTTATTCATTATTGATTACAAATGCTAACATGCCTTTTGAGAAATACATAGGTGCGGACAGCTCCTTTACTTATAGAAATTGGACACTGAAGAGTTATTCAGCATGAAGAAAGACTTATAAGTTTCATTTCAGAAAATATTAGGCATTACTGTAGACCTTCCATATGTGTTGGAAAAAATGCCTTGGGTAATTGTTATGTAGATGAATGTGAGCTCCTCTCTTTGCATTTCAAGTTAAGTACAGCCCACATTCAGACCATTATGGCAACACTGAACTTGAATTAATACAACCTTGGATTCCATCTAAAGTAAACTGGAGTTGGGTAATTTAACTGTATGGTATGTATGACCTATGACTATTTAAAACAGTGCAATTGGTAATTTGGCAATAGAATTTCCAGATACTAAGGAATTAAAGTTCAGTAATGCATTTGGATCAATGCATGAAAATACATTTTCTCTTTATTAAAGGTGTTTGAAATTTTGAAGGTTATTCAGAACACCCTGTTTTGGAGACTACTGTTAGATGATTAAGTTAATTGACTGGTTTCCTTATACAGACAATGAAGAAGATGATTTATGGCCGGAGACATATATCTCCATTCCAAATGTTAAATAAATAGCAGGAGCACTACTTGTTCCACTATCTATACTTGCTGGTTCATACTTGTCTTGAAAGTTCAGTCAGGGATCACTTTTTTGTTGTTTTTTTTTCCTTCCCCCTGAAGAGGACCAGATCATAGAATCATGGAATTACAGAACCATACAGGTTTGAGTTGGAAGAGTCCTTCAAGATCACCTAGTTCCAACCCCCTGCTATAGGCAGGGACACCACCCTCTAGGCCAGGTTTCTCACAGCCCCATCCAGCCTGGCCTTGAATGCTTCCAGGGAGGGGGTATCCACAATCTCTCTGGGCAACCTGTTCCACTGTCTCACTACCCTCACAATAAAGAATTTCTTCTTAATATCTAGTCTAAATCTACCCTCTTCCAGTTTAAAGCCATTTTCCATTGTCCTGTCGCCTTTTTAAAAAGTCCTTCCCCAGCTTTCCTGTAGGCCCAATTCAGGTACCGGAAGGCCACTGTAAGGTCTCCTCGGTGCCTTCTCTTCTCCAGGCTGAAGAGTCGCAGCTCTCAGCCTGTCCTCATAAGGGAAGTGCTCCAGCCCTCTCATCATTTTCATGGCTCACCTCTAGACCCTCTCCAACAACTCACTGTCCTTCTTGTGTTGGAATTGTAATGGAAATCTCAATTTTATCTTGACTAAAAACATACATGTATTCATGTCAGTGCTGATGAACTTGTGCATCAAGCACAGAGGATGAGATGGCATTACCCTGCCTGAAGCCCAGTACTGAAGTCTCTCTCCTCTCCCAACACACCAGACATGGTCTTGAAAATGAAAAGGTAACACGTTGCATGTGAGAAAAATGTTTGTTTGATTCAAGGAATAGGATGGCACATAAGTAGTAGTAGTATGGCACATAAGAATCCTATGTACTTAGCATCCAACAACTTTTCCTTCTCTATTAACTTCCCAGTACATCTGCAAAATAAATAGTCAGCCCAAGTGTTTCAGTTCAGAACAAACATGCTTCATTTTCCTCACAATGATATATCATGCTTGAATGAAGCAGTCTGGTATTTTTAACCCAGTGACTCTTATTTATTGGGTTTTTCAGCCTACTTGAAGCTTCTGTGTTGTTAGCTCCTTGGCGTGTCAGCAATTCAGCTGCAATAACAAAATGCACAATTTTAAAGGGCTTGTTTTTTAAATTAGTGTCATCATGAGATATTCATTCATAAATTGCTTATTTATCATTTGACATAGATTTCTATGAAAATTCTCAATCACTTTGCTTATTGTTTGCACAGGACAGTATAGTCATCAGGAAGATGATGCACATTATTGAGGGAAAAGTGTCGTAAGTGAGAAAAAAATATACATGACACATATACGCCTCAAGTGCCCAAGGATAAAACAGTTATGAGGATTATAAAATGAAAAAATTCACTTTTACAACAGTTAGAGCAAATGATTTAGTTATTCCAGTGAAACTTGTTCCCTGGGATTCACAGTCTGGGGCCTTTCTGAATGTGGAATTTCTCTTCTTTCATAAGAAGTTTAAAATGTCACCACTTCCCAACCCAAAGACAAGTTCAGTATTTACACCACAGGTTCTGATACATCCACATTTGTACTGCAGTGTGAAAAGCTTAATTTTACATTTTCTGATTTCATTCAAATGATGTTGGAAAGATATTTCAACCAAAAGTTTCTTCCTGAAAATGTAACCATGGAACTCTGTACTTTTCAAATAGCTTTCAGTGTTTTGCAAAGAGATCAGAACAGAAGTAGGAAGAAGTCAAAACCCAACAAAATAAAGAAGACACATTCTTATAGTCACTTTTTACTTTCATGGCATCGGGTTTTGCCTGTGCTATTTTTTTTCATTCTAAAAGGTCTTAATCTGTTACTGAAAGTGACCCTCTATGGTCAATAGATAGAAATTGTTTAGGATGGTTAAAGGACTCCATAAATGGAGGTTCGGGTATTTTCTTTGGACTACAACTCAGAAGTAAAGCCTCAATTCCTAACAGGATCTTAATAAATCGCATGGGTCTTTTAACATTGATTTTAATGAGTGAAATGGAAGATTCCCACACACACAGAAAATGAATTTCCTTTGAAGGAGTTAGAGTAATATTTAGATTCATTATGTTTTTCATAGAAACATCAATCTATGCATAATAAATGTAAGCTTATTGATTTTACTGGCCTTCCGTGGTCTTCTTGAAGTAAGTTGTCAGTTTTCTAGGTTTGCAAAACACAGGTTGAAAACTGTTCCTGCTGGTTACTCTACAGTCCCACAGCATGTTGATGCTCTGACTAAAGGTGTGTAATCAACGTCAGCAGACAATGATTTAATAACTCACTTGCACTAATTAATCTATTGTAGTGTAGTATATAATGATTTCATTCTTTCTTTTCCCACTTCAGCTTACATTTATTCCAGATCCCCAGACTCATCAAATTGCACAGCTGAAATTGAGTAATAAGTCTTTTCACTATGGAAAAAGAGATTAAGGAAATATCCAGCTTTTTTATTACCTTTATGAAACGTTTGTAAAGGGTAGTTCAGGTTAAATTTTCACTCTGTAAATATAGAGATTGACATCCATTCTTCATATCCTTGTCCCCTACTGAGAATATGCAATAATCTCTGGGTTAATATTTCTGAGCAGAAAGCTGGCTGGAGACGAAACAACAGAAACCCACAGCCCAGCTGTTAAGAAAAATCTGACATCAAACAATGTGAATAGTTAGTATGTTCAAAAATGGTAACTTAAATTTTATTGAACACTGACAGAGCTATCCAAGTACAGCACTATTTTATAATCTTGAAATTGAAATGCGAATTAATGTATGACAAATTCCTCCTACGTTGTCAGTAATAATCTGCCACGGGATTTTAATGCATAGCACATGGTTAATCTCTCAGGCATGTCATGTAACAAAAGACGAGATGAATGCTGTAAAATCTATGACTATGACATAAACAGGAAATTTTCATTTCCGAAAACTAGTTTTAAATAGCGAGGCAAATATGGGAGGGGAGGGGAGGGGGGGCGGAAATGTGTTTCTGTTAGTTTGCAAAACATTTAATTCTAGATCCAGAGAAATTTCCTCAATCAGTGCTAACCGAAGTACATAACTTGATTTAAATGCAAAAGAAAGATTTTATTAAGATACTTATTTCAATTCAATTGATTTATTCAATAACCATATCCAGTAGGATACAAAATTTTATTTAGAAAACCATTTACTGTATCTTAGTTAAATACTAAAGAATGTTGGGGGATCTTCTCTAAGATCTAATGACAAGATAGCCAATTAAGACGTTAATTCTGAAATAACAGAGAAATTGTGCCATGTGATTTGCACAGCAACTCTGAGTTTTGCAATTATTTATGTGATGAGTAGCTGAGAAGGGTCTCTCATTTAATTGGCTGATTAATCATTTCTTCCTGAATGCTCAAATTTTCCATATTTTTTAAGCGTGTGAAAGAGCATTCACCTGCAAAAGGCTGAGACAAATTCAATGGAAACAGAGTGCAGTATCAATTATTAATATAACTTCAGGACTTAGGATTCTCAGACACAAACTGGGAGTCTGGGGTGGTACAAGAACAGTCCATGTAAACTCCTCAGGCATAAAAATCAGACAATAAAGAAAAGAATCATAAAAAGGTTCTCAAAGGTAGGAGAATCCAAATAAGTAATATAATGAGGAAGCATGATAGTTGATGCTCTTGTGGTGTCTCTCCTGCTATGGAGATGTTCAAGACCTGTCGGGATGCCTACCTGTGCAACCTATTGTAGGTGCCTGCTTTAGCAGGGGGGTTGGATTCAATGATGTCACCAAGCGGTGAGGTGCAGTCGACACACCAGAGGGATGGGATGCCATCCAGAGAGCAGTGGGTCCACGAGAACCTCATAAGTTTCTACAAATCCAAGTGCAAGGTCTTGCGCTTGGATCAAGGCAACCCTCAGTAAAAACACAAGCTGGAAGATGAAAGGATTGAGCACATCCCTGCCAAAAAAGACCTGGGGGTACTGGTGGATGGCAAGCAGAACATGAGTCAGTGATGTGTCCTTGAAGCTCAGAAAGCCAGCTGTATGCTGAGGAGCATACACAGAGATTTCAATGAGGATTAGTTATCAGTAGGAAGTATACCCCAGCTGTAATGGCCTGCCATGGCAAAAAGCACTTTGCAGAATTTACTTTTCTCCCTGAAATACTCACTGACAGAAACTAAATTCATAAACATTACTTATAACGGTGCCTCATGATTTGGCACCGAATAAGTTTAGCAGTTCATATGAAATGAATTTCTCTCTAAGTGAAAAAAATCAACAATAACAAAGAAAACAAAACAAAAACCCCACGCTTAAAAAAAAAATCACAAATCACAAGAAATGAGGGTAATCCCCACAAAACAACAAAAAGAAGCAATCAAAAATACCTCCTCAAGTGTAAAGACAAATTTTTCTAGCTCTGAAGTTTTTTAATTGTCATACTGAAATTATCTAATCTGCGTAATTCTTGGAAGCTTTTTGAGTCCTGAAGGATTTTTTTTTCTTGCAGTACTTTTAATAACACAGATTATTGGAGTTGTGAATTTTTCCTATAAAAGTTATTTTCTATCAACACTAAATCTATTTTTTTTCAAAATGAATATTTTCAAGGAAAATTATTGATAATGAAGTTTCAAAAACAATTGCATTACAATTTCATTAATGGAATTTAATTTTTTTTCAATAAAACATGATTTTTTGAACACTTCAGATAAAATTTCCTTGTACTTGACCACTGATGTAGATTATACAAATGAAAAAGAGCTGAGATAACTTGGACTACTTTTATAAAATTCACTTCCAGAAGAGAGCAGTTCAAAGAATATCCTTGCAGATAATCTACAAAAGTCTGGAATAAATTTTAAAAGGTCACCCATTTTCTTCTGATATTAAATAATCAGTTGCTATAAGCATATTAAGCATTAGAGATTGTGGATTCTGCTTAAAGTGCCCTGGCTGGCACAGCTAAAGCCCGGGTGGAATTGTTCTACAAAAAATTTTCTTTTTTGAACATGATGTTTTGACTGGATGATCTTGTAGGTCTTTTCCAACCTTGGTGATTCTGTGATTCTATGATTCTATGAGTTCTTACTCTTGAATAGACTCCCATGAAAGACCCCACTTCTAATGAGCAGATGTTCTTTAAATCTGTACCTGAGGAACCATCTGTCCATTCACTTGAAGGTCAATGGTACCTCTGTTTTCCCCAAAGGAGCCCATACACCATCTTGATAAAGAGAGGTAGCAGGAGAAAGGGATAAATGTCAAGCCTAATTCTCAGCATGTAATTGTTGTTCGGATGTATTAATACCAAATTCAATTTTCTGGCAGCAGCAGAAGACAATTCATTACCTAAGATCTAATTCGCCCTGTGTACCTACCTGTGTCTTTCCATTGACTAAGTGAGCTCAGGCCAGTTCAGCTCTGACCGTAGGGGAGATCAATCCCACTCCTCTCCATCAGTGTTGTAAGTGTCCAGATATAAACCAATTTGAATTAATAATGAAATTGTAATGCAAATTTGTAACTCGTATTCTGAAGAGAGATAGGCCTTTTTCTCTCATATATATGACTCAGAGGTCAGAGAAAGCCCATCTCAGAGCACAAACTTTTTCTGGGAAATATCCTGAGCTTATGATGACCTCCATCATTGAGAAAATCAACATCCAAGGGGAAATGGCTTCAAGCTCAGGGAAGGTAGATTTAGGTTACATATAAGGAAAAACTCTTTTGCAGTGAAAGTGGTGAGTCACTGGAACAGGTCACTCAGAGTTGTGGTTGATGCTCCATTCCTGGCGACTTTCAAGGTGAAGCTGGATCAGGCCCTGGGCAACTGGGTCAAGCTGTTGGTTGATTGCAGGGGAGTTGGACTAGATAGTCCTCAGAGGTGCCTTCCAACTCTAAGGATTCTATGATTCTATGATTATCCTTATCCTGACAGGATTCCTGGGAACCTTAGGATAGAGAGAATAGAATGAAGAAAAAAAAAAAAGTGGAGTTTCCTCTGGTGAGTCAGAAACACTTTAGCTGTATTTCTAGGGGTGCAGCTTTCTGAATTTTCTGACTGAATTATTGTAGCTGAACAAAATTCAAGATCTGCTGCTGTGGTTCCCAGGGTGCTTCTTTAACCCTGTTGTTTTCAAATGAGAAAGAGGAATTAATGCTTTGTGGAGCATGAATCATTTAGTCCGGCTACAAAAGCATAACCACAATGGAATAGCAAACTGCCACTAAACTTGTGGCTGCCGGGTGAAACTGGTACAGGAAGTCCAGTGTAGCATGGAATATCAGGGAGATTACTAGAAAACTCTAATTACCTTTACCTAAGCTCTTGTACTGGGAGATGACAAAGTGTTACGGAGGAGCAAGTAGTAATTAGATTCCTGACAGAGCAATTGCTGCATAAGCAATTAAGCTATTTTCTTGCTATTGCTACAAAATACTTTTTATATTGTATATAGTTTGCTCCAAAAGTCATGCTTCCTACTTATTTCCATGGAAACTATAACAGATACGAAGAGCACAATAACACTGTTTGATAGAGCAAATTCTCAGCTGTTAAGCACCCTTTTCCAGCATAGTCAACATTATTACCTATACATTTTTCCAGAGCTGAACAAGAGCCCGCATGCTATGCTTGTAATTATCTGCATAGTTATAGACAAGACAACGTGTCTTGTCTTTCATGGAGGTGACCCACTGTCACTGTCACCACTGCTGAAATACACCACTCACCACCTAACTGCACTCTTATCCACTGTTTGGTCTTCATAAATGTTCAGCAAGTGTCAGTGAACATCAATAGGTGCAATTTTTTCTGCTTGGAGGAATTCAACTCTATACTTTTCCTTCACACACTTTTCCATGTCAGATGTTTCATACTGCCCCTCTGCTGCCATCTGTCACACAGCAACAAAATGCAATGGAATACTGGTAGGAAAATTAAGCCGTTACTTCCATGCCACCAACATCTGCCTCTGATATAGTGGGCCAACATAGTAAAATAGGAAGCATTATTTTGCAGCATCCCTCATATTAAAAATGAAAAAAAATACATAGGTAAAAATTCCTAAGACTTTTAGGTAGAAGATAACAACTTCAGCAGCAATGTAGTTGTAAGTCTTTGATTTTTATTTTTCCCAAAATAAAAACATCAGTGTCTTCATTATTATCTATTTAAGTACATTTCAAATAATTAGCTGTTGAAAAAAACAGACAAACTTCCTGCATTTAGTCTTTTTGCTTCTGGACATTCATCCAGGAGTTTCTAGATGTTTGTATAAATATCTGTGTTCACACCAAGTCACTAAGTAGCAAATTTTAGTATCTCTCTTCTGGGTAATCCCCCTCAAATCTCTATTATCTCTACAGCTAACATTAAGCCTTGTGTTTTGTGGCAGTCATCCTCCTCTAGATATTGATCTGACAATATATTAAAATTTATTTTTCATCATGAAAAATGCAGTCAGTTAAAATCAGGTTTTGGATGGTAACATGCACTTTTATTACTCGTTTCCAAGTAAAGTACACATTTGACTATGAAAAGCAAATCAGTTTAGTCAACCTCTGAACCCTTTGAACCCATGAGACTTTAGAAAATATTTAAAACAAACAAAAATTATTTAATTTTGGTTTAGAATACAAGAAATACAAGGAATGGTTTTCCTTTTGGTGTCCACTGGTAGGAATATATTAAAGATCAGCTTGGACAATTGTTTAGAAAATGTCAGACTCCAAGAGTGACCTTGATTTGTGCATATCAAAGACAAAGTATATTTCATAGCATACTAGTTAAAATGCATTAAATCACTATATTTTATCATCATGCATTTTCTAAGAGAAAGATAACTTTTTGTAACAATTCAACTAGTCTCCATGTCCTTCATCGATACAAGTCAATGTGGGTAAAAGTTGAACTATATGATCCCATAGTAAGTATAGATTTTATTTTATTATACTTGCCTTCTTAATTAAAATATTGTTTATTTAATCTACTCTGTTATTATAGTGTTTGTAGTTAAAGTAAAAGGATCAACACAGTATGGGTTGAGTCTTTTTTCTTGAAACAGTTCATGGCTCTTTTAACTACTCTTCCTGAAAACAGTATCTTCTTGCCAAGATTTACAGTGTCTTTTCAAGGCTGCACTGAACTGAATTCTACCAGGATGATGCTTAGGGAATTTTGGTATTTCATCCACGTTATCAGTCGCCTTCAGCCTTAACCTCTGGAGACACAACGGCTCCACTAAAAACTATCAATTCAGCCATAGTGAGAGGGAAATGCGTTGCTCTGTGTGCCACTTTGTCATTTTATGTAATTAAGTGATAGAAAAATGAATTACACCCCCAGTTCACAAATCAGAAGCTTTCATTACTTCTAGTAAAATTCTTCCATAGTCACTCAGTTGTATTATCAAGATGAGTTACTTTACATAAATCTCTGCCACATGGGTAGTATTTTTGTATACAGGTCTTTGGGGTATTTTAAATACTCCTAAATTGTTTCACATGTAGACTTACAGAAAGCCTCTCTCTGCCTTTGTGATTCCTGCTTTACCCTTGAACTGAAATATGTAATATCTATAACAATAGCTGTAAAGATGAAACAACTTAATGAATACCCTTCTGGTGATATCCTTTCCTTTATCTGCCACACACTCTTCTGTTTATCTACACAAAGAATTTCTGAGGGACACAGAAATTAAGACTTGAATAGAAATGATGGCAGATTTTCTGGGAGAAGAGGATGTTCCTGAACCATGTGATTTGGAACAGATCATGAGGAGTTGATTACATGGAGCTACCAAGCATGGAGATCTCCCCTCTCATAAACACCTTTGGGTACCAGATCCTGGTCTGTGCATACACAATGAGTAGATGTCCCTGGGTGCAGATTCTGGGATGATGCAGATAAACCAGGAGGAAAAAAAAAAAAAAAAAAAAAAGGAAAAAAGAAAAAGAAAAAGAAAAAGAAAAACAAACAAAACAAAGCAAAATACATCACTGCTACCAACAACAAGAAGAAAAAAAGAACAACCATACCTACAGAATATAAAGAAGAGTGATTATAAAGTAAATAAATTTTAAACCCTAATCAGTGCCTCTCAACAAACACAATCTTTTCTGTTGTTTGAACAAACATGTACCAAGCATTTAATGGAGATCATTTTAGGCTCACTTAACCTCATTATTCAAAAATCTGTAGCTCTTCTATAGATCAGAAAATGTGAAGGTCAGTAATAGCTTTCATCCTGATTAGAATATCTTTAAATCTTTCTAGGAATATATCCTGGAACACAGTTTCAGCTTTAGATTTAATGTTTTAAATGGTTAGTTTTATCACATAACCTACACCAAATGGTGGAATAACCACTCTGGAATTTAAGCTCTGAATTTACTTTCATCCCTGATTTCCTATTTTTGAGAAGAAAGCTTCTAATCTTTTCTCAGGCTTAAACAGAAAATGCTTTTATTGTTCCAAGATTATTTTTAGTTTCTTTTCTTGGACTTGAAAGAGGATCTTTCATCCTCAAAATGGGCTCACTTCAGAAAACTCAGTGAGCATTTCCTATCATTCTTAGAAGACATATTTGAAAAGAACAGTTCTCAGTGAGCCACTCTTAGATTTTCCCCTTCCTGAGTTTTAATGTTTTTTGATAGAAGCATGCACTTGTGAACAGAAGTGCACCCACAAATGGGTACAATTTCCCAACAATGCCAGTGACTAGGTTTTACACAAGACTGCATATAAAGGTCTATTGTCAATGCAAAACTGTCTTTGAGATCACCTCATCATCTTTTTTTAGACTCAGGAAGTCACCTCATTAATTTATCTTTTTGCCCATGAGAATAAAACCTTTTAAAGTGCTTCAGACAAAAGTGCTTCTTTGTCTCCTCTTTATCTGTTTTTCCCCCATGTTTGATTTCTACTGGGAGAGTAGAAGTCTCATCCCATACTGTGAAATGTATTTTCCTTTCATAAGGAAACTTTTCAAAGCAGATTAAGAATAAGCATAAGTCTTTGTATATACAAATAGTAGTCTTAGAAACGCAGGAAAATAACTGCTTCCTTTGTTCACATGGATAGGATAAGAAGTAATTGGCTTAGAAAAAAAAAAGTTTAAAAATTTATTTATTTCTCAGAAAGAGTGGTGAAGTATTAGAATAGATTGCCTAGGGAAGTGGTAGAGTCATCATCCCTCGAGAGACATGATCTGGAGTGGTCACAAACATGGGTTGATGGTCAGACTAGATGATCTTTGTGGTCTTTCCAACCTTAATGATTCCATGCTTCCATGATTCCATGATAATAATAAGTCAGAGTTGAGTAAAAATTTAAGGAGTACTTAAGCACGAGAAACAGTTGCCTGAGGAGTCCATGGGATTTTTGTCTTTGAAAGACTGTAGATCCCTTCAAAAATGGAACAAGCATGAATTAGATAGAATGATCCTGCTTTGTAGAATGACATTCTGAGTTTCCAGCCAGTGCCATTTTCTATGGCACAATGTTGTGCAAGAGTTTTGTCTGTAAAACTACCTTTTCTAGATTGTTAATGTCAGTCTTAGATCAAATTCTTCCAGAAGTAAATAATTTGACAGATGCTTGCAATGTAGTATGTGATTAGTTATGTCATCAGAAGAAGGACACATTCGTTACGAATGCCAACCAGTAATTTCTGTTTCCTATTGAGCAGGACTGCCTACTGAGCCACACTGAAGTAGTGTCCCTTTACGGCACATACAAATGACTAAAAGAAACTGGGTCATTGGAGTGTGAAAGGCAACATAGATGTGTAGTAAAATAGAGGATCTATCCTGAGATGCTCACTATCTCAAACAGCCATAAAAGACAAAGTCACAGAGGAAATCCAAAGACATAGAAGTGCAATGACATATGAAACTAGATGATCTTTGAGGTCCTTTTCAACCCAGGCCATTCTGTGATTCTATGATTCTATGACTAAAATTTATATCTGAACTTCTGTTTTACTCACAGTACTGCATTGCACGCACAAGGGCTTTCTTTACTGAGATCTTACCTTTGATTTAGGAGATTCTTGACCTGTAGATTTGGCAAAGATTTATGAATCCACTGGATTCCACTTCACTTCATCCTGGCTTGTTGTCACTCTTTGCCAGTCATTTGTGATTAGCCATTTCCAGAAGAAATACACTGGTTTGGTGGACCTTTGATCTGATCTAATACAGCTATGTTTATTTTCTGATGTTAGATTTTCAGATGTATAGGACCTGTATTTCCTCTCAGAGACATATACATCTCTTACTGACATATAGAGAAAGTGTGCTCACTTGCCCATGGATTCACTAGGAGATTCTCTGATTACTGCCTGACAACATCATGTACATATTTGAACACATATGTGAAGAAATCATCCCAGGGATTATATAGCATTCCTGCAAGGGCAAAATGAAGACCTTTTTCCAAACATTCTTGGAACTTTCCCCCGTCCAAATTAGAGCTTGCTTACATCTGTATTTGTATTTGTGAAATTGGATGTAAGATGCACTATTTATTTGAAGTAGTCAGATACAATAACAACAAAAATGAATTTACAACAATGAGAAGAAAATAAGGAAAATATGGTAGACTAATTTGTTTTCAGCGCAAATATTTGCATCATCAGTCTCTCTATAATCCTCAAGCCCTAACTTACGGAGTTCTTACTTTAGCCTTCTGTTCATATTAGAGAGAGAAAAGGATTCTCCAAATATTTTTGACCAGCAACTCTATTGCTTCCATCTGCTGCAGGACATAGCTGGAGACTGCTATTGCTCAATTTGAGGGCCACTGAGCTACAAGGATGCCAGGTAAAGGGAGTCCACAGAGCTTCTTTTCCAAACTAACTCATTCTCTGGTCTTCAGTAGGTCTTGCTAAGGACTTTGGATATAGGTGGTAAAACAGTTTTTTCATTTCCTTAGTCTTTTATTGCTTCTCTAGAAAACAAACCTCTGTTTTAATTTAAGTGACAATGAAGGATCTGAATTAATGTTGCTAATTACAGGGCATTTAATTAATAGCTATAATATGATTCTTCCTTGGGCTGTGGTCTGATGCCTGAAGAAAAAAACTCAGATAAATGAGTGGGCAGCAGGCAGCTGCATCAGAGACAACACCATTCAGGTAAGGCTATTGCGGTCTCCTCAAAAAGCCTTGCATGATTTCAATCCCCTCAAATGGGATGCATGATTGTACACTGAAAAAATTTTCTCACCTGCTTATTTTATCATAGAATCATAGAATCGTAGAATTGCTAAGGTTGGAAAAGACCCACAGGATCATCCAGTCCAACCATTCACCCATCACCAATGGTTCTCGCTAAACCATGTCCCTCAACACAACGTCCAAACGCTCTTTGAACACCACCAGGCTCAGTGACTCCACCACCTCTCTTGGCAGCCCATTCCAGTGCCTGACCACCCTGTCAGAGAAGTAGTATTTCCTAACGTCCAGCCTGAATCTTCCCTGGCGCAGCTTGAAGCCATTCCCTCTAGTCCTATCACTAGTCACACGAGAGAAGAGGCTGACCCCCAACTCACTACAACCTCCCTTCAGGTAGTTATAGGCAGCAATAAGGTCTCCCCTGAGCCTCCTCTTCTCTAGACTGAACAATCCCAGCTCCTTCAGCCACTCCTCAGAAGGCCTGTGCTTCAGACCCCTCACTAGCTTTGTTGCCCTTCTCTGGACACGCTCCAGGGCCTCAATGTCTTTCTTACAGTGAGGGGCCCAAAACTGGACGCAGTACTCAAGGTGCGGCCTCACCAGTGCTGAGTACAGGGGAACAATTACTTCCCTGTTCCTGCTGGCCACACTATTTCTGATACAAGCCAGGATGTCATTGGACTTCTTGGCCACCTGGGCACACTGCTGGCTCATGTTCAGTCTAGCATCAATCAACACCCCCAGGCCCATTTCCTCTACACAGTCTTCCAGCCACTCTGCCCCATGCCTGTAGCGTTGCCTGGGGTTATTGCGGCCAAAGTGCACAACATGGCATTTGGTCTTCTTGAATCCCATCCCATTGGCTTCAGCCCAGCTATCCAGTCTATCCAGATCCCCCTGTAGGGCCTCGCTACCCTCAGGCAGATCAACACTTCCAGCCAACTTGGTGTCATCTGCAAACTTACTGAGGGTGCACTCAGTGCCCTCATCCAGGTCATCAGTAAAGATATTAAACAGGACAGGCCCCAGCACCGACCCCTGGGGAACACTACTCGTGAGCAGTCACCAGCTGGATTTATCTCCATTCACCACCACTCTGTGGGCCTGGCCCTCCAGCCAGTTCCTTACCCAGCCAAGAGTGTACCTGTCCAAGCTACGGACTGCCAGCTTCTGCGGGAGAATACTGTGGGAGACAGTGTCAAAGGCTTTGCTGAAGTCTAGGTAGACTACATCTACAGCCTTTCCCTCATCCACCAGATGGGTCACTAGATCATAGAAGGAGATCAGGATGGTCAAGCAGGACCTGCCCTTCGTGAACCCATGCTGACTTTGCCTGATCCCCCAGTTGTCCTGCACATGCCGCGTGATCTCCCTCAAGACAATCTGCTCCATAATCTTCCCTGGCACCGAGGTCAGGCTAACAGGCCTGTAGTTCCCCGGATCCTCCCTGCAGCCCTTCTTGTAGATGGTAGTCACACTGGCAACCTCCAGTCTTCTGGAACCTCACCTGTCAACAAGGAGTGCTGATAGATGATGGAAAGCGGCTCGGCTATCACCTCCGCCAGTTCCCTCAGCACTCTCGGGTGAATCTCATCTGGTCCCATGGACTTGTGGCAGTCCAGTTGGAGTAGCAGGTCTCTGACTGTTTCCTCCTGAATTGTGGGGGGTTTAGTCTGCTCCCCAGCCAAGGCTGCCAGGTCAGAGATTGGAGAAACCTGAGGATCTGAGGATAACTGGTCTGACTTTTAAAGACAGATGTAAAGAAGGCATTCAGAACGTCTGCCTTCTCCTTATCCTCAGTGGAGGATATATTTTATTTAGGGATATAAAATTTTATATATATATTATCCCTATTGAAGATATCTGCACACTTATACTATGTTTAGCTTCCACATTCTTGCCAAAGACACCGTTCAAAATATTGTAGATGGAAGAGTTCTGGCAGATTTATTTTTCCCTACATAGTGGAAATAGCCAAAAATGAATTTAGAGCATATTTAAGGTCTGCAAAATTTCATTTCCTCATTTATTTTACCATATCTTCTCAATTTCTAAAGTTTGGATTCGTAAAAACACAGAAAAAAAGTGTGTTAACTACAGCATTCACCCACACCACCAGTCTAGTCTAAATCTATCCCAGTTTAAAGGCATTTCTCCTTGTCCTGTTGCTACCTGCCCTTATATAACATCCTATCTATGAGAAGAAGTTTTCTTGCAAGTTGACAGCTCTTTTTTTTTTTTTTTCTCCTCTCCTGAAAAACTTAGAGATCATCCAGTTGTGGAAGGGTAACGTTTTTGTGAGAATAAAGATTTTTGTGGAGCGAAAGTAATGATTCTACAACATCTCGTACTCTGCACTTCTGTCTTGCAGCGCTACAGGCACATAAAACATTCTGCTCACCTAAAGCTGGTTTGAATTAAAACAAACATCCTCAGTAGGCAAAACTGTATGTTTTATTTCTGGCTGATATCTGGTTGTAATACCAAATCTGAACAGTTGCTGTGGAAATGAGATGTGAGGCTCCTGGATCCTTGGGATTTCCCAAGGGCTGAGTCTTATGTAGAGAGAATGCTGAAACAAGCTGCCTGATGCAGCCATAGAAGTGCAGTGGTTGGGTGTAGATAAATGCTTGATTTATGTTTGTCTCCCAGAAATTACAGGTTGGTGATAGTTTAACCTACATATGAGTATCCACTTCTCAAACATTACTTTGGATTCTCTGTAAATATATAGAATATGCCTCAATTTTTCTTTACAAACCTCTACTTTTCTTTCTTTGTAAACACTTCTAACTGTTGCCACATTTTTCACAAAAAAAACCACCCCGAAAAACAACAAACAACACATATAGCTTTGCAACAGTCACAGATGCATGTAAATTGTTCAAGTAGAGTCAAAAGTATTTGTTTTAACTTCAAACAATATACAGTTTAAATTTCTGAGATAAATTTAATTTCAATATATTGAATGAAAGTCATATACTGAATAACAACTTTCTTATAATTAAGCCTGACAGCTCCCATTGCATCTAGAAACAGATATTTTTCACTGTGGAAAATAAAGCCAGTTCTCTTTAGACTGCAGGTTTTTGTTTGTTTGTTTGTTTGTTTAAGAACTAAAATGTATTGCTTCAGTCTTATTCACAGTTGTCAGTTCCTGAAGTCCTTACTCATAAAAGCATCTCTGAGGGCTGTTATGAATGCAAATCCCATACAGAATCATAGAATCATAGAATCACAAGGTTGGAAAGGACCTACAAGATCATCTAGTCCAACTGTCCTCCCATCACCATTGCTACCACAAGCCACTAAACCATATCTTGTAGCTTCTCATCCAGATGCCTCTTGAACACTGCCAGGGATGGTGACTCCACTGCCTCCTTGGGCAGGCCATTCCAGTGCTTGACCACTCTCTGAGAGAAAAAGTTTTTCCTTATGTCTAACCTCCTCTGGTACAACTTGCGGCCATTTCCTCAGGTCCTGTTTGTTGCCTGGGAGAAGAGGCCACACCCCTCCTCATCACAGCCCCCCTTTAGGAAGTTGTAGAGTGCAATGAGGTCTCCTCTGAGCCTCCTCTTCTCCAAAGTGAACAATTCCACCTTCCTCATCTGCTCCTCATAAGACTTGTTCACCAGACTCCTCATCTATAGAATTAAGTTTGCAGAAGCTAAGGGCCACTGAAGCTTTTGAAAACAGTGTTTACGTAATGCTTCTAATTTTGAGTGATGTTACATTAAAATGATGACTTCTTGTGTTTGTGGTAAAAAAGACAGCAAACACCATGTGACACCACTTCCAGATAAAGATGGAGATAATCATTGTGGTCCTTTTCAACCCGGGCCACTTTGTGATTCTATGATTTTATGTTTCTTTGGATGTCAGGCCAAAAAGGGAAGAAAAGGGAACAAGATAATACATGGAAGAGACTTCAGAGAAAGTGCATTTGAAAGGGAAAGCAGCCACAGTGCCAAAAAGACAGAGAAATAAGTAAGCAATGTATCTCAATTTGGCAAAAAAATCAACAATCCAAAGCTTGTGCCAAGGAGAAAATATAGAGGTAGTAGTCTTAGCACTCCAGCTTTCAATCCTGTTGAGGAAAGCTGTACTCCTTACATGCTGCCCTGAGGATCTCATCAGGATATCTCATTTCACTAATACTGTTTTATTCCTCTTCTGTACTTGGAACAGCATCAGACCATCCTTGTAATAATGCACCTGAAGAGCAGCAGGCAACTTTAGCTAATGCCTGGTATGCTTCATTTTGTGGTCAAGGTACCATTTTTCATATCTCATTTGGGGTCCAATTGTTGGTTCAGAATATGTGGTAATTCTGTGGTAAGGTCCCAGTAGGTGGACATTAATATCTTTTACTTCTCTGCCTATTACATGGACTTTTCCTGCTGGGTGAATGTATCTGAGCATTTTCCTTTCTCCCCATAGACATCAGAGAAAGAACTGCTGGTACCACTGAGTCCCATGTAAGAAGTTTCACCTATTTGTTGCCTTTAGCTCAGTAGGGACAGATCGGTTCATTGGCTGAAGAAAATGAAGAAAAGGTGATAGATATTAACCTCTTCTTTTTGGAGATACCTATTTCACATCTATCCAGAGGCCACATCAGCAAGTTCTTAACACTATTTGAATGATGTTTAGGTTCAGGTTGTATACCTACGTTATACATTTTAAACTGCCATAAATAAAGGGAATGATACAAACCAAATGATTGTGTGTCTGCTTTCCCTCTCATAGTGATCTTATTAGAACTGGCCAGATTTATGTTTGCACGCATGTCACGACAACAAAGTGTTTCTTTGTATTATATGTGCCACTAAAACACAGCTGACATTACGTTCTGCCTTTTAAATAGCGCGTGTCTAGAAGAGATCATGAGTGTGGGCTTTACATTTGCGTCACTGGACTGTCTTTTATTTTGCCCTTCTCTGATGTGATGGGCTATAATTGTGTAGTATTACTCACCTGCCCAGCAGCAAAAATTCTCCAGCAAGTCCCAGGCGCCTCATAGCCATTAAGAGCCCTCTCACAGTCATGCCTTCACAGAAACAGGCAACCACTCGTGCCTTGGGCAGGTGGCTCCGAAGCTTCCGCAGTAACTTGTCAAAGCTCTGCTCACCAGCATTGCTATAGATCTTGTAGGAATGTGCAATGCAGATCCCTTCCTTGGCTGCCATATCTTTGAAAGCTTCCATTCCACTTTCACCGTAGTTTCCTACATGCAAAGAGAAATGTTTATGAATATTTTAAAATTTGCAGTAGCTTTTATTTCTTTGGGAACAGAATATATTTTAAAGAGTACATAATGTATCTGCACAGAAATGGGTGTATTCATCTTAAAAATAATAATATCAATGCTTCAATTTATTCATTCCTTTTTCAAGTCAAGATCAACAAAGTTTCCGAAGAAACCTGATTTTTATTTAGCGGTCTTCTCTGTTGAAAACAAAAGCTGTTAATTATCTCAGTACCTGCGAGTATCTGTTCAAAATGTCTACAGCAAAGTATATGTAAATTAGGAATTGTCTTCTCATTCTCTTACGTTGACTTAATGTGGTCAGTTGCTCTGGAGCTTACTTCAAAAAATCAAAAAAAAATTCAAAAAAAAAAAGTAAATGTTTGGGATATATTCTTAGGTGTAATTTTTTGAAGGGAAACAAAACAAAAAATAATTACTAACAACACAACTTTGTTCATAATGAAATCTGAACAGCAACAACATTTGAATTACATCGGAAGTAAAAGTTTTCCTGCCATGAAAGAATTTCTTCTGATGACTCAGGAGAGTGAATGACAAAACTGCACAAATAAACACTTATGGAGAGCACAAGATCACAGATGAATCAAACGTACAACTGTATTTTTTTAATTAAATGTCAAGAAACTAAACAGGAAATTCTTGATATTTCCTTTCAAGCTATTCTTTTGTAGGATAAGCTGGTAATAAATGCTTGTAGATAGATATGCCTATTCTTTATTCTATCTCACCATAGAAAATTTCTTCATTAGGAAAACCACACTGTAGGAAAACCACAGTGCCTAAACAATAGGTGTACTGATCTCACTATCACACTGACCAGGACTGCCTTTTTGGTTCCGTGTGCTCCTCCATCTGACTTTCTAAATCTGGTTCTTGTCTAATTTAAATCACAAGGAATTATAGACACGAACTCTGTCTTCTCCAAAGTACTGTCTTAACTTCTGAGTACTATTCCACACAAACACAGTCAATATGTTAATATGACTGAATGAGCGTGTTAGAGTAATTCCTTTGCAATGAACTGCTGATCTTTTGCTTCTGTTTGCATGCAGATAGAAGACTCTGTGAGGAAAAATATTTTTGCAGCATAGATAACAGTATATAAAACAATAGTGAAAATATATGCAAAGTAGTGAGAATCGTACAACAGGATTTGAACTGTCATTGTCTTCATCTGTTTTTGTGACTTTGGACATCGGAGCCACCAAACACCCAGCCTGCCCATATAGGAAATTGCTTCTATTAGTAGATGGTTGGACTAAATGATCTTGGAGGCCTTTTCTGACCTTGGTGATTCTATGATTCAATTATTCAATTGCTTTTAGAGTTTAGAGCCTGTATTAGGTTCCAGATTGAATGCGAACATGAAAGACTTTATCTCCACTTTAAAGACCATCTGAATAACCAAAAGAGACAAAGAGTGGAAGAAAGGAAATATTGTAAAAACTTCATGTCACATCAGAAATGAATCACTGAGATCTTGAGGCTGGCAACTCAAATGCAATGATAAGTATACCAATTTTCATTTTCCTCCCAACTGTGACTGGGTCTGATGGAAAATCCATTACTTTCCAAAGTGTGCATGGATTTTTAAACTCCCTTGTAGCAGTGCTTCTTGGAAGTTGTAAATCAGACGCTCAGTGCTTTCTCATGTGCCATGCTCATAGGGCAAACATTTCATGTGGTGTACCAGCATCAAGTGATTCCCACGAGATGCGGAAGGAGTTCAGCTGGAGGTCAAAAACGTGGTGTCTCATGAAAGACTTATTACAGCCTCAAAAGTCAGTCCAGAGGAAAAATAGGGGTCAGTCACAAAGAACTTCCACCAGACCCTGAGGCCATCTAAAGTACAACTTGACAGTTTGACAAGAAATAGAGTTTATTTAGATTTATTACTTTGTTTAAAGTTATTCTTATCTTATCCAGGTCAGTCTCGATCAAAATTAAATGTTTTGTTTCACTTTCCCTAACATAGAATAGTTGTACCAAGTTGTGCCGTAGAGCATGAATGTTTGAAGAAAAAAAATCAATTCATAACATATCTCAAAGAAATAGAAATTCTGAAAACTTCATTTTATATCAAGAAATTGTCAATGAAAAATTCCTGACTTACAGAGATTGATCTCTTCAGTGTTCCAAACACTGAACTCTTTGAGAGTGTTATAAACATCCAAAACTGTTACCCCAAAGCTTGTTATAAAGCTAAGAACAGGCTTAATTACAGTACTGAAAAAGTAGTAAGTCTTGCAAAGAGCATAGAATCAATTGAGTAGGAAGGAATAGATCTAGTTCAACCTCCCTGCAATGAACAAAGATACTTACAGTTCAGTCAGGATTCTCAGAGCCCCATCCAACCTGACCTTGAATGTCGCCATGGATGGGACATCCACCACCTCTCTGGGTGACCTGTTCCAGTGCTTCACAGCCTTTATTGTAAAAAATTTCTGTCTTAAATCCAATCTAAATCTCCTCTCTTCCAATTTGAAGTCATTCCCTCTTGTTCTGTCACAACAGACCCTGCTAAAGAGTGCCTTCTTCTTTCTTACAGCCCCCCATTTGATACTGAAAGGCTGCTTTCACATCTCCCCAGAGCCTTCTCTTCCCCAGGCTGAACAGCCTCAACAGTTCATGAAACACATTAATTCTTTTCACGCCTTTTCCATTACTCAAATGTTATCATCATGTCATTTATCAGGACAGGGAGGTTTTGTAAAACCATACAGGAAGTGGTGCCTCACTAAAAATGAGAGAAAATATGCTAAACTATAAAGGCCAGTTAAAAAAATGAGACTTTCTTAACATTTGGAGCAAGTGCATCCCAGCACTCTGAATCTGCAAGTGAGTGGGTTCTTCAACTGGGAAAACTATAGCTGCCTAAACTCACAGGAGATTTGATGGAAACAGAAAGCCATATTTTTTTTTCTTCAAGATATTCATACAAATACACCAGTGGAGATCTTGTCATTATCATTACTTATTAAAGACTACTTCTTTAATTATTTGTAGTGAATTCCCCTGTTTTGCTAGAGGTTTGATGAGTTATGTATGTTTAATTTGAGCAATACTTTGGGGATGATGAACACTTCTTGATGGATAAAGGAATAATTTTCTATTAAATTCCTTTGCGTTACACATTACAGTTGATTTCTTCTGAGCGATCCTTCAGTGGAAAACTTGTGCATGTACGAAGGTGCGCATATAGCACAGGGCGAGGAAAACTAGGGAAAGTATATTATGTCATTTCCTCGAGGATGAGATGAGGTTCACAGTGGGAGAGCATTTCCATTCTTTCTGTGTGGAACTGGATTTCTCATAGATATTTGATTCTTGGAATACTTTTTTTTTTTTTTTTTTTTCCCGTAATAGAAAATTGCCCGCACTGGCACAGGAAGAATTTTCACCACCAGGGTAGTTTCAGGTCTTCAGCAAGTTCTAAGAGTCAAGGAGAATTCTGGGCTTGCACATATGGCTAGCCAAGGCATGGATTTGTACTGAGAAGAAAAGTTTTTTAGTTTCACTTCTAAGTGAAAATTAGTTCAGGAGGCCTATGCTGGAACCAGAGCAATATCTTCTGTGAGTTCCCTGTGACAGAAGTTGCTTACAACCTGGCAATCTAGCCATGGAGCTATTCTGTTTCTACTTATAAACATAATGAAAATTCCTAAGAAAAATTTGAATAGAAGGGAAGGATTTATTTACTGTTATTTGTCAAATTCACATTCAGCAGAAAAAAATTTCCACAAACAACAAAATCTAGAACTGATGTATGGTCAGTTTATACTCTTCCACCACGAAATTCCATCTCTATTTCAGTGTTAGGAAAGTGGCACCCCTATGTTATGAATGTTTGGCTAGAGGTGATAGCACAGTTTTTTACTGATGTCCATCTCATCTTGAAAGTTTCTGGCATAATCAGAGATGCTAGATATTGGTTACTTTTTGTAAATATGTTCTGTACTCACACCAATAATGGGCAGCTGTGTTCTTATGCCAGCCTGAATCCTGCATGTTGCCTACCTGAATGTCTGGTCTTAATCCTAGTCCAAAAACTGCTCTCACATGTTTCGGCATGTTTTAAATAAACAAACAATCAAATAAATATATAAATAAATAAACCCCATTGATTACATCAGCAGCAGCAATGCTTACTCCTGCTTCCAAGTTGTAAATTTGTTCCAAACTCAGGCATGGCTCCCAATCTATAGTCTAACTATAGCAATCTGTCGGTTCCACTCCCAGTGATTCAGTACTAGAAAGAAGCTATTAAGAAGCTTAACAAGGACAGATTGTGCTTTTTTCCAGATGAGGATTAATATAGTAAAGTACATAATAATACTTCAATCTGATAGAACAGGGTCAGGAAAACTGCTGGTTGCTCTTGCCGCTCCTCCTGCCCGGCAATTGAGCCAATTGAACCATTTGAACATAAACTGTTAAGATTTTAGCTGCATTACACAGGAAAAAAAGCAAGGTTTTTAATCTAAAAATAATTTTTAAAAGTAAGCTAGGATTCCTTTATGGAATACAGAATGGCTTTTTTTTCCTTGTTGGCTTATCTATAATAGCTTGCTGCATGTGCATATTGTTATCAGATGATTTTTGGGCTTATAAGAGATGTTCATTGAACCAGCCTTAATGGAAGATTTAGGATATAAAATTGCTTCAGGACGTGAAGTTCACAGTAAAAATTCAGAAAGTCAAAGAACAGCGGCCTCAAGAAATTGAAGGCATGCATGATACTATTCATTATCTAGCAATAAGTCTACCAATCACAGAGAAATTCTTCCAAAATTTTAATAGGGAAGAGCAAAACACAGAATAATATTTTATTCTGGATCTGAACTACAGAAAAAAATAAGTTGTCAACTTAAAATTCTTAGTGGATATTTTGCAATCAATACAGAGGATAGAGGATATAAACCTTCAGGGTTTTTTTTTATTAGCTCTTATTGGCATCAACAGAATGAACTTTGCCAGAAATACCTAAAAAAATCTAAGTAGGTGTAATTTTTAAAATACATATAGCAGTAATTGAAAGTATTTATGAAAAGAAACATATTCAGTGATTTTGAAGATGATCTTCCTGAGAGGTAAGGAATGTGTGGTATTGTCTCCCAAATGGTGATGTTAGAAGTTTGTCTGACCGCTACACCTGAAATTAATCATGGCATAACACAAGTAGTATCTACCCACTCTCCCCTTGTAATGAAAATCTGTCCTGTTATATGCAATTAGCTTTTACATATGAGAGATTTTTTCCTTCCTTCCTTTGGCAGAAGGCTGGATGGGGCCCTGAGCAACCTCAGGGAGGTCACCCTGTCAACAGCAGGGTCACTGGAACTAGATGATCTTGAGGTCCCATCCAACTCAAACCATTCTGTGATTCTATAATGTTGGTCTGTTGCATCCCATGCAGAACCAAATGACCATGTCAGTGGAAGATTTCTGCAAAGAAATGACTGCACAAGGAAAGCAACCAGCTAATGTTGACTGGACTTGAAGAGTTATCAGAGAACTATAAAGAGCAAAGGTGTGGCATGTGGCAAAAATTGTCAGTTATTCATTTAAGAAAAAAACCTACTCTTTCCTTAATCTTGCTGTAACTGCCTTCTTTAGACATAGACTACTGTGAAGTGATATGGAATGTATGACCTAACAGCTAAAGCTTTACAAGGGACATGAAAAAGAGATGACTATATTTATGACTCTGTTCTTATCTATCCATATGATCATGGAGAACTATCAATTTATTTGGGTGGTCATAAACAGGATTTATGAACACTGGTATTCAGTACTCATAAAACCCAGACACAGAAGGATTCACAGTATATCTGGTGGCTTTATAGATGAAGACAGTACAATACAGATGTTGTCAATATAATGGAATATTACTTACCATGACATCATACGAGATATAAAATTATTTTTCTTTTCTGTGAGCAGTTTTGAGATTTTTATTTTTCTCCATTTAAGGACAAGAAATGTTTCAATAATCTCAAAAATATTGGCCAAACAAAAAAGCTCTGCTTCTAATCTTCTTAAGAATCAATTCAGTATGATTGAAGTAATTTGTTGAAATGATATTTAATTTCAGTAATGACTATTTTATCATTTTAGTATAAGCCTCCTGTCACTTTCTCTGATATAATATAAAAATATGCGTTCTGAATCAGAGAGTTTGTTTTTACTTCAAAACCAGTAAATGAAATACACTGATGTTTAAAAATTCTATATATTTTAAGTAAGTAGTGGTGCTCTTCCCTGTGAGTTTTGTAAGTTATAGCTGTGAGGTGTTTTCGGACAGGAAGTTTTCACTGAAATCTTTATAGACTATTTTGGGAAAGAACATGTTTTCTGGTTGTAATTGGAATAGAGGCAATTTTCTTCATTGTGACAGTGCTTTGGATTTAGGATGAGAATACTGTTGATAACACACTGATATTTTCATTGTTACTGGGCAGTGCTTGCACTAAGGGAAGAACTTTTCAGCTTCTCACACTGCTCTGCAAATGAGGAAGTTGGAGGTGCACAAGAAGCTGGGAGATGACAGAACCAGGACAGCTACTGGCCCAGAAGTTATCCCATACCATATGACATCATCATGAACAACAAAACCGGGGAGCTGATGCAGCTGATGCTTGAGAACTAATTTGAGACTGGTCAGTGAATGGTAAGAAATTATATTGTGCATCACTCATTTTGTATGTATAATTTTTATTATGTTCTCATCCTTTTCTGTCCTAATAAACTGCTTTTATCTAAACCCACAGGTGTTACTTTTTCAGAATTCTCACCCCCATCCCACTGAGGAAATGAGCAAACAGCTGTGTGGAACTGAGCTGCCTGCCAGATTAAACCACAACATAATATAGAAAAAGCGAAGCAATACCTAATTAAATTATATATACAGTAGATTTTGATTAGATATAAAGAGGAAATTCTTCTTTATGAGAGTGGTGAGGCACTGGAACATGTTGCCCAGAGAAGTTTTATAGATCCCTGGAGTGATTCAAGACTGGATTGGATGGGATTTGGGGTAACCTGGTCTAGTGTGGGGCGTCCCTTCCCATAAGGTCAGCCCTCCCACAGCGATGTTGAACCAGTTGTAGACATAATCTGCCTAGACACTAATAGAGCCTTTTACAATGCTTCCCAGAACAGTGTCTGACCACCACGTCACCATAACCTCCTTACAGGTAGTTGTAGACAGTGGCAAGGTCTCCTTTTAGCCTCCTCTTCTCCAGACTGAATAATCCCAGTTCCCTCAGCAGCTCCTCATAAGGCCTGTGCTCCAAGTCAATGTGCACCTCTAGGCTACTCACTGGCAGGACAGCACAAGAAGCCAAAGTCCCTGACTCAGTGAACTTACTGGTCTGCAAAACTAAAACAGAGATGTGTTATCAGTTCTCCTGAATCCAAAAGACAGTATCATATCTGCCACTATGAAGAAACAGGACCCTCATGAAAGCTCATATTTGCTTAATTGTGTCAATAACCATACCATGTTTATTATAGAAACAGTTGCTCTGTATGTCTAGTACCTGTTTTAGTACTCACACCTAGTATTTCCTGCACTAATTGTAGATGACAAGAAGACTGTTCCTTAGAGGACACCTTAATTTCACTTTAAATGATTGACAATCTTCATATTCAGCATGTTCTTTTTGGATAAGAGTGGTTTTCCTGACTGTCCCAATTTGAACTCTGAGAGCATCCATGTCTATCAGGAATCCATGCATATGTAGAGTGGTAACTGGAAGGCAGATCTGTAACTGTTTGCATTTATCAGGAATGCTTTTCAAAAGATTTTGATGAGGATGATACGAAGGGGACATACCAATGTTTCCTAAAGCACAATATGTCTTCAAAAACAGCAAAGCATCCCTGACTAATTTGGTGTCCTTCGCAACAGAGTGACAGAATTGGTGAAAAAGTGAAGAGCAGTTAATGTCATCTACCTTGACATGGGCAAAGTCTTCAATACAGTCCCACACAATGTTCTTGTTTCTAAATTGGAAAGACATTAATATGATGGATGGACTATTTGATGGATGAGGAATTGACTGGATGTCCACATCCAAACAGTGACAGTCAATGTTTCAGGTCCAGTGGCAAGTCCTTCAGAATTCTGTATTGGGACTGATACTATATGATATTGTGACATGGGCAGTGGGATTGAATGCATCTTCAGCAAGTTTGCTGGTGGCACCAATGAGGAGTGAAAACAGGACTCTGCAGTTATAGAGAGAAGGGCCTCACAGCAAGAAAAGGGAAAGTAGCTTCACAAAGTAGAAATAAGAGGCAAATAGAGATAGTTTAGGTAGAGAATGTTAGAAAACAAGGGATTCCAAGCAACCTTCACAGACACCAGGCCTGGAATAACAGGGAGGATGAAGGCCATAAAGATAAGGACTGGAGAGCAGCTCGAAAACATCTGGCAGGGAGGTGATTAGATGTGTACAGGGCAAGCTGAAACTGGTTCGGGGGATGCCCTCCCTTCTGGGTCAGAAGTTTGCAGTGAGGAAGACTATGAGCCTTCATCATCACGACCTACTATGCACACGCAAGGGGGGGGAGGGACTGCATGCTAATGGGCTCTCGGGAATGTAACGAATATGTCTCCGAATTCCTGTCAACTATTGATTATGTATTAGTTTGACCTATATCTATAGCATGATTTCTCCTGACGGTGCGCAAGTTAGGTGGAACGATCCCCCTTGCACCAGGGTGTACGCGCGTCACCAATAAACACATACCTGCTCTATATCCTTACTGGCTATAGGGTCTGATTTCCGCACGTCACCAAGTCATGCAGTTGGCATGCTAGAAGGAAAGGACTCCATCCAGATGGACCTTGACATGCTTTAGAGGTGGACCCATGCAAACCTTATTCAACAAGGCTAAGCACGAGGTCCTGAGTCTGGGTCAGAGTAATTTCAAACATCAATACAGACTGGATGATAAATAGATCAACCCTGAGGAAAAGGACTTGGAGATGTGGGTTGATGAAAGAGTTCAACGTGAGCTGGCAATATATGCTTACAACTCAGAAGGCTGGTGATATACTGGGCTTCAACAAAAGAATTGCAGCCAGCAGGTCAAGGGTGGTCAAGATCCCACCTGGAATACTTCATTCAGCTCTGGCTCTCATAGCATAAGACATGGAACTGTTGGTGTGAATCCAGATGAAGGTCACAAGGGTGACCAGAGGGCTGGAGTAGGTTGAGACACCTAGGCTTGTTTAACCTGGAGAAGACTCCAAGGAGACCTTACAGCAGTGTTTCAGTACCTAAGGGCAGCCTACAAGAAAGCTGAGATGGGACATTTTGCAAAGGCATGGAGTGATAGGACAAAGGATAATGGTTTTAAACTAAAGGAGTGTTGATTCTGAATAGATATTTGGAAGAAGTTCTTCACTGTGAGGGTGGTGAGACAGTCGCATATGTTGCCCAAAGGTGTTGATGTCCCCATCCCTGAAAGTGTTCAGTGCCGCACTGGAGGGGCCTTTCAGCAACCTGATCTACAGGAAGGTGTACTTGCTCGTGGCAGGGGGGTTGACCAATCCAATATCAGAGTAGCAAAACTTTCCTATAGTACACTCAGCTACAGAAAAGAAAAAAGTAATGAAGAACTTTTCCTTCATGAAATGAAATGAATGGAGAAATTAATCCATCCTAACATGGACTGAAAGAGCCATGTTGTTTCTTTTAGGGCATCAAATGACTAAGAAGACACTCTGTTCTCCATCTCATTACTATGTACTACATCATTATATTAGTAAGAACACTAAAGCATTAGACTTCTCTTCACTCTCTTCTGGAATAGTATGTGCTAAGTATTCATGGCATATTTTTCATGAGCAAGTGTATTTTCTTCAGGAAGGCTCTAATGTCATAGAAGCATAGAATCATAAAATCATTGGAAGGCATGTTTAAAGGCCATCTAGTCCAACTCTCTTGGAATGTGCAGAGACACAGCTAGACCAGGTTGCTCAGAATACCATCCAGCCTGACTCTGAGTATCTTCAGGGATGGGACATTCACCAGCTGTCTGGGCAACCTGTGCCAGTGCTTCACCACCCCTCCTTTAAAAAGCTGGAACCATTTTTATCATCTGTTTGAAGTTACATTGCAAGTTTTAGAAATTGAAGAATCAATACTGTCACTTGGCATACCAGAATAATGAATATCCAGAGCATTCTGGAAGACTGTGCTCATTTGGCTAGATCTCCCCCATCTTATACCCTTTAGTTGGCATGATTTCTAGGATAGCACTGACACTAAAGGAGATGTGCTTTGGGAAAGACTGTTAGATACTCCCATAGTCTGCTTCGGTGCTGGAAGTATCACCAAAATGTTTCTAGAATAATTTTGTCTAAGGGAAATTAAAAGATATATATATGAACACAGTTATTCTGGAATGCTGGGCTTTTTTATAAGGACACAGATTAGAAATCTTTGGGCCAAAGAGCAGACAATGAAATGATCAGAGGATCTGAAACTCTTTCTGACTATGAGATGCTTAAGAGCACAGAAAATTATGGCCACATCTGATGTTCTAAACACTGGCATCTATCATATTTGATGTTTTTATTAATGATCTGAAAAGAAAGTAAACAATGTTGATGGAAGTTGTGAATGACATTGAGATGGACAACATTGAGGATAGCAGTCAGGATATAGAAATATTGCAAAGGTTTCTAGAGATATTATTTACTTGGCTAGATATTTGGGAAAAGAAACAAGACAAGCTCATCTTGGCATCCTTCAGCTAAAAAATTCTGCACTGAGTGGAAGATAATAACAAAGGCAAAATGCAGAAAGAAAACAAGGTGATTCTGCAATGAGATATGAATTAGTAAGCATATAAAAAACATGACTGAATTTTTTTTTAATCTTTGTATTTTTTTATTAACGGCTAGCTTAGATTTTGGGGGGAAACAAAAATGATTTCTGGACAGTTTGCAACGAATTTTATTCTTCTGAATGTTTCTACTGTGGGTTGAGGTTGGGGAGCAGGTAATTATTTTTATTGGAACTCCTTTCCTCAAACAGCCATTAATATTCTCTTGTTAGGACTATTAAAAAGGATAGTGGAAATAGAGTCTCTTTTATCTCTGATGATGGAGTGTGAGCCTGAATCTCCTCCTGTGGATGGCCTAAACTCCATGTCAAAATGTAATCTGGGAAGTTCTCGTAAATCTTTTGGTGGTGGTTATCCATTTTTCTAAAATTATACTTAGTTTTGCTAATCACGCTAGAACATTTTCTGAACTGATTTTGTCAACAGAACTTCCATCTTTACATGTGTAGGCTCTTGTCAACTATAGAATGTGAGACAGCAGGATGTTCACTAATAGCACATCAGAAGTTGTCACAGGAATTGACATTCTAAATATAAAAATGAAAAATCCAGACATGATTACCATCTGTTTCCTACAACAATAAGGTATAAAGATACAATTCACTTTAAAGATACAATTCACATAGAAAGTAGTTAGGGTAACTACTAGCAAGAAAAAGACAGTTTTTCAAAGTAAAAAGACTATTTTTCAAAGAAAAATAATTTCCCCTACCTGAAATAAATCCGAAAAACCACATAGCAAGAAAAGATCTCAAAAGATCTGAATTAAGAACTAAGCTTTAGTGTAGTGTTTGTGCATTGTCTAGCATGTTAATACTCCACTATAGAAGTAGTCAACGGCACTCCTAAATGTGTCACTGGTAATAGTACTTTCAGCAAGAAAATGGGAAAAGTAAAGGAGTAGAGGACAAATTCATTCACAGTATGAACTATATAAAAACATTTGCAAACTGCATTTTAAATGCCTGAATTAAAGTTCCTTCCTTCCTTCCTTCCTTCCTTCCTTCCTTCCTTCCTTCCTTCCTTCCTTCCTTCTTCCTTCCTTCCTTCCTTCCTTCCTTCCTTCCTTCCTTCCTTCCTTCCTTCCTTCCTTCTAAATGAATACACTTCTGACATGTAGTGACTTTGACTTCATTTTTTTCAAGGGAAAAAAATCACAACAGAAATGTCAGCCTATCTTTTTTTAGTTTATTTCCTTTAGACCAAAATATTATGACATAGATTTTATTGCGCTCTATAATGTATGATACATATCATAGGTAAATTTATTTTGTGTTGTAAAGTATGCATTACATTTCCATCAAACTGATGGAAGTAGAGATTATTCAAAAGAATCACAGTGATGCCATAAAAATGAAACATTTCTGCAATGTCTAAGTAAAATGCTTTTTCTTTTTCTTTAGAAAACATTTATTTGTTTAGGAATTCCTAACCATGTATTGTTCCTTCTGAACTAGAATATTAAGAGCTTAGAATATCAGGATCTTGATTCCTCTGATGCTTTCTCTGATGCTAATCTTTATGTTAACTTCAGAATAAACATATATATTTTAGAAATCTAAACAGTTATCTAATATTACATCCCTTTTAGGGACATACACAAGTGTTACAATTAGGTCTAAATGACTGCATCAAAAGACTTTCACTTTATATTTTTTATGAAGGAATCCAAAATCCAGACCTGCCTGGACTCAGTTTAATTTTGACTACAGCTATTGACTATATATAAACTCAAAATAAATTAATTCTAATAAATTAATTCTATCACAGCTGAAACAAAGATAGGAACAACAGGAAGAAGAGGCAGAGAACAAACTGAGGTATCAAAAGGTTTCTTTCCTTATCCATAAATAAAGCTTTCTCAGAGATTCAGCATTTCCGCCCTTTTTAAATCACTGTCTCACAGGATTCTTGTGAACCTTATAGACTTGTTTAAAGAACTGACACTGAATTTCTGAAGCATTCATCAGAAATGAAGTGCTTCGTTTTAAAACTCCTTCTATGAAAATCCCTGGGGTAAATAGCAAGAGGAAGAAGGAAATAAATAAATAAAAGAGCAAAACAAAACAAAAACAGCCTTAATCTCTGGAATAGTATTTAAATATCAAGTACAAAGAAATTACATCATTATTCAGGATTTCAGCTCCAAGTTAGATGTCACCTGCACTCCCTTTCAGGCACAAGTCTCAGGGTTGACTGGGGATGTCAGAGAGGTGAAATATTTTTATTCTCCACCATGTATGTTTTATTGCTACTTTTAGCATTACAATAGTCCTGATATTAAATAGTGCTTGGAATCCCTTGCTAAGATTTTGACATCACTGTGTTAATCACCACTGGGTCCATCTGGCCCAATCCCTGTTCCAGCAGGGATACCCATAGGAGGGTGCACAGGACCATATCCAGGCGGCTTTGGAAGATCTCCAAGGAGGAGATCCCACAACCTCCTAGGACAGCCTGTGCCAGTCACCCTGTCACCAGCCCGATAAAGAAGTGCTCCTTAATAATCAGAGGAAACCTCCTTCTCTTTGCATCCTCCCTTCAGATATTTCTAGACATTGATGAGATCCTCCTGAGTCTCTAAGTTTCATTTATCTCAGCCTCTTGTTATCAATCCTTTGATCCTCTTGGCGGCCCTCTGTTGGACACTTTCCAGTATGTTCAATTCTCTTTTCTACTGCTGTGTCTAGAACTGGACATAGTAGTCCAGGAAGAGCCTGGACAATGGACATTGGCAATGGACAACACTGACTACACTTTGACACATATTTTTAATGGACCATGTCAATTAATGTCCAAAATGGACCAAACAAATGGTCCATTAATGGACCAAACATTTTGGACCAGAAAATGTTTGGTTTTTGTCCCAGCACCAGCTCTGAAGGTTTGATGGATTTATTATGGAGTAGTTCACTATTGAAATTACAATCAAAACTCATATTAATCAAATTTTAGTCATTTATCAAATCTTCGAACTTGAAGTGATTTAGCAGTGACACATACTCTGCTATAACATTTTTGCAGTTAACTGACATCCTTTGAAAACAATTTCTGTTACGCATACTGAGTTTTCTAATTGTTTATTTTCTCTTTTATCTCAACGTAACTAGAATTTATCAACTTTTATAACATAAAAGGATTTTATTACCCCTGTTTATAAGTCCACTGTTTATTTTCATTAACAGCAATGCACTTTTCTTTGAAGACACAATGATAAAAGTTGCTGAAATATAAAAATAAAAAGATTAAGTCAGTCATCGTGTTGTCTGACTTGAAGTGCAAAGATGGGACATCATTTGAGATGTCTGCATTATTTGATAAGTATATTGCTTATTTGTGATCAGGTTTGTCAGAGTGCATATCAGATCAGACTTTCCCCATATATGTAGTCTATAGAAACCTTTATCATAAGGGAAAAGAAAGAACAAAATCTCACCGTTATCCTTATTTTGAGGGATTTACATCTAAAGCTTGTTTTCCATTCCTATTTTAGGATATGAAGACTCCAGTGCTTTCCTTTTCATTCATCTTTGTTTTTAAACATAAATTTCTGCAGTACCTTTTTCAGTATTTTCACAGCAAATAGTTCTCTGGTCAAATTCAAAGAAATACAAGTTAAAAAGGAGGTAGGTTTTTGTGACAAACTTCTCTGTATTTTCCACACTTCTTTTCTAACTGCCGTACAAACTGCAGTGGTGTGTTTGCTTAAAAAAGACCACAGTGGTGTTTAATGTTGATGTTATGAAATGTATTAGCATTTCAAAATGAGAAGACCAGGCTGCTGAACATACCACATCTGACTGCTCAAACGGTACAAGGACTAATCGGCTGCAATAAGCAGGTATCACAGCACGTTAATCACAGGGTAAAAGAGATTTGAGTGTAAGTAATGATGCTCCCACATGGACCAGATTCCAAAATTTGTGCAGAAAGCAGGAAGCTTTCTGATCTGGTGCCAGATCGTCAGGCACTGCCTTGAACAGATGCTCCCAATAGAATTTATTGTATGAAAGAAGGAACACCAGTTAATCTGATTTAGAAGGTTATGCATAATATTTTTGCACCACAGATTTCCAATTTGTTATAAGCAAACAGCTTTAATTCTCCAATAAATATGTTTGAGAAGATTTGTGCCAGGCATTTTTGGTACATATAGGAAGAGCTGCTTTGCATAGCTTCCTGTCCCCATTGCAAGTGAAATGATTTGTAATTCTGAAAAGTACTTGAAAAATGTGGGTAATTTTAACTGAATTCTGCAGCAAACTGTGTAATTTAGGTTCATAAGTAAAAATAACATTAAGCCCTGCAGCTGGAAAACTTCTATAATGATGGCATCAAATGCTCATGTGTCCAAATGTGTGTTGTGTGTGAGTGAATTCAAGCATGTTTGTCAGATTAACATTGCTGTATATTGCAGTACTAATAACACTTTTTAAGTTTCAAGTATGGCTTCTATACAAAGCTTAATGGTGCTAAGTTGATTTTCTCCCATTATAAGCAGTTTAAGGCAATAAATCCTGATAGAAGTTCTGCAGACAAAATAGAGCTGTGCTTGCTGGATTTTTTACGGTGTACAAGGGAGAAAAAAATGTAATTCTATGTTTGTTCTTTCTTTTTCTTTTTGCAATATGATTTACAATATTTCTTAAGCAATCCACTAAATATCTATGTTTTTCCCACTGTGCCAGCAATTCTCTACTTTTGGATAGACTATATATTTAAACTTTCCCATGAAATTTCTAAGGTGATTTCTGGCACCCGAAGGTTTCAAAGAGAAATGGATTTGTGATGAGCTTGTTGTCATTTTTCGTAACAGTAATGAATTCTGCATTCCTACAGAACTTCCTGCATTTGGCTAAAGTGACTTAATCAGAATTCTCCCTGAGAACAGAAATATTTATTATTGTTTCCTCTAATAATAATGATTTAGTAGCAAGTTCTACAATTTAAAATTATTCCTCTAACCAGATGTCCATGTAATACCCAGGAGTATGTCTGCTACAATGTCTTCTTGGCCACATCAACAAGAGTGGATAATGCACTACTACATGAACGTGACATGACCTTCCTCTAAGCCACAGAATCTGGACTAATGTTAGAGTGTAGATGGATAAGTACCTCCAGCATTCTGAGCTACAGCAGAAATTAATAATGCAATACTTAGCAACTGAGTAGGAGGGGAATGACATGGGAACAATCTAGAATTTTAAAGTCTTGAAAAAGATTTCTGTTTGTATCGGTGGAGAATGTGGTCAGTACTGTCTGTTGCATCTATAACTAGATTAATGTTCAGAGAATCCAAAATCGCATTATTCACTCTTTCCTGACACCTGGTGTTTCATCATTGTCTGTCATCATTATCTGCTCCAATTTAATACATAGAATGCACAGCCTGGATAAAGAGGAGTCTCAGGGGGATCTCATCGTTGTCTGTAAATATCTGAAGGGAGGCTGCAAAGAGGGCAGAGCCAGGCTCTTGTCAGTTGTGCCCAGTGTCAGTGGGCTCAAGCAGGAACACACAGAAGATTCCCTCTGAACACCAGGAAGCATTTCCGTGCTGTATGAGTAACTGAGCACTGGCACAGCTTGCCCAGAGGGGTTGTGGAGTCTCCTCCTTGGAGATATCCCAAAGCTGTCTGGACATGGTCCTGGGCACCCTGCTCTGGGTTGGAGCAGATGGACCAAGAGATCCTTTCCAGCCTCAACTAATCTGTGATTTTATGATGGAATAGCTGGGGGAAAAAAAAGTGAAAAACAGTGGGAGATTGGAGGATCAAAATAATAAAAGCATAAAAAACATTTATAGTACAGGTTTTTAGCCCTGAAAACAATATAGAGGAAGGATACAGCGTTACAGATGGAAAAATAAGCAAAAATCCAGCTGCTGCCTTGGAATACGTGTTGTCAGTCTTTACAGTATGATACTACTACATAATAACTGTTTTGCTTACATTCATAGAATCATAGGATGATTTAGGTTGGAAAGGACCATAAAGATCATCTAGTTTGCAAATTTTGTCACCTTTTCTCTCCCCTTACATGCTGAACATGACTCAACCCATATGCCACTGGCAGGGATGCATCCCACTAGACAAGATAGCCCAAAGCCCAGCCTTGAACACTTTCAACAGTGAGACATCCATAGCTTCTTTGGGCAGCCTGTGCCAGTGCCTTACCACAATCTGAGTAAAGAATTTCTTTCTGACATTTACACTAAATTTATTTCTAACATCTAACCTATACGTCCCTTTTTTTAGTTTAAAGCCATTCCCCCTTGTCCTATCACTATTAGATCACATAAAAATTCAGTCTCCCTCCCCTCAAGTACTGGAAGGTTGCAGTAAGATCTGCCTGGAACCTTTTCTTCTGAACAAGTCTAGTTCCCTCAACATTTCTCTCATATTTCTCTCCCTTCTCTCATATTAACTGTAGCACTCAGTTCAGTCATCAGCAACTCACTACAGGTTCATTCAATAACACTTTCTAGGTCATTGATAAAGACGTTAAAGAGTATCAGTCCCATGACAGACCTTGGGTGAACACCACTTGTGATCCGCCTCCTACTGATCATAGAGAGAGTGAGGACAACTCTCTGGCTGCAACCATCCCACTGATTCTTTATTCACTGAACAGTCAACAGTTTAAATCCATATCTCCCCAATTTAGAAATAAGAGTTTGTTGTGGGACAACAAATTGTTGTCAAAGGCTTTATAGAAGTCAAGCTACACAACATCAGTTACTCTTCCTTTATCCACTAATATTATCATTCCTTGCTGTCCACTGGCAGCTTAAAATATATTTCTGATAGACAGGTAAATGATCAAATCGTAAAGGATATTCAGAAGCATTAAAAAAAAAAAGGGAGATTATTCCTTTCTCTTCATCTGATTCTTCACCCATTCCTGTCTTCAGAGACTTACCTTCCATAAGTTTTTATTGCTCAGCCATCCTTACTCATACTTGAAACATTTTAGACTTGAAAAACACCCTTTTCTTTTAGTTCCCACACACAAAATAAATCACCTTGAAATAAGCAAGAAATATTTTCAGAGGCATAATGTTCTTTTATAATATTGTGAAATTGAAGAATTAGCCAAAGAATATTGTTACACTACAAATATCTTAAGGTTAAAAGGTTAGACTATGTCTATTATTTCTTGCAAGCCAACATTCATTTCTAACTTTTGATTGCTTCTTCTTTTGAAATTATAAGGAAAGCCAACAAATCCATTCTTTTCCCCCAGTTAACTGTGACTGTAACCTCAGTTGGAATGATTTTTTTTTCAATTTCTTTAGGTTTTTTGTTCAGTGAAAACAGACACAAAGCATCCTTGTGTTAAAAGATTCGTTTTCATCCACCTTGACTTCTTTCACAGTGTAAAAACTTAAAAAAGAAAGAATCTTAGTAGTATGTGTTTTAACTTCTATCCTGTTTTTCTTTCATACAGTTATTCCAAAAGAACAAGAATGTTCTGATCTAATCAAGCTAAGTAAAATGATGGCACTAGCTAAAACAGCACATAGTACCTATCTTTAAAAGGTTCTACTTTTGATTTTGTTTCATATTTAACTCTTACTTTCCACAGTTATCTGTAAATATCTTCCAGAAAACCATTGCACTCAGATGACTTATGTACAACCACAGAATCACAGAATGATTTGTGTTGCAAGGGACCTTAAGTATCACCTGCGATGGGCATGAACACCTCCCACTAGACCAGCTTGCTTAAAGGCCATCCAACTTGGCCTTGAACACCTCCAGGGAGGGGGCATACACAGCTTCTCTGTGCAACCTGTTCCATTGCCGCCCCATCCTCAGAGTAAATCATCAGTATCTCAAGGAGCAGTATAAGGTCCTGGGCAAGGAGAGATTTTGGGCCTCTGGCAGCTTTTGGACACTGACTTACATGTAATATTAGTGACTCAAGTTGGCAGATCCATTTTTTATACGTTCAGATAGTAATAGAACAAGGGGGGATTGATTTAAGTCAGAAGTTTGAGAGATTTAGACTACATATTAGGAGAAAATTCTTTACTTAGGTGGTAATAAGGCACTGGCACAGGCTGTCCAGAGAAGCTGTGGGTGCCTCAACCCAGTAGGTTGGAGCTGGATGGGCATTAAAGTCCGCTCCAACCTAAGTCATTCCATTATTCTATGATTCCATGATAAACTTTACTTGGAGAATGCCTGTTTCAGTAACTGCCATAGTACAAGGTAAACCCAGAAGCTCAAAGATCTCCAGCATCTGTATGAAAGGCATCTGTGGGAATGAGAAGTCTGTCCTCTGTGAAAGAGGAAGAAAAGCTCTTCTGGATTGTGCAAAAAGAACTCCATCAGACTGTGAAGGAAGAAATGCTTTATGCAGAAACTTAATGTTCAATCAAGATAGAAGCATCTAGAATACAAGAAGTCAAATGATGCACAACAATTCATAAAATAACCACCTCAAAACTAAGCACCTTGGATCATGTGATTTTAGTGTGGATATAGACTGCTTTTCATTTTTGCTTAGTTCTTTATACTGCTATGGAGACCTTGAAAGTATCAGAACAATCACTAAATTTCATGTATTCTACATGAAATCTGCCTGCCAAGAATTTAAATACAGATAAGATAGGTAATGAAAATATGGCAGAAGTTGGTTGTGGTTATTGTAAATTTTACTTGCTACTGTGGTGTTGGGGAGTACTCAAAAGGAATAATATATCCAAAATATTTGTCTTGAGGCTAGGTGGACAAGAAAAAATTGCCTTCAGACTTCTAGGCTTCTCAGTTTCTTGCAGTTCCAGAAATCAATGCCTTTGTGACCTCCTGAGGTAGGATTCATCTGCTAAAACTTTAGACTTATAGCATACACTTTTGTTACATGAATGCCACATATGAAGATATTATACAGTGTCTTGCTTTTCCAATCTCCTAGACGGGAAGGCATCTCCAACTAAGTAGCAAGCTTCCAGAGTCTAGCCCACATAGACAAATAGAATTGAGGCAAATCAGATTATCATTTCTGTGGGCTATAAAAAAAGTTAATTTTAATTATGAGTAGGCTACAAATGCAATCAATCTCATGAGAACTTGCATATTATTCAGGTTGAAAAGATAATGGAGTTTTGGTCCAATACCATTTAATGTTCCTTAACAAACTTTGGTCCTTACTGATGCTGCTATGAGCATCAACAGACCTCTAAAAGGAAACCAAATAAAGCAGAGTAAAATTAGAATGTTCTTGAAATGAAACAAGAATAACACAAACTGAAAGAGGAAAAAAATAAGATCCAGGACCAGGGGAACTGAACTAATTAAACCATGAAGAAAACAAAACTATTTCCCCAAATTGATAATAATTAGTAGTAATAACTTTCACTTGTATTGTATATGTCACTCAAGGACCGCTAAGTGCTACTTAAAAATGAAAGTTAATTCTTCCTCATGCTCACTATTTGGAACCTGAGACACAATATGATCAAGTAAATTATACAAACACTTTCTCTAAGCTGTTGACAGAGTACAGAAACTACCACAGTCTATCACTTCTCAGCTCTGTTCAGATCACAATTCCAATGACCATATGCAGAAGTTAAAGTCACTTCTGGTAACAAAATCACAAGGCTTGAAGGCGCCCTTGCAAAGAGGATTGTGCTGAAGCATTTGGGCTAATTTATTTTATTTTAAATAGCACAATTGTTCTTTCTCATCCTGCATGAGGAATAGACCCATTCCTCTCTAACTATGAAGACCTATGGCTTTGTATGGAAATAAAAGCCTGGTCATTAATACACATCAGAGAAATTGGAGTTGGGCAAAAAGGGAGGGTTATGTGATTATTCTTGTCTTATATCATCATGAAAGGTGAAGGACAATAGTGTGGTTTCAGAACACACAACTTATTATTCAAATGAGACAAAACTGGCCCTCCCAAACAATCATTTATAATAAGCTTTATATAATCAATCAATTCATCAACAATTTACTACATGTGAAAATAAGCAGTTTTGCAGCACAGCGAAGTGGAGAAATGCTAAAGAACTGTCTAAGGGCTCTAACAGAAAGTGCTGAGCATACGCACTTCAGCATGCACTGTCTAGCTCAATGTTTGTTTTAGAGGAAAAAACTATTACCTGACCAGCAAGAATATTTGAAAGCGGCCTTGTGGATAGAACTCTTGATGCTAAGTTTTATATCTGAGATTTGACCTCATTTACACACAAAACACATCCTATTGAAATACCTTCTTAATTATCAACAAAAGCAAAGTATTGGCTTTGAAAAAGGTGAGCCTCAGTTGCATCATGTTAATGGTAAAATTATTCTTAAGCATTTACGGGATCCTGAGTCAGAGATATGAAGTGTAACAACTGTCCTTAGCCTCTTTTAAATTTTCCCCTCAGAGCAAGTCTTAGGCAATTTGATTAAAGCCAAAAGGCTATTCTTATCTGACTAATAAATGATTTTAACGTTTGGCAATAATCACATAATTTGACTAGCCTCTAGGTAGAGAAATTAAATACTGATACTCAATCTTACAGAGAAACACAGACAACTTTTTATATCCCTTAATGATACATGAGTATGTGTAGGAAAGCAGATAACTTCACTGTACACCTGAATTTTTCATTCTGTCTGCATTCAACTGTTTAAACTAGAATCTCATACATTATTGTATGGTGACTACCATGAATTTACAAGATCATTGTGTATTAATGTTGACTGGTCTAATGATTTTTCTCTGAGACCTCTTCTACACCATGAGACAGATAGAGTTTGTTTGGTCTCCCCTGCTTTCTCAAGGCTGTAACAACCACATACTGATTTCCATTGATCCCTGGAGGCATTCAAGGCCAGGTGGAATGGGGCCATGGGCAGCCCAGTCTGGCGGGTGGCAAGTAGCCCATGGCAGGGGGGTTAGAACTGGATGGTCTCTAAGGTCCCTTTGAACCCAAACCATTCTATGGTTCTGTGATTCTGATTCTGTAATTCCATTGCTTCACTGTTGTCTGTACTCAAGCTAAGGAATGACAAAATGTGTTTCTGGTATGGCATAGCTACAATTCAATACAGCCGAAAAATGCTAAAATGTTTCCAGACAGCATAATACCATGCGACTGTAAGAACAGATATGATACCTTGCATTTAAAGTTGTGAGAGCATTATAAATATTCATTATGACTTTAAAACTCTGTAATATAGATCTGGATTAAAGATATTTTACACATGTTCTCTGGAGAACAGGAAGAACAAATTTGTTCAAGGTCACATAAGGTTAGTCAATGAAAGAGACGATCAGTATTAGAATATAACAATCTAGATTTCCCAGTCCCCATAGACTTCTCTAATCTCTAGCCTCCTTAGCAGCAAAAGCTTTAGAATAATAGATCACAAAGTAAACTCAGAATAGCCCTTCAGCCTTCACACTGAATGAGCTATCCTGCATTAGTGGGTCAATCAAACCTCTCTGTTATTTGAGAGTTGCATATCATCTTCATTCTGCTATTTGTTAATACATACTGGCAGACATCACCATCTCGTATTCTGTAGGTTTCACTTCAGAGCAGCTGCTAAGTTAATACATCTTAGTTGGAGGGCATTTCACTTATGTGGACACAGCATCCTCAAGGGAGTCTTCTCAGCAGAGATGCTGGTTACTAATGCAGACACACATCTATTGTATCTAAATGCATCTCTTCCTCTCTGGCATCACAGAGATTTAGAAGGGTTGACATTTTCCAGTAAAAGTCCTTTTCTGCATATCACATGCAGAAAGATTGTGGGAGGACAGCTGGCCTTTTAGAAATGCAAAAGAATACCTTCTGCAGGAGAATTTAGAAATAAATGTTCCAAACACTAATGGATGTTCAGAAACTAACAAATACAGGTGGATTTAAAAGTAATGAGAACTATCATGATGATATTTTTTTTTATGATTTCCCGCCAGTAACTGAGGATACTCCCACTATCTACTTCCTGTAGCTCCAAATTAACGAGGTTTTTATGGACATGCTTAATTACAGGTAACTCCAGTAAAGTGAGATGCATCATTAAATAACTCTTCCCACTGGCTCCCTGCCAAACTGCTTTTCAATTCCAGCTGTTTTCCCTTCCAAGACTGTTAGCAGATTCTCTACACCTACTCTCTTTTCTCACTGCGTCCCAAAACAGCTATTTCACTTCTGATGAGCCTATGATGCCAGATCCCTTCACCTGCTTTTTACATTTTTGAACAATTACTTTTGTGCTCTCAGTCACACCAGGGAGAGGTGCTTCACAGAAATCTTCAACCATGCTCCATTGTTCACCTTATATTGCTTTAATACTGTGACACATCTAAAGCTCAATAATCATTTGATTATTGGATTATTGCTGGAGCCTGAGAATACAGTTGTCTGTCATATTGAAAAGTCCCATTTTCCATGTATGTGCATGTTTTGTACTTTGAATGTAAAAATGAAACCTGTTATTTGAGGAGTAAACTCCATCTTTCCTTACCTGAAAACTTCACTGCTTACCATGCAGATTTTGTCCCACTCCGCTCTTCACGTAGTCACTCAGAAGAGGGAGCAGGTCATTTCAGTACAAAGTAACTGATCATTTATGGGAACCATCAACGCTTAGCAACCCAC
This sequence comes from Gallus gallus, assembly GCF_016699485.2. NCBI lineage: Eukaryota > Metazoa > Chordata > Aves > Galliformes > Phasianidae > Gallus > Gallus gallus. The sequence continues at coordinate 187,933,321 of NC_052532.1, read as the reverse complement.
TTTCTACTCCTGAGCTACTTAGAAATATTAAATTAGGAAACAAGGTTTTGAAACCTGTAAGCTCAGTATGAGTCATGCAGGCTTGTATCTTCACAGAATCACATAAGTAAAATAATATAAAAATACGTTCTTGGATTTTGTTTGTTTGTTTTTTAAAGAGGGTATGAATATAATTTGGGGTATAATTGCTTCAGATTCTCAGAATTTGTGACAAGTTGCATGAACTGACAGATGTCAAAGCAAATCAAAGGAATGAATGATACAATACCACAAACAACTGACCTGAAATAATCACATATTTACAGAAACATTTAATAAGGACACTGCTATAAATTTATCACAATTCCTTTTTAATCTCTACATCAGGATAGCTATCCTCAGACAAACAAGAAGGTTAATGAGAGTTCAGAATTTGAGATGGAATTCTACCAAACTTGTAATTTATTAAAAATAATAATAATAATAATACAATATTACTCCGTTAGGAGTAACAATGCATTTTCCAAATGATAAGTATTTATCAACCTAACTGGATCTCTTGATTGCTGGAAAAGTGCTTTCTCAGGTGTATATTCAAGGACAGTCACAGAAAAGGTTCAGGATTTTGCATATCTTTCCCTGAGTTACTTTCCTTTTACATTACAATGTTTGTTAAAAAAATATTTGATTGAGAGATTTAGAGTTGAAAAGTTCCACAAAAGGAAATTTTGCAAAAGTATTTGCCACAGACTATTCTGATGTCTTCTTTGGAGTAGGAGATGTGAGTATTTTCACATCAGTATATACGTGGCATAGATGTTATGCGATTTATACACTTTTCAGAGTGTTAAAAGCAATTGGCCAGAAACTGAAACAGATAGCAAAAGTCAGAAGAAGATGCAAATGGCTATGGGATTGATCAGAAATAAAAGACTGACAGTGTCAGTCACACTCTTTCCCCACCACCACTTCTAGTCACATTTTCTCACCTCCTTCTTTCCCCATCATCATAATTGTGATGAATTGGTAACAACAACAAAATGTTATTTAATTTAGTTTCCTAAGCTTTCACTGGAATCTGAACAAGGAAGGGATAAGAAAACTCAGTTAGGTTGTAAAGTGGTTGTAACAACTTCAGGCAGCACAATCTCAACATGAAAACTGAAGTTTACTGATGGAAAAAAAAAAAAAAAAAAAAAAAGGCTAAGTATCCAGTCTTGGCATAATACCGTTGGCTTCCATAGCAAGATTTGTGTGTTGGCAACAAGCCACTGCATGAATTGAGAGTCAGGAGGTCTAGATGAAGAGTGCATTTTTCAGAATCTATGAACTACTGCATTGAGAACCCATCATTGTTTTGGGATTACTGAAAGAGATATATAGTAGTAATACATAAAATGCCACGTATAAAATGGAGTAAATGGACTTCATACACCTGCCAGAACAACACAGGGTTTCTGTTGTTCTTCTGTTTGTTTGTTTGTTGTGAGTCACTGTCTTTTTTCATTAATGTTGAATAATGTATAATGAATTGAAAGATGTATTTTGATATTAAAATACTTCAAAGATGTTTTTTATAGATCATATTTTCCTGTTACTGGATGCACATTATGTCCATCAAATGCATGATAGAAAAGAAGAATGAATAAATAGAGCATTTGTATCATGGTTCCATTTAATCTTAGAAACTTCTCACCTTAAAATATTTAATATCCTTCTCTGAGATGAAATGAGGTTATTCTATGATTTAATATCAGTGCTGTTCTTCTCTAGGCTCAGTAAACATCAGTTCCAGCTTTGACTGGGTTAACTGGACACACATTTCACTATTTACACTTCCTGAGAAGATCAGCTGCAAATCTAAGACAGTTTTGTCTTTGTAGGATCACCTAGTTCAACTGTCAGCCCACCCCCACCATGCCCACTAACCATATCCTTCAGTGCCACATCTGCACATTTTGTGAACACCTCCAGGGACGGTGACTCCATCACCTCCCTGGGCAGCCTGTTCCAATAGCTCACCACTCCTTCTGAGAATAAATTTGTCCCATTATCCAACCTGAACCTCCCCTGATGTCAGGAACATGTCAGGAAAAAGCTACATGATTGAGATCTGTGTGAGTGCTTCTCCTGTCTTCACCAGTGATATACATGTTTTTCAGTCTATGTCCTAGTGGTGAAAAAGAGTGTATGATTTCCATGCCTGGAATCAAATTTCCAAAGCATACTGTTGTACATTCACAGTGTTGAGCAACTAGTCAGCTCTACTGGACTTGAAGAAAATGACATATAAGAAAATTATGCTTACAAAATTACATTTGGAAAATTTTCCATTTGGGACATTTTGAAGACATCAGAACATTAATTCTGACATTTTAATGGAATTTTATTTTGAAATGCAAAGGTGCAAAAAATACTACATTTTACTTTATCATAGAACAGAAAATGTCAATATGAACAAGCTTGATCCAAAATAAATTATTGTTAAAATTGTATATGTTAGAAAAATCAAAGGACAACATTTCATTCTCTTTTAGAAGGAAAATTAATGCCAAAAATAAAAAAAAATAAAAAATTTTGGAATGAAGATCTGGGTTTTATGTTCATCTTATGGTGGTTTCAGCAGCATCACTGAACTATCCAAGTGCTTAATCATTTTCTACAGTTGGCACTCTTTTGCTGTCTTCAGTAAATCACCCAAATTTAACCTCATCCTAAATAACATCGCAGGAGATATAAAATTCAAAATCTCCTAGATAGATAATGTTATGTTTCCACATCCTTCTACTCTTCTTTCTTCCCTCCTGTTTCTTAGATACTTAGATACTCTTGTTACTTAGATACTCCAAATTACCTCATAGAATATTTCTTCATGTGATCCATAGCAGAGCAAACCCACATCCCTGTGCAAGAGCTGGGTGGTATTGTATCATAGCTAATAAACCATAATCACCAAAAAACTCAGAACTCAGTTGACACAGACAAATAATCAAAGTTCATAAGGGTCACAAATAACCATCTGCAACATATCATTTGAATCATATCGCTATTAAACTACTTATTTTATTTATTTGTATTCTTTCTTTGCCAAGATAGGAAAAAATCAGTTGCTGCATTCCAATATATACAATCTAAATGTATGGATCATTTGATGAAATTCAATTATTTGATTGAAATTCAATTATTTGATGAAATTCAATTCCAAATAACAACATTGAGCAAGCATACTATTAACTTGACTGACCACTCCAAAAGCAAATTTAACCTACTGTTCACTTTATAATTTGGAACTGAATTTCTTTTTATTTCTAATAAAGCTGTATCAAATAATATATCCAAGTCAACACAGTAAAGGAACAAAGACATATTTGAGGGTAACTGATAAAAAAAAAAATAGATGAAACTAACACAGAATGATCCCAAAATATTACCCAACAAAAATGAAGAATAGTAAATGAGGATGTAGGAAAGTTTGCACCTAAACCTCACTATTTCTCTATTAAGCATGTCAACATTTGTAACGATGATTGTGCCAAGTCTGAAAACCAGTTGTGCAAGTTGACTGCTAAATAGGACCGAGAGGAGTGGAAGAGAAAGAACCAACTATCTAATAATTAGAATTAGAATTCATTAGAATGTTCACCGGGTGCTCAGTCTTTTATTCGAGTCAGTTTGTTTAAAATAAAATCTTTTATTCAGTTCACTTTTCCTTTATGAATAGTGCATCTTTTGGACAGTCGGTTCAGTGAAAAAGTGGCATCTTGAAGCATGGATATGCTAATGAATATGTAATAACTTCGTGACCCAAACATAAGTAAGTCATGAGTGACCTTTGTATTTGGGGACCTTAAACTTTCAGTCAGGAGCTTTCAGATGCAACATCACAGAAAGGTCACCAATACATATTTAGCAGGTTCAGTTTCACCACTATGTACAGTGTTTTGATGTCACAGTGGTTGTGATAGTACAGGAGAATGTAACCGCATTCAAATAAGAGATCAGATTAAAACAAAACAGAACTTCACATATAATTAATTCTTGAGTGGAACTATTACAGCAGTAAAGATCATATTTTGCCATCTAAAATTGTATTTAAATGTGAAATACTAACAGAAAAGTTTTCAAGACAAGAGTCTGAGTTTGGATCTTTATTCAATATGCAATATTACATTGTACAAAGAGGCCACCTACTTCATATTTCTAGGGTACTCACAAGAAGGACATGGACCTGTTGGAGTTGGTCTAGAGGAGGGCCACAAAGATAATCAGAGGGCTGGAGCACCTCCCCTACAAGAACAGGCTGAGGGAGCTGGGGCTCTTCAGCCTGGAGAAGAGAAGGAAGGCTCTGGAAGGACCTTGTAGTGGCCTGCCAGTACTTGAAGGGGGCCTACAGGAAAGCTGGGGAGGGACATTTATAAGGGCAGGTAGTGACATGATGAGGGGAAACAGCTTTAAATTCAAAGAGTGTAGATTTACACTGGATATTAGGAAGAAATTATTTACTGTGAGGGTAGTGAGACACTGGAACAGGTTGCCGAGCGAGGTTGTGAATGCAGCCCTCCCTGGAACCATTCAAGGCTGGGCTGGATGGGGCTGTGAGCAACCTGGTCTAGAGGGAGGTGGCCCTGCCTATAGAGGGGGGTTGTAACTAGAAAATCTTAAAGGTCTCTTCCAACCCAAACCATTCTATGATTCTATATTTGCTTTAGAGGAGTGTACTTTTTTCTCTTTGACTCTTAACAGAGTATGCAATCTGAACAATAGTTTATTGGTTCCCAATCAGAATAATAGTTTATTCTAGTCATTTAATATCATAGTAACACAAATCAGGAAAGTTTAGATTCCCAGCTCTTAAAACACCCATTTCAAGATCCTTTTTTGTTATTCTTGCCAGAAGTCTCAACACTTGGAAGTACATTCAAGAGAATAAAGAACAAAGTGGAAAAACAGTACTGACTATTTAGGTGGAACAAAATGGCTTAGGATAAAATTTATGTTTTAAAAAAAATCTAGTGAAAGAAATTTATTTCATCTTTTTTCAGCATAGTTATATGAAACACCTTGATTTTGAACTATGTAACAGTGAAGATCCCTCAAGAATTGTGTCATTTCAATAAGATATTTTGGGATCTAACATATCATTATAACAATCCCTCACTATTTCCTGATAGGAGATCAGGAAAACACTGGAACACATTCAGAAGGATCCATCTGTAGTTTGCCAGGATAATCCCTGAAATATTCTTTAAAATCTGGGTAGACTGACTGGAATCTTAACTGGTCCCCATTCATATTCTATTGCTGACAGTTTTGTGATAGTTTGGTCATGAGCCAGGACCAGTAACTTTATGGCAGTGTCCTGCCATGCAGTACTTGCCAATGAAAAAGAAATCTAAGAGAAGCGGAAATTATGCTGTCAGAAGCTTACAATGTAATTTAAACAGAGGTATAAAAAGGGATCATAATTCAAAAGTAGGGAAGTAAGAGTGTAGTAAATGGTAATAGGAGCATAAAATATATTGGCCACTGATGTAAATGGATATATGACTTCAACAGAAGATCAAGAATCTTAATTTATGTTTGATCTTCAGAAAAGAGGTCACCTTTAATTGCTACATATTATTGTCATTATCTGTTATTATCACTAATGTTAGCTCTAAGGAATCAATGATGAAAGGCACAGTAAACCCAGAAAGTATCTTAATAATTTAACCCATTTAACTATCTCTTAAAAATAATTACTTTTAAGCTATGAAGCTTCTTATAGAGGATGATCATCAGTCTTCACACACTCACTTTACGCTTACTTTTAAAACCTCTTGCTGAACAGTCTATATTTTTTGGCACCATAATCTTGGGAATATTAGTCATCTTAAGACTTAGAAACAGAAATGTGGCACTGAGAAGGAAATTCCATGAGAAATTAACACAGAATGGAATTCAAGTAATCAAATGCAGACTGTTATCCAGACTCTTCATGGCAGAGCAGAGCAAAATGGCACTGCGATGGCAAAATCTACCTATTTTTAAAGGATGCACTTGTTGGAGAAAATCTTGTGCAAAACACCTATTTCTGTCCTTTATATATGTATATATATATATATATCTTGCAGTGGGTATACATAGATGTCCTGTGTTTCAAAAGTCTATCAAATTAAGAGTTGCAGTAGGAAGGCGATGGATCTGTGAGATTACATGTAGACAACAATTACTAGTTCATCTGGCCAGCTGACAAATTTGAAATAAATAAACTGCAGGTGAAGTTTATCTTAAAAATAAATGTTTTATATTTGCATATTGATTTTTTTCAACATTTTTTTCCTTTACATATGGCATAGAAAGTGGAACATTCACAGAAAAGAAGTGTTGGTGGCAGCAGTCCTCATTCTTTCTACATTTGTTTCTCACCTGAAATGCTTGTCTCCAAAGTGGGACACCTAGATTTAATTCCTTCTCTGACAAAAAGATCTGAACATGCAGCTACTGCTTCTCAAGTGTGTAAACATAGCAATCAAGTAACACTATTACAGTTGGAAACATCCTCACCCTCTGTTAGTGAGACATGTCAGTGGGTATGCAAAGGATCAAGTAAACTCATGATTCTGAATCTCTTTTCCTTTCTCTAGAAAGGTACATCTAGGAGGCAGGTCTAGGACAGCAGTGTGACTATCTGGACAGTTTCCTGGTCGGTAGACCTTCCATTTTCTTCTCCATCTGATAACTGTATACCACTAAGACTCTGGAAATCCAGATACATTCTGAAGTGTACTCAGTCACTCCTAGATATAGTATTCCCTACTGACAGATAGTTTCTTGATATGCATGTAGTATCTCTGAATAGGTCCTTAAAGACTATTACTGTCTCTCTGTTTAATGTAGTAGCACTGACTATGTGGAGAACTATTAATTCTGAGTGTAAGTTATCTGAGTTATTTCATGGGAATAGCAATCTAGAAGATTAATTGCTTAAAGTAAATGATCCAACCCTGTCTTCATCATCTTGTTAGTGCTTGATAAGTTTTCCAAGATTATCAGTACCATATAAATGTTTTCTTCTTCCTGTTGTTTCCATGTTTTGTGTTTCAGTTGCTGTGGTATTGTTTGTTTTGCTTGTTTGTTTGCTTTTATTTTTGTTTTTCACTAAGAGTGTGTGTAGGATTTTTCCTCAAGGAATGACAAACAGCTTTTGTTAATGTCTGTGCTCCTGATTATGTCAGGACACAGCTCTGGCCTTGCTTTCGTGTAGGAGTAGTTAGTGGGATGAAAAAATGTGTAATCGTGGTAGTTGATCATTTCTTCTCAGCATGTTGTAGAATAAAGAAAAGCATTCTGTATCATTTTTAAATTGTCTTCTGAGAATGTTCTGATTTACCTTCTTAATATTTTGCAATAGGAGAATATGAGAGAATTTGCAGATTCTATCCTCACAAGAACAAAACAGTGCAATATGTAAATTTGAGAAATTCAGCTGCTATTTTTAAGCACAGAATAGAACAAGCAAAGAAGTCTAATGTAAGTTTTTTTCCCCTTTTACATATATCTCTACTACCTCTGGAAAGAATGAAAATAAAAACACTGAACTGTTAAGAATATTGTGTTTGGACACAACAGAAATCTGCTCTTAGCTAAAAAGGTACTTATCTGACTGTCTCCCACACATAAATTCTTTTCCACTGTGTGAAGTATTATTCACTTTAACTGAACAGTTCATACTCTCCCTATGTCTTCCTTATAAAAATCAAACTACCCACAATAGGCCCAGCTACTACTTCTTACTTTTTTTGCCCTTAACCTTTGTACGTTTTGTACAACTTCTTCACAGATATCACTGTATATCTAGGCAATAGAATAAGGTATATTTCCACGTCCACATATTCCTAAGGAAATATTTTATTACGTATAAGAATACTTCTCTGCAGATCCCCTTGTCAGTGGAAAGATAACAGACAAAGAATGCTGTCAAATGAGAATTCTTTGCAGTGTCCTCTGTGATCTCATCTGTGTTGTCATTCTGAGAGTGCAAATCTTCCCATACCAACAGTATAATTTACAATGGAGAAAAGAATGTAAAAAAGTGTTTTCTAGTTAGCGTTATTGTCTATTTTATGTGTAGTTTTCATAGATGTTACTGACTAAACCAAGGGCAAATAGCATTGACTCATGCCCTAAATTCTTATGTGCAGTGTTCAAACAGATACGAGTAAGCACAAAACTCTACACTGAGTACTCAGCAAAGGGAAAGAATATTTTATTACTTAAATATTTACAAGAACAATTTATATAATTACAAGGATGAATGCCATAGTAAGGAGAGCAACCAACAATTCTCAAAATGGCAAAAATAATGGTATGGTTTTCCAAGCCCTCTGCATTTCAAACTAACCAGAGACTTAATTCAGAAATTGCAGCTGCAAACTCCAGCATGGGATCAGTGTAACTTTTACCTTTTTTTTTTTTTTTTTTGCCCTTATTCCTTATCTAGACCTCTGTCTATTTCCCATTCCGTCACTTACTATTCTTGCCATTCTAATGAAAAGCTTAATTCCTATTGCTAGCAAACAGGCTATTCAATTCTACTTTCCTCAAGTGATCAAAATATCTCATGCCATATTTAATACGAATGAACTGGTTCACAGATTTTGATCACGTTAGCCACTGACTGAATTAGGTTGAGTTTCCTGCAGCTTCTCTCTACTTCTGCTAGTTCTTCATTCCTATGGCCTACACAGTATATTTAGTTTCTGACTCATATCTTTAGAGGTCTGAATTTTTTCTGACTCACTGGGAATCATCTGTGCTGTTTTGGTTTCACCAGGACAGGTTTTCAGATTTCATCTCTCATATGTCATCACTAATGTCTCAGAGTTTGTTTACAAATGACGTTCTGTCTCACATAGCCACAGACTGTTGTCAGATTGTGCTTCACCAATCAAATGTCTTAAGATATTCTCTTTCTGTAAGCTTTCCACAACTTATTAATTTATGGGATTTTTGTTTGTTTGTTTGTTTTTTCTCAGAGATCACTGATGGCTAGCTAGTTACCTCTTTCCTCTAAGGAATAAAGTTAACTCCAAATCTATTGAATAAATGCAGTATAGTCAACTGTGAGTACAGAAATAACAGGAATATCATGTATAATATCTACCAAAAGTAAAACAAGAATGACATTGGTCAAAAATGATATGAATTCTCACTGTTGAAAGTGGAGTTCTACTTATTTGCCTTCTGGTCCTCAGAATCTAGGAGGCACTTGGCTGAAATTTCTATCTTGTTTACTGCTAGCATAAAGGTAGGATTTACATCTTGCTTTTGTAATACAAATTTTTCATTTATCTGAGCCCTGGAAGTATTTGAAAATTTTAAAAGAAAACTTGCCAATATTATCATTATCATTATGTGTAATGAAAATTATATATGTATTACTAAAAACAACCAGTTTCAGAACTGATTACTGGCTCCAAATGCTTTTTATATGCCCTAATGTTTTCAAGCCATCTGCAAAGGATTGTCATGAATGACACAGGTTTCATAGGAAACCCATATCCTTCTGCTGCATCCGCTGAAGGCGAGATATCTGACAACAAATTAAATAACACTAAATATTTACTTAGGCAACTAAATCTACTTTAGACCCCACACACCCATGTCACAGTGGTATTTATTTATGAAATTGTAGATGTTTGTATATAGCCCAAGGAAGCACAAGGATATAACCCAGTCCTTTCCAATTCAAGATCCATTCAGAGAGTTTCTGAGGGCTGCATAGGGTAAGGTAGAGGGAATTTACTTTTACCTCTTTCCCTGCAGTAAATTTTCTCCAGCACCACAGACAACTCAAAAAAAAACTAGTGACATGGTTCACATAAAAGTGCACATGATCCAGAGCCTAGGATTCAATAGCAAATTCTGTGACATAATTATTTTACAGTGTACATGCAACCTTAGTGACAGCAGGAGTGATGGCCAGTTCAAAGACAGTCAGTTCATAGAATCATAGAACCATAGAATCATAGAATCACCAAGGTTGAAAAAGACCTCCAAGATCATCCAGTACAACTATCCACCAATATTAATCCACTAAACCATGCCTGTTAGTGCAATATCTAAATTTTTCTTGAACCCCTGTAGGGACAGTGACTCAAACACCTCTCTGGGCAGCCCATTTCAGAAACAGAACATTCTTTCAGAGAATAAACTTTTCCTAACATGGAACCCGAATCTGCCCTGGTACAACTTGTGGCCATTCCTTTTTGTCCTATCACTTCAGTGCTTCCAAGGATGGGCCTTCTGCCACGCTCTGGGCAACCTGCTCCAGTACCTCACCACTCTTACTGTGACTGGAAGTCTAAATCTTTGCTCTTTTAGTTTGAAACCAGTTCCGCTTGTCCTATCGCAACAGACATACAGTATTGTATATTGTACTCTCCATACAGTACACAAACAATGAGCTCAGCAAAAGCAAGAATTTCTGTCTCATAATTTCCTCTTGTTCTAGACAATAATTGACCATTAGGATGTCAAACACAAAAATCTTAGGCCAAAAGTTTTTTTTTTTTAATTTCAATTCTGAAAGGATCTGAAATGTCAGTTTTCTTTTTTCAACTGAGAACAATGATGGTATTCCAGTTTTTCTCTTATTCATGATCAGCTTTTCTCAGGCATGTAGGGGTCTAGCGTGGAATTATTTGGACACCTGAAATTTTCCAAGACATTAACAGAAAATTTAGAGTTGCAAGAAATATATAATGAATCCCTGAGTTAGGATGGGCTAACTGTTCTGTAGTCATTTTCTTAAAAACAAAATAGAAATGAACAATTATTATACACACTTAAAATAGGTTACCTTTTGATAAATATTACATCTATTACATGCAAAATAGTAAGTCGGGCGATTTGAGCAGACATGAAACAACCACTTTTAATACAAGAGTAACAAGAGTTTTAGAAGCCAAGATCCTAACATCCTTCAAAGGAGTGTGGTTTATCTCAAAACTAGGTTGCCAAATGACAAATAGAATGCAATTTAATAAATTTAGTGTATTTATTCCAAAAAGTACACAGTAAATGGAATCAAACAATGTAGCAAACTTGAGATATTCAATTTCTCATTAAAATCATTCTTTAAAACTTTATGTAGTATGTAGACGAAAATTGAAATAATCCTAGGATTAATAACAATTGCAATAAAAATAATTTATCAACATTAATTTTCTTTTTAATAGCAAACGTTATATTTCCAAAGAAGTGGAAAGAACTGTTCATTCTGCCTATTGCAGCTGAAGAACATTTCAGCTTTTCCCATTTTGTATATTTTTGAAACAACAAATTTTGGAGAAGTCAAAATTAGGATGGCATCATAGGCATATCTATTTAATTTAAATCCTGACCAAAGAAAATAAAGAAATTAACCAGCTAAAGAGAAATGACCTATAGAATAACATCATTAATGAAACATGATACAAAAAAAAGTGGCTATCAAAACAACACTATTTTAAAAATTAATTTAGAAATTTGTTTTAATAAGATTAATAGTGTTGATAATATTTATTTCAACCTGGTAATGCACAGTATTTTAATTAAGAAACCTGAAGAACAGAGTATTTTGCAGAAAGATTAAATAAAGAACTAACTGATAGATTCTAAATCATTTAAAAAGGGGAATTAATTAGTGTAATATAGCCAGATCCTGCAAAGAATTATCCTGGGCCTTCTGGCATTTAACATTGTTACTGAAAGCCTGGAAGAAAATTAAGATGTGTTAATCGATTTCAAAAACAGCATGAAGACAGATGTACTGCAAAATATTAATAAAAATAGACCAAAGTTATGGAACATCTTGGATGATTCAGCTAGTTAGACAAAAACTAGTCAAGTGTTTGAATATGGCTACATATGAAGTTATATGCCTAGGAAAAGAAGAGGAAAGCTATTTTTATGGAATTAGAAATCTCTATTCAGACAGCCAGTGATTCCTGAAGATGACTTGAATCCTAAAATAATTCATTAACTGAACATAGGTTGCTGGGCAATTTTATGTTCAAAACACTATGTGTAAACACAGGTAAATTGAAGAAGAATAAAGTTACTTTATCTTTGTAATTGGCTTTGATATTACTTATACTGTTAAACTGATTTTATACTAAAATAAAATTATAAATTACTGATCACTCAGAAAATAATTATAAAAATGATTAGAAGACATGCTTAATAACAAAATATATGATATATAATATATCATATGAATATATAATATACATAATTCATAACCAAATATAAAGTATAAAATAAAATTAAAAAAAAAAGAGATAAATCTGATTAGTTCCACTAAATAAAGAATAACTTGTGTGACTCATTCACGGATTACTTAACACAGAGATTCAAATGGACATGCATTATCCCATTTGACTTCAGATGTCTACCATGTAGAGTTTTTCAGAAAAGATCCCAGTATCCAAAAAAAGGGATGAACACAAGGAATTTCTGAATTTTATTGCAGTTTCACAGCAGGATCTGCTAGCATCAGCTAGGTCAGTATCTGTAGTATCTTCTGCTTAACAGTGTTGTAACCTTAATAAAGGAGTGAATGGTGATTTCAAATGTATTTATATACAGATTTCACAGAATCACAGTATCGCAGGCATTGAAAATACTGTGTCCAGTTGAGTACTGTGTCCAGTTTTGGGCCCCTCACTGTAAGAAAGACATCGAAGACCTGGAGCGTGTCCAGAGGAGGGCAACAAAGCTGGTGAGGGGGCTGGAGCACAGGCTTTATAAGGAGCGGCTAAAGGAGCTGGGATTGTTCAGTCTAGAGAAGAGGAGGCTCAGGGGAGACCGTATTGCTGTCTATAACTACCTGAAGGGAGGTTGTAGTGAGTTGGGGGTCAGCCTCTTCTCTCGTGTGACTAGTGATAGGACTAGAGGGAATGGCTTCAAGCTGCACCAGGGTAGGTTCAGGCTGGACGTTAGGAAATACTACTTCTCTGACGGGGTGGCCAGGCCCTGGAATGGGCTGCCCAGAGAGGTGGTGGAGTCACCGAGCCTGGTGGTGTTCAAAGAGTGTTTGGATGTTGTGTTGAGGGACATGGTTTAGCAAGAACCATTGGTGAAGGGTGAATGGTTGGACTGGATGATCCTGTGGGTCTTTTCCAACCTTAGCGATTCTATGATTCTATGAAAGGGACCTCAAACAATCATCAAGTCTAACCGCCTGCTAAAGCAGGTTCCCTATGATAGTTCACACAGGTAGGTGTCCAGACAAGTCTTGAATATCTACATAGAAGGAGGCTCCACCATCCCTCTGGGTAACCTGTTCCACTGCTCTGGCACCCTGATCATAAAGAAGTTCTTCCACATGTTAGCATGGAACTTCCTATGTACAAGATTTAGGCCATTACTCCTTGTCCTATCACTACACATCAACAAGAATGGCCTCAGCCATTTGTCTCCTCCCTCCCTTCAGATATTTATAAACATTTATCAGATCTCCTCTCAGTCTTCTTCCCAGGCTGGACAGACCTAGATTATTCAGCCTCTTCTAATATGGAAGATGCTCCAGGCCCTTTATCATCTTTGTTGCCCTCCACTGGACTCCTTCTAAGAGAACTCTGTCTTTCTTTAACTGGGGAGTCTAGAATTCTATGCAGTATTCTAAATGTGGCCTCATCAGGGTAGACTAGAAGGGGAGGATCACTTCCCTTGCCCTGCTGTTCACGTTCTTTTTAATGCACCCCAGGATACCTTGGCATTCTTAGCTACAAGAGCACACTGTTGGCTCATGGCCAACCTATTGTCCACCAGGACCTCCAGGTCCTTCTCCACAAAGCTCATCTCCAGCAGGTCATCCCCTAATCTGTACTGATGCACTTAAGTATTCCTCCCCTGGTGCAAGACTATACAGTCTTGTTAAACCTCCTCAGGTTTCTCTCCGTCCAGCTCTCCAGCCTGTTCAAGCCTTGCTAAATGGCAGCACAGCTGCCAGTGACAACTTTGCCAGTCAGCCAGTTGTCAACCCACCTCACTGTCAACTCATCTATCCCACACTTTCTAAGCTTCATAACAAATTCAAACCTCACTTATTAAAAACAAACAAACAAACAAACAAACAAAAACACAAAAAAACTATAACAAACAGAACAATTGAATAATTGCACTGTTAATTTTTACAAAGGTTTATAGGACTATTCTGATGAACATTAATAACCATTTTTCTTTCCACTGGCAATTTATGTGTGATGTAATGGTGCTCTTCTGATACATATAAGATCAGAATACAGTCTAATAAAAATATAAACTCGTTTTTGCATGTTTTCATAGGCATAATTGTGACAAAGTTATGTGTGTTCAAATACAGTGACCTCAAAACTAGATGAATCTTTAAACGAGAGTTCTTAGAACATTATTTTGTGTACACATAGATCAAGATTGCCAGCTGATGCTGTAAAGGTATGCCTGGAGAAGTTTCTCAAGGCTGTATAAACCAAGTGACTGCAGCTGTTCCTCATATGTATTGCTCTTCAGAATTTTTACCATCTTTGTAGCCCTCCCTTGGATACTTTCTACTACTTTTATGTCTTTACATAAAGCATGTCCTTGCCCCAAACTGCACACAGTGCTTGAGGAGAGACGACATCAGTGCTGAGTTTAACAGCGTCTTCACTTCTCTCGAATGGCTAGCAGTGTTGTGCTTGATGTACCACAACTTTGTGTTGCATATTTGACTTGCAGAGAAAATGTTCGCAGCAGATTATCTCATACGAGTCATCAGCAGACTTTGTCTGACCTTATCTGCTCTAGTTGAGAGGATCAGTTTTTTTCTGTGTTAGAAGAATGGATGAAGGCACCCAGAGAACACTTGCTCCAAGGTTACAAATAAGAGTTGTGACAGAGAGATACTCAACCAGGCCATAACTGGTACTTGTGGTCTTAAGACCCAGCCCAAGAGAGAAAGAGAGAAAGGACACTTTCAAGCTTGAAAGGAGAAGCTGCAGGACTTTACAATTATCAAAACAGAGGAGACTTTTCAAAACGCTCATACCCTATTTAACATTGTTTTTGATCACCCCTTATCTGCACCAACACTACGTGCCTGTGGCAGATAATGAGGGACTCAAACTGAAATAAATGTTCTTACTGTGATCTGACTCAGGCACAGAGAAACAAGTAAATTAAGATTTATGGCTAATGTGCTGTCTGCACGCAGTCTTATTATACATCAATACTGCAAATGTCTTCAGCACGGGAATAACCATTGTACCCATAACAATTTGTTGACATCATAATGATGATTTAAGGATGGAACTTAAGTTTTAATTTGACTTTACAGGTTTAAAGGAGACTTGCAAGTGACTTGAATGAGAATTTAGCTAGCTGAAGACATATGTAGAGTGCTGTTTGCATTCACAGTGATTTTGGAAGTCTTGAGCCATGACTGACTGGTTTCGAGTCATAGTCACCAACTTGAAGTCTAATTTTCACAGCAGTTTAAGATTTATTTTCCAGCTACAAAGTTCCCAGTATCCATAATCGCCAAGATAAAAGTGTTTTTTTATAATGTAATGACGATTATAAGATAAAGATTGTTACCAAGTAGGTATAAAATAAAGCTTTCTCTGAAGAGACACTGCAGGGAAAACTGGATAAGGCTGGATGCACCTAGTACCATAGAATCATAGAATAGCTTGGGTTGGAAAGAACCTTTAAGATCATTTAGTTCCAACTCCCTGCCATGGGCAGGGTTGCCAACCATCAGCTCAGGTTGGGCTGCCCAGGGCCCACCCAATCTGGCCTTGTGCACCTCCAGGGATGGGGCACCACAGCTTCTCTGGGCAGCCTGTGCTAGTGCCTCACCATCCTCTGAGCCAATAAAACCTCCTCCTAATATCTAATCTAATTCTCCTCTCTTTTACTGTTAAACCATTCTCCCTTGTTCTGTCACTGTGAGAAAAGTCAAGTCCTCCTCCTCTTTATGATCTCCCTGGATGTACTGGATGGTACTTAAATGCAATGTGGTCTCCTCGAGTCTTCTCTTCTCCAGAATGATGAAGCCCAGCTCCCTCTATTTTTCTTCTTAGATGAGGTGTTCCAGCCTCCTCTGGATCCACTCCAACAGTTCCACATCCTTCCTGTACTGGGGTCTCCAGGCCTGGACAAAGTGTTCTAAATTGGGCTTACAAGGGCAGAGTAGAGGGGGACAGTCACCTCTCCCTGCTGCCACCCCTCTTTTGGTGCAGCCCAGGATACTGTTGGCCTTCCAGTCTGTGAGAGCATGCTGCTGACTCAAGTCCAATTTTTCATCCACCAGAATCCCCAAGTTCTATTAATCATGGCTGTTCTCAGTAAGTTTTTCTCCCAGTCTGTAGACATCTCTGGGATTGCTGTGACCCAAGTGCAGTGACTTGCACTTGGCCTTGTTGAATCTCATTATGTCCACATCGACCCACTTTCCAAGCTCGTCCAGGTCTCTCTGGATGGCATTCCTTTCTTCTATTATATCTGCTGCACCACTCATCTTAGTGTTATCAGCAAACTTGCTGAGGATGCACTCAATCCTACTATTCAGGTAATAGATAAAGATGTTGAAGAGTTCTGGTCCCAGGATGGACATCCTGGGTGATACCACTCATCCTTGGACATAGAGCTGTCTCAGACTGTCTCACACGACCTCCTCATCTTGCATGTGCTAGTGTATCTGGTCAGCTTTAGGAAAAAGTAACTTGATTAAGATGTGTAACTGAGTGGCTGATGTTATTCTGATGCTGGGATGCTATGGAGATATCTACACAAGTGCAGAGACTTTTGTCTATAAGGTAAGTCAGTGTAATGGCAGATCACATAGGAACGTGTTCCCACCTTGATCCAGCTCATGGGCTGGCTGCTGGACCATGCTGTTTACAGGAGGGAAAACATCATGTGTTAAATGTCTAAGGATTCTAGAAACTTGGAATGGGAAATAAGATTTTCTATACGATTAGAGTGTTCATCCTACAGAACAAGCTGCCAAGAGAACATAGTTAACCAATTATGAATGTCTTCAAATCATAAAACTAAATACGGCTTAGGCAATACATGAGGGAACAGAGAGAAATTCACTGAGTATGTTAAAAAGAGTAAGCTAAATAAGCTACTCTGAAGACTCTTTGTCCTAAACGATGCAGAATGACAGTCAGGGAAAATATCAGCATAAAAGCATATAAAGAATTGGAAAAGTGCTGGTTGTGGTTTAGTGATCTGGAAATATTTTCACTACATCTTCTATTAAAAAAAAAAAGCTTTCTTACATCTACATTAAGCATTTCTGCCTCTTGGACAATCAGTACATATGCCATAAAACAAGAACTAGAAGTTCACTTCAAAAATAAAATTAGATTATTACTTTCACACTTCAACTTGCATTGTTTGTTTAGTTATATTCTTTCTGAAATGTTACGAAACAAAAATTCACACCTCTTTTTTCCTCTGTTTCCTTGTGATTGTCATAGCCTAGCAAAATTGACGAAAGCATGAGGGGAAAAGTCAGTTCCAAATGCCCTTAGACCTTACAGATATTTCCATCTTCTCAGTGTCCTGCTACCAGAAACTCTGGTGCTAGTCCTTGCAGGGTTTACATACCTTCTTTTAATTTTGTGCAAATCTTAGAAGAATCTGCAGATACACTGCCAGAAATATATAAGTAAATAAGAATGTGAAACCTTCAAGTACTCGTTATTAAACTTTGCATACAATATTACTAAGATATTGTCCCTTTTAAGCTTAATAGAAAGGTTTCAATGGGATAAGATCAGACCCTGGAGTAGCTTTAATGCAAAGGATATCTGGCAACTTAACTGAATATCATTTTAACAAAGGAACTGTCTGTGAAATCAAGAATCAGTAACAGAAAGAAATGATCAACACTTAGGTTATCTACTAAAAACAAAGGTAATTAAACCCTCAACATTTTTCAGACTTAAAGGGAAACAGAAAGTTAAATAACTGTAAAACAAAACTTAGAAAACATTTTAAAATTAGGTACATTGAAAAAAAAACTATTTTGAATGAAATTGAGGTTTAAACTGCTTTTCTGGCATGGATTTACATCATTTCTTCATACTATTTCACAATGTGTAATTAGTAGTAGAGCATAACACATCATTGGATATCAGATTTGGGGATGGCCACCACATCACTGAATATCAGATTTTGGGATGGCATTCACATCATATACAAAGACCAAAACATCTTGAAATATTGTGAGAATGGTAGCTGTGAAGAATATGACAAGTTTTACCATATTCTGAATTGATGTGACCTGTCATTTTGATCAGTTGCTATTGACAGAGCATTGGAATTCTGTAAAATGAGTAAATCTATAGGAAACAAAAAAAAAAGAAAATCTTATGGATTTTGCCTTACAATTGCATTTTTTTCCCCAGAGGTTTGGTTTTGTTGTTGTTGTTTGCTTTGTTTTTTCGTTGAAACAAATATATGAAAAAAAAAAACCAACACAATTTTTGAAGAGACATTTCATTCAAATTAATATTATAGAAATCCTTCTCTCTGATCTTCTGGATTGCCTCTATGCCTTGAAGAGGAATATGCAAGTCTGTCAAGCTGAATAAATTAATTAATTGATCAAAAGAAAGAAGGAAAAAGTGAGCCATTTTGCCCAGGATTTAGGTATGCACTCACACAGAAGTAAATGAAATGATCACAAAATCTAAACATATCCCTAAGTCTGTCAAAAATCTTTTTGGTTAACTTTAGCAGTTAAATTTGCTTGTACCCAACTAGAGCAAAATAAATTGAATCTTGCTGATAAATCCAATAATAGCCTACTTTTGTCACCACTCTTACTGAGTTCTGCTGCTGGGTTAGAAATTCTTTCATATGTAATCATGAGGAATTCTTCAAACAGAAGAAACTTGGTGCTTTCCATCTTCCTTTTACCTGATTATGAGCTATATCAATTCGCTGAATAGAATCATTGAATCATAATCATCTAGATTGGAAAAGACTGTCAAGATCATCAGGTTTCACTATGAATATTACCTACTACTGTCCCATCTCTAAACCATGTTTCTTAGTTTCACATCCATACATCTCTTAAACACCTCCAGGAATGCGGATTCCACCACTTCCCCGGGCAGACTGTTCTAATGCTTGATCACCTTTTCTGTGGAGAAATTGTTCCTAATGCCCAAGCTAAACCTCCCCTGGTGCAACTTGAGGCTGTGTCCTTGCATCCTATCACTTGTAACCTGAGAAAACAGACCAACTTCATCCTCACTGCATTTTCCTTTAAGGTAGTTGGAGAGAACAATGAGGTCTCCTTGGAGTGAGACCCAAACTGAGCACAGCACTTGAACTGTGGTCTCATCAGTGCGAATTACAAGGGACCATCACTTCCCCAGTACTGATGACCATGCTATTTTTTATGCATGCCAAAGATGTCCTTGGATTTCTTGGCCATTTAGGCACCCTGCTGTCTCATGTGCAGATAGCTGTTGACCATCAGCTCCCCAGGTCCTCTTCCATCCAATCTTCCCCATGTTTGTACTGCTGCACTGTAGTATTCAGCCATCAGCCAGCGTCAAACCACTGCATTCCTTTCAGGTGCTTCATTCCTTTCATTTACATGCATCTCTTGTGGGAGACATAGTCCCACATTGAATGAGTGAAGAACTGTTCATCATTTCAGGTATTATCATGTGCTTTTGGAGCAGAAACTGCAGCTCTCCATAGGAGAAACAAAAGAGTAAAGCTACCTTTATTCATCCTCTCAAGTAAAAGACAAGTAAGTGATTCATCTTAAATTTTCAGTGGTGAGTGTTCATAGCAAATGGCTTTCAATCAATCTTTGCAGTGGAACAAACAAAGGAGTCATGGAAAATATACTGAGAGATAGAGAAAACTGAGTGAGATAGATAAAATTTCTTGAAGAAATTGCAATTTCTACTTGAATGCCTTATAAGAATAAGGAAGATCTGTTGGTGAATTATCCTTTTTAAACTGCTCTCAGTGATCCTGTCTGCTGGCGTATACCATTTAAATAAAATTGCATAGAGAAAATCCTGATTGTAATACTGATTTCTAACTACTTCAGTGTTGACAACTTCAGAAATACTTTGACTAATCAGAATAGATCAGGCTGATCAGATTTCTTGAAGTAGCTTTTTTAGCAAGAAAGAAATGAAGGAAAAAAAGGAAAGAAAGAGAAAAAAATGAAGAAAGAAAAAAGGGAAGAAAGAAAAAAAAGGAAGAAAACAGGGAAGAAAGAAAAAAGTAAGGAAGAAAAAAGGGAGGAAAGGAAAAAAGAAAAAGAAGGAAAGAAGGAGAGAAGAAAGGAAGAGAGGGAGGAAGAAAGGAAGGAAGGGAGGGAGGACGGGAGGAAGGGAGGAAGGGAGGAAGGGAGGAAGGAAGGGAGGAAGGGAGGAAAGGAGGAAGGGAGGAAGGAAGGGAGGAAGGAAGGGAGGAAGGGAGGAAGGGAGGGAGGAAGGGAGGAGATACTATTCACGTATAAACAAAAGGAATAGACTGGATAAAGCAAAGCTGTTTAGACATTTGATATAAAGAAAAATTTAATCAAACATATATTGTTCTATTCAGAACATGTGCTTAAAATAATCAATCAGATCTGATTACTGCGGGTAAATGTAGTCTTTGTTTGGGAGCATAATGATGTTTTATGTAATAGATCTGCATTATATGACCTCACCGTACTGCTTCTGATGGGGCAGTAGGGAGGTTCAGATCACTTTCTCCTGAAGAAGCAGAACGTTGCTAGCAGAAGCAGAAAAGTCTCCTCTGAATAAATGGGTTCTTGGAAATGCACCAAGTTTGCCACATAGTGCTGAATGTTAGCATTCCCTAGCTTAGATTCTGCCAAAAAAAAAAAAAAAAAAGTTTCTGATGGTAAAAGCAACACTGAAGAAATAAAATTAAAATGATGTAAACAGATGTAGCCCAATTATTTTGAAAATCGTGGAAGGTAAGAAAGATGGCAGGGGGTGAATGGATGGATGGATGGATGGATGGATGGATGGATGGATGGATGGATGAAACAGGAGAGACTCAAGTCATGGGATGTCCGTGATGACATTCTATGAAATCTCTTAGAACATTATTTGCACAGCAGAGAATTCAGTGATGCCCTCGGACCATGAAGAGTTGATATGAACTGGCAGAGCTGTACACTTAGGGGAAAATTGCCTTGTTTTATTCAGATCAAAACATTTCACATTGAATATGATTCTCAATACACGTATTTCACTGTGATAAATCTAAACAATATTAGAATTATCTGAAAGCTAAATATGCAACTAATCTCCTTAAAAATGTTTCAGTAAAACATTTGATAATGTTTCACAAATGAGTGACCAGTGACCACACTCACAATAATCTGTTTTACCAGCATGGTGTTTGTGTAGTTTTACCATCAGTATGGCTGACAGCTTGTAATCTGACATCAAATGTCTTCTTGTTCACACAACCTGTTATTTCCCTGGAATAAACTGCTGTTGTTGTCAGCTGCAAGGTTACAACCACTATCCATCAGATGCAACATCATTACCAGCCAGTTTCAGAACTTCCAAAGCATCAGTAGCAATTAATGCAAACAATGGCAGAGTCCACATAAAGAAGAACTATGCAGTTGATAACAAGGTAATAGATCAGTAGTTTTGCCTTACGCATTTCAATAATAAAAAAAAAAAAAGCGAAGTGAATGGTAATTTTTACAAGGCTAGCTGGACACATGCCAAATCCAAGAACAAAGGACACAAACTTAGCCAAAAGAGAGACATATTAAATTGCTTTGGTCAGACGACTTTCCAAACAGAAGCACTGCAATAGGGAACAAGCCATCATTGTCAACTCTGGGACAGCTGGCATACATGTTTCTTTAGAAATAGTTAAAAAAATATGAAATAAATATGACAGAGTAAAATGGGTGAAGTAAAGCTGAGTTTGTTAACATTTACTTTAGTTAACACTTCTGTTCTGTTGTCTTTCAGATAAATGTCAGTTTAATCCAGTTCTCAAGTAGTTTATCTCTGAGCTTTTTCAATGCAAGGAATAGACATAAGTCTATTGGTGATAACAGTAAGTATTAGAGAAAAGAAAAACATTAATGTATGTAATGTCTTTATTTTATGAGAAAAATATGTGGTAATACAGGACACAGAGGAAAGGAAAAATTTCCAAGTAATGCATCAACAACAAGGGATAAAGAATTTTTTTATATTTTTAAAGTTGAGAAGCCATCTCTCAAGGGTCCCTGCAGGCAAAAGGATGCAGAAAATTAAGACGTTAATATAGTTTTCTTACAATAAGTGTAGTGAGGCACTGGTACAAGTTGCCCAGAGAGGTGGTGGATGTCCCATCTATGAAGACACTGAAGTTCGAGCTGTTCGGGGCTCTGAGCACCTGATTGAGCTGTAGGTGTTCCTGTTCATTGCAGGGTGGGTTGGACTAGGTGGCCTTTAAAGATCTCTTCCAATTCAAACAATTCTATAATTCTATGATTTCCCCAAATAAAGAAGTGGCTACAAAACCTATCCTCTTTTTCTATAACTGGAGAAGGGATTCAGTGTGCTTCTGTAAGGGTCAGCAATATGGAGACAAGGCAGTTGCAGAATCTACTGCTTGTGGGTGAGCTCTCCTGCCTGCAGTGCTCAAGATTCTTAGCTCCAGGGATTATGTTTTTGAGACTGAAATCCAAGAGAAAACTATTGAGTGAATGACCTTAGATTGCTACAGGTAGTCGATTTTGAGTAGTTACTGGTTGAATCTCTAGCTCTTCAACGTTTATTGGAAGGTCACCCATTCATCAGACTGCCTGTTCAGGATTGTCCAATTATAAATAAATTCGTTTGCAGGCTAAATATTTGAATCCCGAAAGTAAAGGAAGAGACAGTTAAAGCTGTCTGCTATGACCTTACTTAGAAAGTGACACCTTACACTGATCACTACATTAAACTTCTTTGCATATACTGTGCAGAAAGAAGTGCAAAATTCTTACTTGTATTCCCTGAGATACACAAAAAAATCATCAATTTCAAATTCAAGAGTATGTGACCAGAAAATATCACATGTATAATAATAAGTTCTATTATTTCTCATCACATTATTCTTAAAAAAAAAAATAATGGTTATGAGTATGAACAAATATTCAGAGCCCTGAAGGGATAAGGTTCAGTGTTCCCTGTTTAGAAGAAAAACAACAACCAGCCACTTCCAAATGATACAGCTCATTGCATGAAAGAACGCAAAGACCATGCTGCAAAACAAATATTATGCTGGCATATGGACAAACTTTTGATTTAGTTTCTTCTGCTTTATGGCCTTTGGTATAAAAAAAAAAAGGGCTATATGTTGGCTCTGACATAAACAGTTTGCATTTGTGGAAAGTACAAATTAGATCTTTTCTGCAGATGTGACAAATGTTACTAAAGGGTTGAATATGAAGCTGAATTAGGTTATGCCTAAACAAAGTTGCCTTACAGCCAAGCATATGAGAGCCCCTACAGTCATTAAGATGGATGGAGGAAAAGCAAGAAACCAGTAGTTTCTTCTGCCTACTGTTCAAAGTCCTTGCTGTATGCAGTATCTAAATAGCGTCTTTTGTACTGTTGGTGGAGAAAAAAAGGGAAATTACATGAGGAACAGAAAACTTCTTAATACTAGTCTGAAAATTCAACTATCCTCTTGCTGTTCTCAAGATTTTGCACTTTTCCATCTTTTCAACAGCTGAACTTTGATGAAACAAGAGGAGAGTGCCGTGCATTTTGCAGCTTGTAGCTTAGGATGGTTTCCTACCATATGAGAAATTAGAATCTTCTCAAGACAGATATCAGTTTGAGCTATCTTGATTTCTTGATTTCTGTACTACCATCCTCCTTTCAGGGCCACTAGAAAATAATAATAATAAAAAAAAAACACCTCCTCTCCCACTCCCAAAGAAACACCCAAAGGCCTGGTGTGGCTTCACACTGAATTACAGCTCTCAGAGACACATGTTGCATGTCTATAGGTTAATGGTAACATCTGAAACAAGATTAGAGCTTCTAAAGTGTTCTTCCCTGATACCTTTTACTGGTTTGCACCTCATTTTCTTGAGCCGTGGTCATGGTTTTGGCTGGGATGGAGTTAATTCTCTTTGTAGAGACTTGTATGATGCACTTACCTTTCAGATTGTCTCCTCCATCCCACCCGCAACAGCTGCAAACCCCTCTGTTTTTGTGAACACTGTATGAAGAAACACAGCTGGCTGGTCTCACTATTCTAACAGAGATCTTTAAAAGAAAGACAGTGTCCAATACAGCCACATACGTATGCATTTCTAGAATCTCCCAGAAGCATATTTGACTTCTAAGGCCATTTTATGTTCTACATCAGTACTTATAAGTCATAATGTTATTAGCTCTCTGACAAGTTCCCTTAAAAATCATTAAAATTAATTACATTCGTGCACAAGTTTAGCTTTGAAAGAATTAATTGAGACATGTTTAGCAACTCATTTTCACAAGGTCTTGGATTTGCCATTTACATTTAACCTTAAAGGTTTGTGATACAAATGTTCTTTCAACAAAGTCACAGAGAAGCATCTTACTAAATAAGGCATGCCCCCTGCTTCAAACAGTAGGGGAGACTGCGGCAGCTGTTGAGGGAAATTGGATTATGTTAACAGGGGAAGTAAATAAACAATTGTATACGTTCCTTTGAGATCTGTTGAAATAATGAGGAAAATACCTGCTGTTTACCATTGTTTATCTGCTACTTCCATTATATTTAAATAATATGTTTCAATTATGTGTAAGAGCTGCCAATAAAGGTTAAAAAACATCACATTCATTGTAAGATCCACTGTTTAAAGTGGCATTTTTCTGTGAGCACTTTCCCATAGCAATCAACAGAAAACAAAACAAAATGTAAATGAATGGAAGGAATCAAACAGTACTATGAGTTATATGTATTACTATAGTGACATCCACAATTTAATTTCAAATGCATCTTGAACTGTTTTTCTCAGGACTTATTCTTAGAGACCTGTAGGTTATACAGTGCCTACAACAAAGGTCAGTGAGTAGCTGATAATTTTGGAACTAAATAAGATGATTTGAATTATTTAATTAAGCCTTTCTTAATTTTAAAATATCAAGTTGTTGAAGCTTAAATTTATTTTGAAAATTGTGATGTTCAGATAAAGTTTATAAGCACTGGGGGGAAAAAAGCTAAATAAAGGTCAAAATCAAATAAAAATAACATATTTTGTCATAATTAAAGTTTTAATTAAATCAATATATTTTGATTTGGCTTGAGGGTGAGATTAAAAAAGAAAAAAAAAAACCTTAAGGGGCAAAATTTTTGCTGCAGGAGTATTTTAAGTTTCTTTTCTCTTTCTTGATTCAAGAAAAAATATTTTTCATCCAGAGGAAAGTCTTGGGTGATATACAGCAGCTCATGATCTAATCCAAAGGTGGTCTGCTATCAGCTTCCTAAGAAGTTTGCCATAGTTTTTCTCTTTTTTTATACAAGAGAGGTTGTCTAAGCTAAATAGGTTACTTGCTTCCTTAGAATTTTCCTGAGAAAGCTGAGAAATCTGTCACATATGGAAAGGAACTTAAATAACTGCGCAATTATATTTGTTAGGCTAATGGGCAAATCAGGATTTGTTGTAAGTTCTACAGAAACTCCCATTTAGGTCATGAAAAGACTCTACAGAACCATCCCTGAGGACTACTTATAAGGGAACAGTATCAGAATTTCTAGATGGGAATTTTAGTCTGGAGACATTTGGATCTGGATGGCCTGAGCTCCGCGGCTGCTGACTTAGACTTCACTGTCATTGATAAAGTGGATACACACTGTTCTGTTTGGTGGGAACCTTCCCAAACAGAGCCCTGATACACAGCGCACAGACTTTATGTGTATGCTTTACATGCATGGATGAGTTGAATGGCTTAGCTGGAATTTGTGTATAAAGGATTTTAGAGCTAAGTGTGATGTAAGGCATATCTAATTTCTAAACCTTGTAGATAGGTCCTTCCCTTCCCTGTTACATTCCCTATACTTACTTTTCATTTTCTTGTTTTTGCTTTTCCTTTCTTTCCCATTTTTCTTTTTCATTCCTTCTTTCCTCTTTCCTTACCTCTTCTCTCTCCTTTCCTTTCACTGAGTCAACTCTATGTCTAAGAGGCACCAGATAGAAATAGTTCGAGAGAAAACTGTGGCTGTCTCATAAAATTACAGATGAAGACAAGAAACAAAAAGAGTACTCTGGAGAACTTCACCCATTGCCCAGAAGTGGATTGTTTGCTACTGTTAGCAGCTTTAACGGGGCCAAATGGGGCTGCACAGCCATGTTGAAAGGTAGGCCTTACTTAATCAACTTTTAACAGCTTGATTTTAATGTTTTCTTCCAGAAAGGGTAAAGGTTGTGCAGACAGTGCAAATTATAGTTGATAATCTAATCATGCTTTATTTTAATGTTTCATTTATAATGTCCATCACAGTGATTGTAAATCATTACTAATGCATGTTATCTCTTCTGTGATACAGTTTGGATCACAAATACTGGGTACATCAGCAAAAAAAAAAGTGTTATGACCCAAGAATATAAACTGAACTTTGGTAGTTTCTTGACAATCAGCAATAAGCAC
Organism: Gallus gallus; assembly: GCF_016699485.2. NCBI lineage: Eukaryota > Metazoa > Chordata > Aves > Galliformes > Phasianidae > Gallus > Gallus gallus. The sequence goes on along the minus strand of NC_052532.1, from coordinate 187,906,706 downwards.
TGAGAAAAATAATAGAAAAAAATCTATCTTTTTCTGAAGGAAAAAATTAAATGTCACGTACTGCTCAATCCACACCAAGAGCTTTATTCTGGAGAAGGTCAATTAAGCTCTGGGACATGTTTTTTTTCTATTAACATCAAGATGTTATGCAAACAGCTGGTTTGTGAGCACATCCCCAAATTTCAGTTTGCCCACCTAAGTGTTTATCTGTTTTGAAAAACTCCATTTTTAATCTGCATTTTTAGGCCAAGATGAATTAACAACTCTTGAATGGTACTATATCTCTTGCTGAATAAAACTCTCATTATTCTTTGTCCAAATGATAATAATCATTTATTAATCTCCAGTCAGTTTTTGTTTAATAAATATGAACTTGCATTTCAACATGCTGCTGTCTGTATATCCTTTGAGATTAGAACAAGTATTCTTGAATACCTGGATCTGGAGCTGTTGAAGTGGGTCCAGAGGAGGGCTACAAAGATGCTCAGAGAGCTGGAGCACCTCTCCTATGAAGCAAGGAGATGGGCTTGTTCAGTCAAGAAAAGAGAAGGCTCCAGGGAAATCTCATTGTGGCCTTCCAGTACTTGAAGGAAGGTTTTAAGCAGGAGGGGAATTGATGTTTTTCATGATCTAGTAATGATAGGACACTATTTCCTAGTGACAGGAGGATGGAGAATGGATTTAAACTAAAAGAGGGGAAAATTAGATTAGATTTTAAGAGGAAATTCTTTACTCAGAGGGCAGTGAGGCCCTGGCACAGCTGCCTGAGAGCTGTGGTGCCCCATCCCTGGAGGTGCTCAAGGCCAGGTTGGATGGGCCCTGGGAATCTTGCTCTGGTGGGTGGCAACCAGCCCACAGCAGGGGGTTGGAACTGGGTGGGCTTTAATGTCCCCTCCAACCTAAACCATTCCATTATTCTATGAATATCTAAGTATCCCTTTTTCCCTATTTCTCCCTTGCTGATGTTACGCAATGTTAAAAATCAATACTGAGATAAGGAACAATTTATTCTATCTCACCCAGTGACTAAACATATTTCTCGTTTTCTTTTTCTTGCCCTTATTCTTTGAAACACTTACCTAATTAGAAAATGCTGGCAAAAGGTGGCTCATATTGAAACATTTGCTGACATTTGTATCAGGAAAAAAAAACCAACCCAGAATACTATATGATAATAAATAAGTAAATATTTTAAAAGGCACAGTACTTTTGTTTTGGAAAGGATTAGAAAACAAATTTGTATTTCTGCTCCAAATAAGGTTTTTCAGACCTTTTCCCTCCATAAGAGTGTTTACAAATTGAGCCACCTGTGTGGATGGCCTGTTTGAGCCATTTTTTTGTATGAATGCAACAATACCCTCTTTCTCTTTTACTCTCTGATTTTGCCTGATATTGGAGATTTCTTGTCTCGATCTCTTGAGAAGCTCCAGCTTCCTGGAAGTAGTTCTTTTTAGTGCTTGATGTGAAGCATGAGTGCTGGGTTGCTCTCAGCGTCTTGTAGTAAGTCCTCAGGCAGCTTCATCCCTACTCCTGTACAGAGGCCCTAGAGCCTCCCAAATAACTCTCTGTCCTGTGATTGATCTTTGCAGAATTCTTCCTGTTCCTGACTGCACTGTACATGGCTTTACAATACCTTTAAGGATATATTGTCCATAAAGAACTATTGTCAAATGGGGCTGTAAATATTTTTGGGAATTCTCTAATATGGAAAGAACAACATTATTCTTCAAATTGTCCAAACTCACTAGCAGTCTTTGTCACTAACTCTCCCTTCTTGCTTGTTTTACCCATGAAGAAACATGGGATTCTTTGAGAACAATTGGTGGATTGCAGTAGAAATCTACCACAATATGTAAAAAATATACACTTCCATGTGGCTTCTATTGGCACATTTTTAACTGGTATTATTTTTTCCCAAGCATTAAAACATGTATTATTAAATTAAAAGATTGAAGATATGAGGTGAAATTTAATTTTTTCTTCACCAGTTCACGACAACAGTGATCCTTCACTCCTCTCTATAACTACACAGTTTTTACAAAAATTTGCAAATCTGCACATTTTTTCCTTTTTAAAATTTTTATTTATAATCAATGGCTAGTGAATTAATTGAATGGAAAAAATTTCTATCAAGCACACAAAGGTTTTACATTAATCACTGCTGGGCCCATATAATTACATTATATCTGAATTTTGTGGATTTTGTGACTTAAATCTCTCAACATCATCCAACCATGATCACATAGGCCTTCAAGGACTTCGGACACAGTGGCCTCCCATCCCTACCAAAGGATATCGTCCTACACACATCACAGCAGCAGTGAGCATACATGATTTAATAGGGCACAGATCAACAAATCCCACAAATCTCCACAAATCTGAGAAGTGGAGTCAGCTGCAAGTGAGGTTGAGTGGGATATGATTAATGCTTTAAAATATTCAGACTTCTGCAGAAAAATCAGACCTACTCTGCACATCATCTGATAGGCAATTATGTTTAAATAATTCAGTGCTATCACTTAAAGGCGAAATCAGCATTTTCTTGCATCTGAGTTTCTAAGTTGCTGTCAGCAATTTTCTATTAGCAGGTAATATAGTCCAGAAGTCCTTGTACATTGAATGGCTCTTATTAAAAGTGTTCATATTGTTTTAATGTCATTTTTCCTTACATGATCATTTTACTAGATATTCAAGTCTTAAATGCCATTCATTTTTTCATGTATTACCATCAGCAATAGTAACAAAGACATAGGGGATTTGTACTGTAATATAGGAAAGCACAGACAATATTCATTTTGTATGGGACCAGCAGCTTCAATATAGGTATATCATGTATTTATCATAACCAAGATCATTCTTTTTAATATACTTGGGAATGTTTCAGGGCATCAAAGGAAGATCCAAAAAACCTAAAGAAATAGTCAAGCTTTTACTTCTAAAATACAGGAAAGCTATTTATCAAAATATCTTTTGAATTTATTTTGATTTCCAGGTATTTAAAAAGTTATACACAATTAATTCCACATGATATGGTACATTTAAGCCAGGAAGTTTTAAGGTCTGTTGGCAATCAGCATTCTCCTCACTTCTTGATTTAGGTCAGACAGCAGGATGCTAATAATACAGATCATAGTCTGCATGGTAAATTTTCTTCTTTTAATCCTAAAATATTTATTAAGGTCTCAGATCTTTAGATCCAGCTATGGTAACTTCACTTGCAAGAAAGACATTTTCTAGCTGAAACAGTGTTTTCTGATCATATTTTCATCTCTTCTTCAGAGCAGGAGACATAAAATAAAGATTTTTTTTCATTATTATTCTGGAAGCTTACATAATAAATAAAAAAAGACTATGCTTAATCTTTCAGCTGAATCAGGACATCATATTTTACAGCAATTATGGTATTGGACCCCAATTCTTCAAAATATTTAATTACTACATACATCTCTATAATGGAAATGAGAAGTACATAAAACTTTCTTGAATCAGGACCATCATGACAGTCATCAAAATCTGTTTAATGTTACCATAATGAGTTCATTTGAACCTTCAGTAAAAAAATGGATGAAACTTTCTGGTTAGTCTTCAAGGGCTCCATAACAATGGCAATGTGTTCTTTCATATCCTCAGAAACAAAAATATGATTGTTTTTCAGCTGCCTTAGAAGAGTTGTTAATAATCATTGCTTTTCATTGGCCAGAATATAGCTAACATTTGTATTAAGAAAAGTTCATGTATTCAGTATGCATACTGAATTGAATAACTGCATTTAAACTGCTATCATTACTTCCCTTACTTTCTGAGGATCAGATTCTATGATTACAAACTCAAATGTTCACACATTCTGACTAATGGGGCCCTCAGATGATGCTGTGTCCCTACAGCTATTGTACTAGGGGAACTTCAGGTTGGATATTAGGAAAAGCTTCTTCTCAAAAAGAGTAATGCATTGGAACAGGCTGCCCAGGGAGGTGTTCAAGGAGCGTGGAAATGTGACATTGAGGGATATGGCTTGTGGGCATGGTGGGGACGTGCTAACAGTTGGACTAGATGAGCTTAGAGGCTGTTTTCAACCTTATTTGATTCTATGATTCTCTGTTCTTAGATTTTTAATAAAGACTTCATTACATTCTGAAATTAGCATATCATATAAGAGGTGGCAATCTCTATAAGAGACAATCTCACAGCTTCAAAAGCAGCTTTGCGCACATCCCACAGTGTGGAGCACCATCAATTAAATGAAGTAAATGTCACCGAAACTTATTCTATGTAAGTATAGGAAAGGACAGATGCAGTGGAGGGCAGAACAGAGCAGCACACATCAGCAGGATACAGAAAGCACAGGGACTTGATAAAAACAGAAAATTTAACATCCTGCACAGTCATAAAAATACCTTCATCCTGTGACTCAGCTCTTAGAAGAGAAACTATACATATGCATTTTTCCACACTGATTTACTGCTGGTAGCTGACACCATTGCACAAAAAGGTAAGGCTGGAAGAGACCTCTGGACCTCAAATGGTTGAATGCCCCAATCAGACCTGAATCTACAGGTCTTTGGTCAAGTTTTAAATATCTTAGACTCACAGAATCACAGAATCATTTGAGTTGAGAGGGACCCTTAAAGACCACCTAGTCCAACTCTCCTGCAATGAACAGGGTCACCTACAGCTTCATCAGGTGCTCAGAGCCCATCCAGCCTGACCTTGAGTGTCTCCTGGGATGGGGCATCCACCACCACTCTGGGCAACCTGTGCCAGTGCCTCACCATCCGTATTGTAAAAAAAATAATAAATCTTCTTTATATCCAATTCAAATCTCCCCTAAGAAATTTCTCACACTCCATCTTCAAAGATGGAGATTTGACAGACATTCTGTGCTGCTAGTTTTTAATCACTATCATTGTGGCAAAGTTTTTCCAAACACTTCATCAGAATTATTCTTTTCCTGTTCTTGGTTCTTAGAGGTCTTTACTGTTCTCATTTTCACCCTTTCTCCCCATCCCATTATGCTGAGAAGTGGGAGTGAGAGAGTAGATGTGTGCTACTACTCTGCCTATCAGTTTTACACCACAACAGGCATGGACTCAAAGATAAGGCTGCTGCTGTGTATATCATTTTCCCTGATGTGGTTTTGTTAGATGTCAGATATGGTTCACAGGAGCGAGGAGTCATTCTTACCATAGCCAAGTACTATGAGAGGAACACAGATTTTTTTACAATAAATCTGGCATTAAAGGATGTTGTTTTGGTTGGAAATTGTAGATAAAAATAAGGAATTAGCATTATGATTATACATAGTCTGAAGGTCAAAAAAAACTTAGTTATGCTTTTATAGCCCACAGGCTTGTCCATTGCACTGAAGCAGTGTCCCACAGAGACGGAGAACTGTGGAATCACAGAATTATTGAGTCATAGAATCATGGAATCACAGAATCATAAAATGGCTTGAGTTGGAAGGGATCTCAAAGATCATCTAGTTCCAAACCACTGCCGTGAACAGGGACATCTCCCACCAGCTCAGGCTGCCTAGGGTCCCATTCAACCAGGCCTTGAGCACATCCAGGGATGGAGCATCCACAGCTTCTCTGGGCAGTGTGTGCCAGCACCCTTCCAACACAAATGTGAAGAAAGCACTGAAAGTTGCAACACATTCCATTGACAATGAATGACAATACAAACACAAGAGTTCCACAGACAGGACCTAAGAAGATCTTACAGACTATTTAAATACCTAAGAAAGCATCTGGACTTTCACAAAGCAGGACGTGGGCTTTTGGAAGCAGGTTAGGGATTTTATTTTCTACTGAAAAGTGTATTCAGGATGTCAGTCCAAAAGAAGTAAGAAGACTCCAGCTTACCAAACCCTGTAACTTTTGGTGTTTCCAATTAAACTTCAATTGAAATATTCTTAGGGTACTACTCATTAACTCATTAGTAACTGATAAAAAAAAAAGTCTTTGAAATTATTTCTGACATATGGAATAATAAAATCTGATAGCAGTGACAAAATTTATGAGTTTTGTTCTTACCTGTAGAAAATACTGAATGCCTTGAACATGCCTTTATTTTCTCTTAAGTCACTTTTTGAATATTCTTGATAAAGTCTATATCAAGGAGTATACAGATTGAAGGAGGGCTAGTTAATATGTGCATCCTCCAAGAAGGGGAGGATTTATTAATAAATTAATTATGAGAAATTCTTTCTTAAAAATTAATCTGATCAGAGTATTAATGCAAATTATATTCACTACTTCTTGATGTGATATTCAGATTTGTCAGAGATTCTTAGTAAGATCAGTTCTTGGAACCAGCCAAACACAGGTTGTGATACAACATTCATGGAATAGCTTTTTAAACAGCTCCAACTTCATCTAAAAAAGATTAAAATATACAAACAGTATTTGAATATTACGTTTTATTTATAAGCCTCTGCTTTGCATACATTTTTCTTACTGATACTAAGAGAGAGAATCTCTCTACTTTGTAAATAGTCCTTTAGAAGGAAAAAGAATATGAATACCACTTGTCTTTTCTATTTCATGTTTTGAAGGTGTTTTTCCATTTTAAACAGCTTCTTATTTACTTCCAAGGAAAGTTGAAAGCTTATCACTAAATTCTGGTCCTGTTTCTAAGTCACTTAATGCAGTAGCACTTCTAAATAAGTGTAAATAGATTTGGCAGCATAACTAACTTTTTTTTCACACTACCCCTGTCTCATTAGCAGCTGATACTAATCACATTTTTAATAAAGTATGTCTTGACATAATGTCTTATATAAACCTATTTCTTTCCACAGCATTGAGACCAATATCAACAGTATGTTTCCTTTCAATTTTTCCTTTTAAGCAGCAGGTTAACTTAGGTGCAGCATTCTGCCACTTTCAAAGATGTGGGACTAACAAGGTAGAAATAAAAGTCTGTCTGAATCACATAGCTAAAAAAATCCATAGTTTTGAACAAATTGCAACTGATTTTTTTTTTTCTTACAGTCTCATATCTCCAGTTTGTTATTTATAGGGAGAAACAGTTTCTTTTGGAACATAAAAATTCTTTATCTGGTGGATCATAGAGTCACAGAATCATAGAATGGCCTGGCTTGAAAAGGACCACAATGATCATCTAGTTTCAACCTCTCTGCTATGTGCAGAGTTGCCATTCACTAGACCAGGCTCCCCAGAGCCACATTCAGCCTGACCCATCCCCAGGGATGGGGCATCCACAGCCTCTCTGGGCAAGACGAGAAGGAAAACTTGAAAACACAGACAAAATGTATGTACCTGAAAGGTTTATAAACCAACAAGAAAATAAACTGATAATTATAAGGTCAGTATCATATCATTTGAAGGAGCCTAGCAGGTTTGGAATGACTGAAATATGTCATGTCCCTCAGTGACTGTGGGGGAGAAAAAGAGCACACTGACTACTACTTCTGTGAATAGGCATTTGATTCACATCTATTACAATCCCAAGGCATGCAGTAGGGTTGCATAAAGGGCTGATAAAAGCATTAATTCATTTTCACTATCATAAATATGAGTAGATTTTATGTTTACCAGTGATTGGTTGAAGTAAGAGAAATGGCATACAGTGATCAAGAAAATTAAATATGACAATTTTTCAGGTGTCAGAAATTGAACTTACAAAGACTGAGGGAGTAGCAGTACAAGGAACAGGCAAGTACTGCAGGATGTCCACTGATAAATAATTTCATTTCCACAGTGATGTAAGAATCCAAGGAAACAAGCTTCACCCTTAACTGTTTGATATCTAAGGAAAGTTTCATTTTCAGGGTGACTATGTGAAGTCTTCTGAATATCACCAATAAGTTGTTTATATATACATACTTATTTATTTTACAGAAAATACCAACCAAACAACTGATGAACCTTTGGATCTAAGAAAGGCGTGGACTTGTGGCACAGGGAAGTCCCAATAGTTACATTCTTCTGAGTCAGACTCCTATGTATTGTGTTCCACTGAAGCAGCAGTAAATTGTTTTATGCCTGAAGAACAATGCTGGTGTTTTTTAGGGTTTTTTTAGCAGCGTTTTGAGATCTCCAGATACAATGAATTTTTTTTCTTAAGTATAAACTTCTTAATATTTTCAATAATATTTGAACAAGTCAACTGACAACTTTTTTTTGTATACTAAACCAAAGCATTGTTCCAGTCCTTGTTACCATAGAAATTTCAAAGTCAGGTCCTCCACAAAATGTTATTCATTTCCAACATAGCCAGAATACTTTTCATAATTATCAGGATGTAATTCGAAAGGGTCTAAAGAAGTATTACACCACTTTGTGATTATGAATATGGCAGAATAACCGAAGACAACTCTATTTTCCTAAGCTTGCTTTCAGTTAAAGAAGAAAAATTGTGATAGTCTGAATATGGGAAGTTACGTGTCTGTAGAGCAAGAAGATAAATAAAACTGTTTTTTTTTTTAATCTAATTCCATGTTAGTTTGTTTTTCATTTAGATTTTTCAAACCATAGATACCCAGATTTAATAGGGATTTATTAAACACATGTATAAGCTAAATTAAATATAAATGTCTCTGAGACAATGGGAGACTGGGTTTAATACCTTTTCTTTCTGTCCAACTCTCTAGAACAGTGCTCTTCCTCTTCTCAGCCATCAGCACCTGTGTTAAGTCCACCCACCTTCTCAGGTATTTGTTTGAAAGGATGCTCCATGTTCCTGCTGTTGTTTTATCATTCATGCCTGATTTTGACAAGTCCTTTTAATCTATCTGCATGTATTCAAGCTAGATAATATCACACTGACAAACTGATGTGTGTGAGATTTTTGAAAATAACTCACTAATCCAAACATTTCTCTCTTCTCTCTACCACATCATTGTATTCCCTATGAATGTCTGTAAAGCAAAGCAGGATTGTCTGTCATGAGTAAGGCATATTCACAACCTTTTCATGATCACACATGTAAGCTAATTTCCCAGCTAGATACAGGATCATCTGACTGAACACAGATACTTTATGCTCCTTTAGTAGCTGTGAAGTTATAGCCCTTTACATATAAATTTGTTGTTACAGTTCAAAAGCCAACATATTCTTATTGACCTGACAGTGTAATGTCTTGCCTGGGCTTGAGCTGACTTTAGCTTGCTGTGGCTGTGATGGCAGTACTGAAGCTGACAGTTGTCCAGAATTGTCTCAGTTTTAGCTTCACTTTGTAAAATCGTGTGGTATAACTTTCAGTGTCAGTTAATAGCAGAAACAACCAGTTTTACTGTGTAGAAGAGACTATCTATCTCCGACCTAGAATAAAAATACAAACACAGAGGGCAGTTTTGGTTCCTCAGAAATGGATGAGAAAAGTGAATATAATGTAGAACTGCAGTTCAGTGAGGAAAGAGAGAGTAAGGAAACAGTGTGAAAAATACACTAAAATAACATGGATCAAATGGAATACTGGTGAGAAGCAGGGGAAGAAATCCCTGCACTCACAGTCGTACTCTTCCTGGTGCAGACTGGACACTGGGATAACTTACGGAAGAATACTCCACAAACGCAAACACACTCACAAGGCAAGGAAAGTTGGCCCATAGGACTTAGAAAGTAGAGGATGGATGAGCACAGCACAAGAGAAATGGGAACATACTAGGAACTTAATGTATAGCAATGTCAACTGTATTGTTAATGAAAAGTTTCTGAAATTGTTGGACAATTTAGACTATGAACATTGCTATCACTAATAAGTCAGTGTTGTAAATTAGTTAGACTAGTAATATTTTAATTAGACCAATATTAACTTTGGGCCTCAGCTTATCAGATATCATAGAATCATAGAATGATAGAATTGCTAAGGTTGGAAAAGACCCACAGGGTCATCCAGTCCAATCATTCACCCATCACCAGTGGTTCTTGCTAAACCGTGTCCCTCAACACAACATCCAAACACTCTTTGAACACCACCAGGGTCGGTGACTCCACCACCTCTCTGGGCAGCCCATTCCAGTGCCTGACCATCCTGTCATAGAAGTAGTATTTCCTAATGTCCAGCCTGAATCTTCCCTGGTACAGCTTGAAGCCATTCCCTCTAGTCCTATCACTAGTCACGCGAGAGAAGAGGCTGACCCCCAACTCACTACAACCTCCCTTCAGGTAGTTATAGAGAGCAATACGGTCTCCCCTGAGCCTCCTCTTCTCTAGACTGAACAACCCCAGCTCCTTTAGCCGCTCCTCATAAGGCCTGTGCTCTAGCCCCCTCACCAGCTTTGTTGCCCTCCTCTGGACACGCTCCAGGGCCTCGATGTCTTTCTTACAGTGAGGGGCCCAAAACTGTGGGAGACAGTGTCAAAGGCTTTGCTGAAGTCTAGGTAGACTACATCAACAGCCTTTCCCTCATCCACCAGACGGGTCACTAGATCATAGAAGGAGATCAGGATGGTCAAGCAGGACCTGCCCTTCGTGAACCCATGCTGGCTAGGCCTGATCCCCCAGTTGTCCTGCACATGCCGCGTGATCTCCCTCAAGACAATCTGCTCCATAATCTTCCCCGGCACCGAGGTCAGGCTAACAGGCTTGTAGTTCCCCGGGTCCTCCCTGCAGCCCTTCTTGTAGATGGGAGTCACACTGTCAAGCCTCCAGTCTTCTGGGACCTCAACTGTCAACAAGGAGCGCTGATAGATGATGCAAAGTGGCTCGGCTATCACCTCCGCCAGTTCCCTCAGCACTCTCGGGTGAATCTCATCTGGTCCCATGGACTTGTGGCAGTCCAGTTGGAGTAGCAGGCCTTGACTGTTTCCTCCTGAATCGTGGGAGATTTAGTCTGCTCCCCAGCCAAGGCTGCCAGGTCAGAGAGTGGAGAAACCTGAGTATAACTGGTCTGACTTTTAAAGACAGATGTAAAGAAGGCATTCAGAACGTCTGCCTTTTCCTTATCCTCAGTGGTCACATTCCCAGCCTCATCCAGTAGAGAATGGAGATTCTCCCTGGTCCTCCTCTTACTGTTGATATACTTGTAAAAGAGTTTCTTGTTCCCTTTTACCACAGCGGCCAGGTTGAGTTCAAGCTGGACTTTTCCTTTCTGATTTTCTCCCTGCACATCTTAACAACTTCTTTGTATTCTTTCCGGGTTGCCCATCCCTTCTTCCACAGGAAGTAGATTCTCTTTTTTCTCCTGGATCCTCAAGAATAGTTCCCTATTCATCCATGCCAGTCTTCTTCTGCACTGGCTCATTTTGCGGCTCAGAGGGACAGCCTGCTCCTGCGCCTTTAAGACTTCCTTCTTGAAGAGCAACCAGCCATCTTGTACCCCTTTACTCTCTAAGACTGAACCCCAAGGGACTCCCTCTACTAGTTTCCTGAACAATTCAAGGTCTGCCCCCCGGAAGTCCAAAGTAGCAGTTTTGCTGTTCCCCTTCCTGACTCCACTGAGAATCGAGAACGATATATTCCCTCTTTTCCTATAGCACAATGTTAAGTAGAAGACAGTATTCAACTTGGCTTTTCACAAGTCTACCATAGCTCTTGAAATGTTTCTGTATGTGCAGTGAAGGTGCATTGCATGCCCTTTGGTGCCTCAGTAGTAACAAGAACCCTATCCTTGATATCCATTTATTTTTCTCCTTTCTCTTCCAAGCCACCCTTTCAAGTTTAAAATGGAATACAGCATGGAAGTGTTTTTCAGTTACAAAAGTTGCACCTGCACAGGGCTGCTGCCAGCTACATCTGGCTTCAGTGGAAGGTAACCATACACAAAAGCTCACCACAATGTGTTGTTTGTTAGTTTTCTTCCTGCTTTACCGTGGAGCCAGATAGAGGAGATGAACAGGCCAGAAGGATGGCCAGCAGGAAGTCAGACAGCCCAAAGTTAGATAGTTGACAGGTATGCCTGTACCTCTAGATATTCAAAATCTCACATAGAAAGGAATTCTGGGCAGCAGGCAGTGAACTGTAATGGTTATGGTAACAGATTCAGTTTAACAGTGTCAACAACTAAAAATTTGGTACCCAATTAAAAAAAAAAAAAAAAAGTTTTTCTATTCATACATTATTCCCATAATGAAAAGGAATTGTATTGAAGCTGAGCAAAAGACATTAGGTTGTGAACCTAAAATGACTCTGCCTTCTGCTTTTTCTCCCTGTTCTTTAGGTTTCTAGCTTTCCATACAACATGGCTCATGTATAGTGTTTAGGGCTCAAATTGCATCATAAAAGTCAAAAGGAGGATGAGCACTGCTATCAACAAAAAATGGAATAAGCACTCATGGACTCTAAGGAATGTCATGGGACTTCCTGACTGTAAATAGTTCATTAGTGATGGCCTGGAAAAAAAAAAAAAAATTCAGACCAGCAATTGCATGTTTTGTTCTTATCATATGATCAAAGATGAGGAAAACAGGAATGTACAGATATGTCACTTGAAGCATGATTTCTATGCCATTTAATTCTTGTACACAAATGAACCCTCAGGGAATAAGAGAAAATTTGCCAAAGAGATTGATTTCCTTAATACATAATACGTCTGTCAGCAAGTCACTACTCAGCTGAATTTCTCAGCTGTCAATTAGGACAGTTACCATCAAGTTCACTGGGAGTTTGACTTAAGAGTTTGCCTATATTACCAGTATATGAGAGTTCTTCCTCTTCCATTAAAATAGTCTTTTATGGTAAAACACAATGACAGTTTCTCCTTTCTGTTCCACACTAAGGCTTCTGTATAAATTTAATTGATACACCATGGACCATCCGCAGGCTGTTACACAAAAGACTCTTATTTTAAGGGATAAGCTCACCGTACAGCTCCTCAGTTATTGACCAAAACCTCTTCATCTAAATTCAGTTCAGTCAAGTATTTATTGTGGTAAGTTCATAAAGTCTATTTTCCCCTGTAGTTTATTTGGAGAAATGGAACATACCCATCTAAATATATGTAGGTTGCTCTGAAAGTAATGCCTCTTATTTATCTCCATGAAAACTACAACAGATAGAAAGAGTTCAATAACACTGCTTGAAAGAGCAAATTCTAATCCACTAAACACTAGTTTTCAACATAGATACCATCATGAGCTATGTACTTTCATCAGTGATGAACAAGAGCCTGTATACCATGATTGCAAAAATTACACAAGGTGATCCATTGTCACAGCCAAAACTGCTGAAATGCACCACCCATGGCCTCACTGTACTTACATCCACTGTTTGGTCTCCACAAACGTTCCTCAAGTGTCAATGAATGTCAATGGGTGCAATTTTTAATTCATGGACGAATTCAGTGACATACCTTTGCTTCATATGCACTTGCACATCAGAAGTCATTTCCCAGACTGCCCCTCTGCTGCCATCTGTCACATAGCCATGAAATGTAAGAGGACATTGGCAGGAAGGTTCAACCTCCTCCAACTTCGTGGGAAAACATAATAAAATAGCAGGCATTAGTTTTGGAGCAACCTTGTAGTCAGATTCTGAACTAATTTTGGCCTTTCCTTCGACTGAACAGACAAACATTAATAATCTAACTGATAACTCAAAGACGCATGCTTAAAGCTCTAAAAGAGATATCTTCAAGTGTCAAGGGGCTGTGCACTGGCTTTCCATTCTTAAATATTTTCTAATATTTTGAAATGTATAGTCATTCATATATACTGATTAAGATTAAGCATCCTTTCATTCTTTCTAGCCTCTCACCTTCAGTAACCAAAGATTACGTTCAGAAGTAACATTCTAAAAATGCAGCAGGCATACCTTAATGGTGGATATCTCCCTCAGGCTTCAGCCAAATACAAAACAATGTTTTAACTGTAAAAATTTCCACTAATTCACTACTGTATATTTTCCAGTAGTCACAGACTGTGACCCAAAAAACCCATTTTTCTGTTTAATCAATGAATTGCTCAGTGTATCTCCTTTAATATTGTGTAGTTGAGAAAATCAATTTACTTCATGTCTCAAAACAGAGAACTGTAAAAGCATTTTTAAAGTGACACGTTTGCTATGCCACTCAATCAAAGAAGTTTAAATTGTACATAGGCAATAATCATGATTTTTGTATTAGTTTCTACTGGGAGAAGAATCCATGTGCCTTCTTGAGAGTGGAAAAAGCTAGTGAAAGTGACAGAAATGGTGCTAGGAGTTTTGTTTTGGAAGTGAAGAAGATGAAGAAAAAGTGGGTACGTTCATTAGTTATGCTTGGGTTTGACTGTCACAGGCTTACAACTATTATGGAAAATATGAATGACTGGAGTGTTAGTAGAGATGGTTGAAGCTTAGTGTGCAGTTAAAGGAGCTAACAAGTTGCCATGATGGTCACTGATGGCCATGTGGAATAATGTTGAGATTAAGGGGGTCTTTAGAGAGCAGACTAGCTGGGCAATGGAGACTACTGAATGGGTAAAGATGGTGGAATAGTATGACGTGAGGATAGCGTGTGCTAGAGGTGAGTAGGATGGGACTAGGCAAGGAAGTGGAGGCTGTGGAACATGTAATTGTCTGTGCTTGAGTGAAGTGGTTGGAGATGGTTGGAGTGAATGGTTGGAGTGAAAAGGCTGGAGATACAGCAAATGATGACAGTCTGCATGATACTGTCAGTGGGAGACTCTGGAGACATGAAGTTTGTATGAGAGTGGGGAGATCTGGCTTCACGCAGCAGACAAAGAATAGCAGCAAGGAAAAGATAGGCCGAGTCACAGGGCTCTGACAGGGCACAGAAAGCACCATCACCCCCAAAAGGGAAGCCCTCAGTGTCTCCCACTGAGACGTTTGCAGAGACAGCCCAGTAAGAAACTCATGTGAGCTCATGTAAGCCAATGGGCATTTGCTAAGTGCATTTATAACACTATGAGATCTACACTAAACTATAAAAGGTTTAACTAGCCATGAATGGATTTATTTCTTACCCTAACACTTTTTACTGCTGCAACTCCCTAATCACAGTGGTCTTTTTACAACTTTGTCTTTTCAGCTGTCATTACAACATATTGAGGATAATGAATATCAGGGAAGGCTTTGCACTTGGATAAGCATCCAAATGTTTCTTTGTGATAACAACTTGTCAGCAGAATAGCTTTCCAGGATAAGTTGTTAAAGCTCTGTTCCTAGAGAAACTGAAGAACAAGTGAGATAAAGCTTATGAGAAAGCAACAATAGACTCGGGAAAACACAGAGGATTAGGCTTAACCAGATGTGGGTTTTTCTTATCTTATTTTGCAATATATTACATTCTTTTCAGCATTCGTTTATTAAACACGTGCAAAAAAAAATGTTTATAAGTAGTGACACTTCTTCACAACCAGACTAATAAACCTACTTTCAAATTGAGCATCTCATTTATAGAAAAACATACGTAAAAATAAGCACTACATAAGCTGCAAATATGTGATTTGTTTAGAGTTTTGGGTTAGGAGAGGCGTAGGTCCTTAATAGGTGAGCCAGTTGTTTAATCCAATTGTTGCTCATGGTAAGTGTTCTGTATTGCCCATCACTCTCTGTGTAGGAACTGTAGAGACCTGATGTTGGGGACGAAAGGAAGGCTGAGAACCCAAAATGCACTTGCCACTAGCATTCGTAAGTCTCAGAGTGGAATCATATTCTTGGATGAATTTATTATCATATATTTATCCTTCAGCAAGATAATTTTCTTACTTTTAAAGTCTACATGGAAATTATAGCCTGTATGACTATTTTAGCAATTTATCTTAATTAACAGCCTAAGCCTCCATGTACAAGCCAGATGTTTTAATATTATGCAGTCATTTAGTACTATCTTTATTCCCTTAACTCATCAGTGGAAATTTCCTTGCATAAAAAGATAGTTCCCAGTTTGATCACATTTGAAGACAGAACTAGAAAGATCTGAACACCAAAAAGGTTTTGTCAATGTAGGCATTTTAAAGAATTCTAATTGAACCATCGAGGCTGTATAAATTACATAAGGGGAAAATTTGTGTACTGAGATACAAAAGTGATCAGTGAGAGGTAACCAAGGTGAAACTCAGTACCAAGGGGAAACCATGGTGTTAGTGGTCATGTCTGTTTAGCTGTCACATGCCAGGCAGTCTCTAATGTCCCACAGTACTATTTTCCAGAATTTAAATTGGAAATAAGTTGTATGCCTGTAACACTTAGGGCAATTTCAACAAGCTTCCAAAGGAAGCAATAAATCCATTACAACTTGAAGTCCTCACAGAAGTCTGTTCTTATCTTAGTCACAAATTGAACTCACATAATAACTTCATTTCATCCTAGCAGAAAATAATTCCCTTCACAGTCTGAGTTACTGCTATTCAAAGTGCTATGCTACACAGGTCAGACATGATTCAAGTTTTCCTATCTAAAAATCTGATTATTTAAAAAAAAAGAAATCAGCTTTTTTTTTTTTTTTTTGGTCAGAGTCTATATTGCAACATTAAAAGAAGGCAAACACACAAATGACCGACTTTTATGTACTTAGATAGAAAGATAGATACCTGTTTCAAAGGGTTTCCTATACTAAACATTTAATTTCTGAAGAAGATGTCCAAACATATTCTGACTGGATAGAAATAAGATACCTCACTTTTTTTTTCGGCTACTTTCCCCATTTAGCTCATCATTTGCATTGTACTTGTGTTTTTTTTCTCCCTGGTCTTGCAACTGTACACCGTTGCTGGGAATGTAATGATGATTAAAAAAAAATATAAACTGAAATTGATCGCATTGTGTATAAAGCTACAAAGAAAAAGATTAAGTGATGTTAATGATGTGTAATTATTTATCTGGCAGATCTTTAAGGAACTTTTCCTCAGCGCTCAAAGGGTCTCCGACCCCAGGTGCTGCAAGTCAGGAAAGGAAGGCAGGAGATTGGCATGGCTGAATCAGGACCTGCCGGTTAAACTGAAGAGCAAGAAGAAAATGCACAGGCAGTGGAAACAGGGATGGGTACCTTGGGAAGAGTATAAGGAAGTTGCTAGGTTGTGTAGTGATGGGATCAGGAAACCAAGGCCTAGCTTGAACTAAACTTGCCAAGAAAAACAGGAAAGTTTTCTACAGGTACCTCAACCAGAAGTGTAAAATCCAGGAGAGCATATTCCCTATGGTGAGTGACAGGCAAGCTGGTAACAACAGACAAGGAGAAGGCTGAGGTACTCTTCTACATCAAAGGAAGATGTTGGTGGCATCGCAGTAGAGGCTGAACCTTCCCACCAATATTCCACTGTGTTTTGTTGCCATGAGACAGACGGCAGCAGAGGGGCAGTTTGACATAATGAGGACTGACATAGATGTGCATATGAATCAAAGGTGTGGAGCTGCATTTCTCCATGCAGAAAAAAATTGCACCCACTGACATTCATCAACACTTGCTGAGTGTTTTTGGAGACTAAACAGTTGCATGTGAGCACAGTAAGGCAGCAGGCGGTGCATTTCAGTAGTGGCAGCAGTGATGTGAAAGACAAGCCACGTTCTGGATGTCCATACAGATATTTTTGAGTGCAGCATGCAGACTTTTGTTCATCACTGATGAAAATGTTCAGCTAGTTGTGGGGACTATGCTGAAAAGGAGTGCTTTGTCACTATGAATTTGCTCTATCTCACAGTATTATTGTGCTGTTTATAACTGTTGTAGCTGACGTGAAAACAAATAGGAGGCATTAGTTTCCGAGCAACCTACCTATCTTTGATCATCCACATATCTTCCAGACACAAATCATTGACTAAGTCTGGTACTAGGATTAGATTCATCCAAATCTGGGTACTTACCTGAGTGGTTCTTGGAGTTTAGGAAGGAAGGGGGACCATGCAGAAACTCAACAAGAAAGTCTGCTGGATGAATGTGTTTAACCCTACCCTCTATGCTGTAAATAACCAAGCGTCAGTAAGAATAAATAGAAAACTTGCCATCTCAGGTCTTGTTAAATTGGTGTTTTATTTATGCTCAAGTTTTGTTAAATCGCTGTATTCTATCAGTAAATATATTCCTGCTTCACTCTTATGTGTGAAGCATATAGTGTAGCTGTATGCATCCATGACACTACACCAGAGTCATTCAGTGCTTATTAAAAATAATAATAATAATAAATAAATAAATAAATAAATAAATAAATAAATAAATCTTCTGATTTCATCTTCTCAATCGAATTAAAGTAATGGTTGACTTTTCCATCACAAAAATATTGGTCATTATTTATTATTCTTAATAGCTTTCCTTTGTTACTTTGGAAACGTC
Organism: Gallus gallus; assembly: GCF_016699485.2. Classification (NCBI taxonomy): domain Eukaryota; kingdom Metazoa; phylum Chordata; class Aves; order Galliformes; family Phasianidae; genus Gallus; species Gallus gallus. The sequence goes on along the minus strand of NC_052532.1, from coordinate 187,888,535 downwards.
AGTATCAAACATTACGGTCTGGAGCAGTTCAGTTTTCCAGCAGTGAAATTACTTTTTTCATGCTATTATATTAAGATCTACGTTTTGATGTTTCACTTCATCATGTACAAGGCAGGAATATCAGTACTAGAGTACATAAAAGTGAGATAATGTAGGGCAACTTTTTTAAGAAGAAGTATAAAATAATCAGAAAGAAACAGGTTATAAGCACTCACTGATATAACAGTGTCTGAATCGTAACTCATTAGACAGTGACTTTACATTTTTTCATCTGATTTGGTCAAGCTCTCTTTAAGTTAGGCAGAGTTTACAGAATAAGGGCTTAATAAAGAAGGCTAGATGGACTTCATGGCATGACCTGTGGCCAAAGGATGGACATTCACTTCATTCATTGAATCCCCACTTAGTAAAACTATCAAAAGAAACCTTGGGACAATATATTATTCCATTCCCTTTGACATGTCAAATGTTCAGCAAATATTCAGCCAAATGAGTGTGAAATACACAGAAGTATTTGACTAATATCAAGTCATATAATATTTGGAGAAGAAAGAAAAAGAGTGGCTGTAGTATGGTAATAAAGAGTAACTGTGAATGCTGTAGCATACATGCACTTTCCCTTTGGTGCACCACAGATCCTTGTGTAATATAACATGGTAACAGATGCATAGCTCTTTATCCTTAGAACTCGTCTGCCCATCCCTGGGGATTCAAATGATTTTGAATGGTCTAATTGCAAGGGTGTTTCAATAACATAACCTTTATGTATTAAAACTGAAAGCAAACAGAACATACAGCAGAATTTCAAGCTGAATTTGTAGTCAGGCTCATAAACTTACTCCATCATTTGATTTGGTGTCAGGCAACAGAAGTGATTTGTTCTGATCAGAGCTCATATACCACCTCTTGCCTCAGACTATTTTTTGCTGAATAACTGCTGGCAGCCATGTTCCCTTACATCTCCACATCTGTCTAACAGTGCTAAACATCTGCTGAACCTTAGGGAAAAATGGAATTTTCATTTCGGAATGGGAGCAATCTGAGGATAAGGACAAGAAATTCAGATACTTACTCTATACTGTTCTCAATTCTCTACATCTTGTCAAGATGGTTTACCAAAGTCATCTGAATAGATATTTCAGTCAAGATCAGCTTGATATCTTACAAAAGAAATCCCAGATAAATATGTAAGAAACTGGGTATGCTTTTTCATTCTGCAGCAGATGATTCTTGACAAATAATGGGTTCATCTTCATTTAGTTCAGACAAAAAGTGCATTTATTAAGTGAATCTCCTATTTTTTCCCATTTATTGTGATCTATTTTATGTGATGATATGCTCAAGGAATATGACAGCTGCATTCCTTTTGAATGAAACTAAACAGGAACATGCGCTTTGAAAGGACACCTACTGTACACCAACCAAATGGGCATTAAGTGTCCAGGCCCAGATGAAAATTTAATCAAGTTAAAAATAAAAATTATAATAATGTTTTAAAAATGACGTTGACAATGTTGACATAATGTCCTTATTATCAGCACTCTTGTCCTACAGACACGGATATCATGACTCAACTTTGTCAATTCCACCACTAGAGTATATTTGCTGCGCCAAATGCCAGTTACTTAACTTGTTGGCCTGTGGCTGGATATTTCCTAGTATGTTGTTCCATTCTGGGCATAAATTGTCCCATATTTTAACACCAGACAAGCTCCACATGCTCCTATTACTGCAAACAAGCCTGTTTTGTCTGCAGTAATAGCTACTGACTGTGGAGAGTAATAAAACAAGTGTCACTTCAATGTCTCTGCCCATTAATAGGCAACTGAGCGGACAGGACAATAGTAGGACAATAGCAGGACAACAATAGGACAACTGAAGAAGAACTGAGAAGAGGACTAAAATTTTGTAGGGACAATTTTGTTTCCTCAGAGTATAGACATTGTTGATAAAAAAAGGGAAAAGACATAGGTCAGCCATGGCATAACTAAATTATAAGTAATAACAGCATGAAGTACAGGACATTATAGATAGTTAAACGAGAGAACCAGGAATTCCTCTTCAGTGAGGATTGTTCAAAGATAGCAACAGGCTTTTACTAAAAGAGACATTGATTGACTAAAGAATTGGCTAAAAAGAAAGAAAGAGAAAAGGAAAAACAATGAAATAATGATGTAAATTGAGCTGAATGTGGGATGATGGGGAAAAAATAGAATAGAACAGGTTGTTTATCCAAGAGGTGGAAAAAAGGAATGAAAGACAATGTGGAAAAAAAAAAAAAAAAAAAGTGATTGGGGCCAACTGAAAGCACCTACCAAATGGCACAGTTTCTGACCAGTGCGGGCTTAATAAGCACAATACACTATTCAGCCCATAGCATGCATACCTGTCTTCCTCTCAGGGGCACATGGAGGTCTTCCCCTGATGTTGGTGAAGAGACCTTTCAGAGAGGACTGAGTATAGACCAAAGCCCTCCTGGAGGTTTAGGAATATCCTGTGAGTCAGTGTTAATCAAGGTCATGAATAACTTTGTTGACTTTACTCAGGCTCCCCACCTGAGCACGTACAGATATGTTCATCTGCATCCCAAAAATGGAATCATATCTTTAAGTGCAGCTGATCTGGTGGATGCTATCATGAAGTCACTCATGCAATTACAGCTGAAGTGCACTTCTTCATACTGAATATCAGAACACATACAAATGGACAGTGTAATGATGATCCACCTTGCTAAGTAGTAGGGCTGTGGCTCATGCCTTCACCATTCTTTCAGCTGCACTATAGATGGGTAAGGAAGTAATGCAGAATAATTCACAAGTTATCCACACAAACACCAGAGATTTATGTTCACAAAGCTACGTTAGAAAAAGAAGTTTGGAGCATCAGGCAGTAGCAGGTCTCCCTTGCTCATCTTATTCTTCCCATGCACGGTATAAATTTTATTTAGCTTCTTTGAATATCAAATTGATTTTGCAAGAGCAAAGACCAAACACCTCAAAAAGCAGCTTGATTTTGCTTATAAAAATGAACTCACAGTTTTAGTGAGATTTTTCTTCCCCTTGTTCTTTAATCTAGAATAATAGGATGTCCCACATGCAGTTAAATACACGCACATTTTTAGACATTTCAGACAATGAGTGGATGCAAGATATCACCATGGTGATTTGTGAGTTTTGCTAAAATTTGTCATTAGCTCATGTGTAGTCCATGTTCACAAGTTTGCTATATGGTACCAGCTTTCTTATATGAATGAATAAGGACATACTACTGTGTCTGCAAGGAGGAACAGCATAAAGAAATTTATGCAGGTACCTGGAATATTAAGCCTCTTTGCAGAAGGTAAAACAGAAAATCCAGATAATAATAAAAAAAAATAACAATCAAATGGAAAATACGGATCTTGATAAAGAACACAAAAAGAACAGGATTCCTCCAAAGCCTTTACTCCTTAGAAAGAAACCTGTGAGTTTTGTGCTACTTTAAAATTTGGGGTTTGTGGGTTTTGAACAGTTACTTAAGAAATTGACTATCTACAGGATATACATAATTTTTTAACTAGGAAGCTTGAGTGACTTGGGACAATGTAGGAATATGGTATGAAATGGATTGGCACAAAGGGGAACAGAATCACAATTTTGTGTTCTGAAATATCTGTGAAAAGCAATGAAAAAAAGAAGACAGGAAAAATCTGTATTACAGCTTTTTTTTTCTTATTGGATGATGTCATGGAAATGTTGCTCAACACATCTTTACAATCTGTACAAAGGATAAAGCAATTGTCATTCCATAATTAAAGATTAGAAATAAAACTGTACCAGATCAAGCTTAAAAGCAGCATGAATTGAGTTGTTACAATGTTAAAAATCATAAGTTATGAGATTTGGGAGACAAAAGGGATATGAGAATGAAAGATTAGCAATTCAATTCACTGAGATATGTAGCCTGATTTTCTTTCCCTCACGCTTCTTAAACAATATAAAATGGGAAGAAGTAAACTGACAGTGATTGTATGCGATTTCTCTTTTGTGTACAACCTTTATCTATTCACATGGAGATAGATTAAGATGAGAGAAATCTGACAAGACTCAGTTCATTCATATGGACTAAAAGAAAAATGTTGATTTTTATTTTACACTAATTAACACATCATCTCCCAAAGAGAGAGTGCTGCCTTCATGGAAAATTAAGGATTAGTACACAGTAAGCGTTCCAGGGACATTCTCTGTCATTTGTCAAAGTCCCTGGATTTTTAAATTTTGCTTTATTTCATTTCATTTCATTTTCAGGTGACAGTTTTCTGCTGTTAAAGACTGAAAGAATATTTCTGCTTCTGAATCTTCAGAGAGACTAAGGAATTGCTTTGATCATAGAATCATAGAATCACCAGTGTTAGAAAAGACCTCCGAGATCATCCAGCCCATCCATCCACCTGTCACCAATATTTCCCACTAAACCACATCCATTAGTACAACATCTAAACATTTCTTGAACACCTGCAGGGACAGTGACTTCACCACCTCTCTGAGCAGCCCATTCCAGTGCCTGAACACTCTCTCTGAGAATAAGTATTTCCTAAAGTCCAGCCTGAATCTCCCCTGGTGCAACTTGAGCCCATCACCTCTTGTCCTATCACTAGTTACATGGGAGAAGAGACCAAACTCCACCTGACCACAACCTCCTTTCAGGCAGTTGTGGAGAGCAATAACCTCGAACCTCCTCTTCTCCAGACTAAATAATCCCTGCACTCAAAGTGCAGCTTCACCAGCACTGTGTACAGAGGGATGATCGCTTCCCTGCTCTTGCTGGCAACACTATTTCTGATACAAGCCAGAGTGTCATTGGCATCACAGATTTGTATCCTTTCTTTTTTTTTTTTTTTTTTCTCATCTGAAGTGCATGCTCAGTTTGCTAAAGGTAGATGCAATGTATGTCTGTTACATGAATGCTTTCACAGAAGCAAAAATACCAGGTATTTGACCTATCAGAAATGAAAGGCATAAGGAGGTGGTAGCTGTGAATTGCAGCTGAACACATTCCAAGTGCACATTACACATGCATTTCTAAGAATAAGGGTAACTCGAACCACCAAGAGATTCTCAATCTGTTCACTTTTCAACTCCATCTCTGATACCTTTCTAGAAGCTCCTCTTTACTGGTTAACGAGCTCCAAGGCCCAGTACAAAAAAATATATGAAATGTGCTGCAGTAGGCAGGCATCCAAAGTAGATGACCTAATGGTCTCCTTATCCTTGAACATTCTCAGTCTTTGCACTTAAGAAAAAGGATTTAACAAATAAACCTTTCATAGAACAGCACAACCAGAATTCTGCCAGCTTCTACTATTTCCTGGCTATGTCTTCACTATTTGTTTTCCTTTCTCAGTACGTCTCAACTTCAATCAGATTGCTGAGCCTTTGAGAGCTGGGCAGCAGTGCCTGGTATGCTGGCATGCATGCAGCAGAGCTTTGATCCTAACTGAGCAAAAGAAATCCATGGAAATCCAGATATTGCAAAGGGTATTCAAGAGATGGCAGTGTTGCACTCACCATCCGTCTCTGCTGCTGGAGATTTCAGCTGAGCTGGTCCTGTGTCAGCAGAAGTTTCCCAGGTTTTTCAGGCCTCCTTTCTAACCCCTATTCAGTTTCTTTTTTGTTATTTTAAATTCTAATTATGCAACTGGACCATTAAAAAATATGCATAAAGCTCACACATAGCAATCTCTGGGTAAGAGATACGTTATAGGCTCTCCAAAGCTCCCTAGATGAAGAAGTTTCCCAAACAGCCCCACACAAAGACATTTTCCTCTGCCTGGAAACATCCCTCAGTGCCCAGCACTGCACACATTGACACATGTTCAGCAACAGACATTGAGTGACTGCTGAGTAACAGGGTGATTCACCAGAGAGCAAAGTGTGAGCATCCATAACCAGAAGCAGAAGTAGCCACTAAACTTCAAAGAAAAAAAGAAACAAAGTCTGACTGACACAGTAAACAGTCATTGCTGAGATTACATTGGCTGGTGCCAGCAATCTGGAGCAAGGCAGAGGAAGAATTATGTTAACACCCTTCTTACAATATTCAGCATCAATAATGCACAGCAACAAATAATGAGGAATATCTTATTGACAGTCTCTTGTTAGCTTGCAGCACTGCTAATTGATACCTGGCCTAGAGGCAAACATGCAGGCAATTTTTCAGCACATACAATGCAAGTCAGCTGCCAGCTCCTCCAGTACCCAGCTGGCAGCCAAAGGGGAGCCTGTGATAGGGGCTGGCAAAGGCTTTAGTAGAATGACTACTCAGAAGGGTACCCCAAAGAGGCTGCATCACATCATCCAGGAAAGCTTCTTAAACAGAAACTATGCCAAACCTCAGCTAAACTCTAAGCAGTGTTTAAATGTAAATGGGTATGTCATCTAGAATAAAACGCAAGCTTCATAGGGACAGCTCCAGTCATCAATACTTAATTCATACATGTGGTATCTTAATTTATAGGTTGTTCCAATACAACAACTTGGCATCCATTAGCAAGAACAGCTGAGCTATGCAGCTGAGACTGGCATCTGTGCTGACAGGAGTCTTGTATCCACATGTCAAGTATTGGCACAGGGCACCTTTTTTTTGACCTTATTTAAGGCAGAAGTCTGATGTAGAGCATCACAGCACAGTCAGAAGCAAACCTACATGCTGATTTCAAGGCACAGAATTTCTTCAAACAGAGTTTCCTGTGCTTGAGAAATAGATGGGTACATATACAACCCATTTTGAGAATTAAAAATACTAGCTACATTTATGCATGTCTGTCCAACTCAAATTTCTGAAATCTCAGAAAAAAATGTGCTTTTTTTTCTTTTTTTCTTTCCCTTCTTTGTAGACATATCAGCTTCGTCTGCACAACAGAAGTCAATAGGTATGTGCAGAAATTGTGGAGAAACCCTGCCTTGAGCAATGCCTTGGCCAACTCTGAGCAGTTGCTATAGAGAAGAGAGCTTTGCTCTCTTCATTCCTAAGGATTTCACAGGATGTTGACAGCTCTCAGTCCCTTTTAGCACTTACCCATGGGGGCATATCTCACTCTAGAGCTCACAGAGTATTTTAAAAGGTCATCTTTAATCTTTGCGATTCTGTCATTGTCATCATCCAAACATCATTAAATATCACCCCACCAACTCAGTAAATGACGGTGAACACATCAGAAGTAGTGTACTCCAGAGGCCAGAAGGAGAAATGATTGTTCCATGCAGTGCACAGCCAGGTCCTAGGATTACACAAAAACAGGACTTTCCAAAAATGAAAGGTTTTTTTTGTTGTTGTTTGAAGAGAAATTCCTAACATCCCCAGGAACGTTGTATGAGGTTTGTACTTAATTCAGTGCAACATGACAATGACTGATTACAGCACTGTCAGAGGCAGAGGGCAAACCCAAAGCAACAAGGTGTCTAAGGGGCCTGTCAGTGGTCTTTGGATAAGGTTTCCAATCTACTCTAATGTGGAGATGTGTCCACTGTGACACATCAGCACCATTACTCTTGAACTGTCATCACTTTTGAGCCTGGGAATGTGGAAATTGGTGTTTAGAAGGATGTGGCATCCATCACCTTCACCCTGTCTGCAGAGATGCTGCCTATGACGCTGGAGGACAGTTCAGGCATGCAGGGCAGAGGAAAGCAGAAAAAACAACAGAGATTTGGTTTAATCTCCTGTGCTTGGTAACACATTAAAACAAAAATAGCTTTACATTTTATCTTCTCTACAAGAAGTCATTTCCTGACAAGCAGAGTGCCCAAGCTTTTTCTAGAGAGAAGTAAAGGCTGAAAGCATTCCTTCTACTTAATGAGCAGTGAACAGAACTAGAGAGTTCTGGCATACAGACAGTTTACCAAGCATAATATATTACACATGGTAATGCATATTGCATTGTACATGAGCAATGAAAGCCATTCAAACAAGTGTATTTTATTGGTGGTAAGCTACCACAGCTTGGTACTAAACCATCCACTAACTCAGTAAATTCTAAGAAATTTATCATGCATATGAGTGCAGATATTAATCTGCTCTTCATGTCTGTGTTGCTACAGAGTAAAAGCAGAAACAAAAAAAAAAATAATAATTTGTTTTACTTCTGCAAAAAAAAAAAAACAAAAACAAAAATAAGTACATTGAAAATCACTGAGAAAACTCAGATTTGAAGTTGTGATTCCTAATTATAAAAAAGGAAGGGAACCCCATAAACAGACTTGCATGGGAAAAGTGACTGATGTCAGTATTTGATGCCTACTAGAAAATGCTAAGTATAAGGGAAAGGGGTCCTCTATCAGTTAAAAATTACAGGAATTCAATAAGCTTTTGTTCTTTGAAAATAGTAGAGATATTTCAAGGCCAAATGAATTTCAAAAAGGCAAGTAGGCTGGTTTTGTTCACAACATCTTCTTTTACATCCTACTATATTTAGCAGTAATAACATTTATAAACAGTGCCCTGGAATAGGCAAAACATGGTTCCAGAAAATAATTCATGCATAAAACAGGAAGAATTTATTCAGCTGATTCCTTTGGGTTCAAATCTAGAAGTTACCAAACACTTCCAGCTCTCACTAAAAACACTCCACAGAAGATCAGGCTATCATTATACCAATTCCTTCCCTAAAAGTATATTTGAGCTCTGAACAAACTTGAAAATACTTCAGACATAGATGCATTTACTCTAATGAAAAAATGTGGTAGACACTAGTGCAATAAACCTTGAAACAAGTTGCATGGAAAATGTCATTATTTTTCTCAAATTTAAATTCCTTTAACAGACAAATTAGAAGAAATGAAGTAAAATACATTCACCTCTGGGGCTGATTCTTAAGCATTTTCTAAATCTAGTCCACATGGAGCATGAAATGAAATGCAAATCAATACAGATCCCCAGATCCATAAGCAAAGAAAGAAAGAAAGGAATGGAGGAAAAGGAGAAAAAGGAGGAATCAATCCTGTCCCTCTCTATATAAAATGTAGAATACATTTTTATTTCCCAAACTGGGGATGGCTTCAGAGAAAGAAGGCAATTTGCTGACAATACAAAGTTTTGGTTCACCCTAGTTTAAGAGAAACACTGTAAAATTGGATACTGTGCTGCTGAGTACCACCAAGTTACCAAGTTGAATAGAATTTGGAAAAATTTGCAAGCAAATAAAGGTTGAAAGATTTGTGTTTATTCAGACTAGAAGAGAGAAAGAGAGATCTAAACACTGTCTTCTGACAGTGTTTTTACAATTTTTTTACTAGGAAGATGACAGTGCTCTCATCACAACAATCCACAGTGACCAAACAAGTGAAAAAGAGTGCAGATGCTACAGGGAAAATTCCATCCGGATATAGGAAGCATATTCTTCACCATGAAACTAAATCAAGATTGGAATATGTATTCCCATGGATTGGTCGAATATTCTTCACTGAACTCTTGGTTTGAGAGGTCCTAGAGAACCCAGGTCTAACTTTCACCAACAGGTTAGATCAGAAGGTGCCCAGCGGTTCCTTCCAATGTTTCCTTCCAATTGGTTTGAAATCAATTCTGTGGTTTCAAGAAATACTTAAGTTGACAAATACTTAAGAAATTTAATATGATAAAACTTATTTTGAAGATTCTGGAATCTGTCTTCTGAAACATGAATACTATTTTTACCAGAACTTTATGGCTCTTAAATGATGATAAAGTCTCTGATTTCATAGTATCTTCATGTGTGAATGAGGTTACACATTATTATTATTTTTCTCCTTTCTTGATGGGGGTTGTTTTAATTTTATGTGCCAGAATGTGACCTGACATCTCTGTGGGAGACATATAAGTATGTAATTATTTAAATTTATTACTTACTTAAATCAACAAACCACAAATAAAAAGCAACAAAGACTGTTTTTGTTTTATTTTAAAAATCCTTTTTGTGTTTGATGTACATCATGGTTTCACCCCATGGACAGCTTCACCACAACTGCCCTGTCACTCCTTCTCCTCAAAGGAAGAGGGGGAGAAAAAACTATGGAAAAGATCTCGTTAGTTAAGGGACAGAGAGATTGCCCACCAGTCACAATCAAAACAGACACAGTATAGGAAATGAGTGTAATTTATTACCTATTGCTAATAGACCTTACAAAGACCTCCTTCCCACCCACCCTCTCCTACCCTCTCACAATGAGTCCTGCATGGAAATGGACAGTGGAGCTGCACTCAGTCTATAACACTTTATCTCTGCCACTGCTCCATGGTCACTCTCTGCTCTACGTGGCTCCCTCCCATGGGACTCTGTCCTTCCTCAGCTGATCCTGCGTGGGTTTCCCACAGGACAAAGGCCTCTGAGCACTGCTCCAACACAGCTCTGTCCTGGGGGGCCACCCTTCAGGTACTGCTCCAGCACAGCCCCCAGACAGCAGCTCCCTCAGACATCCTACTAATGCTAATAGAATGCGTTCTTCAGAAGACATTATGTATGTCCCCTTTTGATTACTTCTTTGCCTATTTCAGCCACATCAGGAGAAAAAAAAAAAAAAAGTGAATGAAGTTAGTAATGTTCCCCCAGATACCATGGAAAAAAGAAATCAGTGTCAGGGTAGAGGAAAATTACCAAAATCATCAGAAAAAAAAAAAAACAAAAAAACAATCGTGCAGATTATTCAGCCATGGGCTCTCCCTGAAACATCAGTTGTCCCATCATCCTGAGACAAACAGGCTTTCATTTGTGTGTTTTCTATTTCTCTAGGCATTTCATTAGGAATTTTAGCCACTGCTGTTAAAAGCTGATCAATTTACAGACTGGCTCATTCAGTCTTAACAAAGAGCAATATTTTACTCAAAGCCATTAAAATAATTAGTGAATTAAAACATTCTCTTGATCATGGGTGGTAGAAGTCAGCCAAGGCACTCCTCCTTCATTTCCTAATTCTCAGGATATTGCATATGTTAATCAATATCAAATCCCTTGTGTTCATGGAGAAAATGTATGGAACTAGCTGGGATGAAGCTGAAGAGCATAATAAATGAAGATAACTCCTTACATCTTTCAGCACAGGATCCTTATAACAAGGATTTGGTATTAAGGTCTTCTACTCCTTGGGGTGAGACCATATCATGTCTGAGCAAGATTAAATGCAGTGTATATCGGTACTGAACATCTGTCTCTAAGCAGTGCTATCTGTTGTATGCCAGGTTGGTAAAATTAGATTTTTAAGCACCTATCATCTTTTAAAGTATTCTGGTATTTAAAACAGGTTTTATCAAATAGAAAAAAATATACTCAGTCAGATATAATTGTTTTGGTCAAGCTTAGTTTTAGACAGGTATATGTCAAAACTTCCAAATCCTGGATTGATTTCTACTTAGAGTGTATGTGTGAGTTTAGGAGCTACAGACAATGAAAGAGAAGGCAGGAATGTGTCATGGACCACCTTGAGTCATCTTTGGCTCGGAGTCCCAGACTTCAAAAGTTTAAAAAAGAAATGTAAAGAAATCAACCAGAGAAAATAATTTAATAAATAAATAAAGGGATCAATCTGTTTTCAGCAGGCTCCTCAAGCTACCAGTGTTGACCCCTGACTAATTTTTCCCTGACATCACAACATAGTAAAATCAGGTCAATATCAGTAATATGCAAGCCTCTCCCTGATGAAGATTAATTTCTTCTTTCAAGATTTCATTTATGAAGGTGAAATCTATGAGACTGGCAAGAATACTTTCCTGAGGCTAATAGCCAAGGTGAATGGAAATCAAGACTGGAAGATAAAGTTGCTTGAGGAGAGGGCAAATTCAAGCACATTTACAAACAAGAATTTCTAATAGCTACAAAGAACAGCATGTGAGCTGTGAGAGATGGATTTTGATATCCCACAGTCATGTAAATTTATTTACACCAAGCTATCAGAATGCATCCACCAGTCAGGACAATTGTAGCCTGATATTAGGAGAAACAATTTACAAAGAAAGACAATAAATAGAAACCTCTATGAGCAGAGAGGTCGCAGCCCCTCATTCTTTCCATAGAAGAATGTCTCCATGGAGACAGACACATTCAGATTGGAAGCAAGACAACTTTTAACAGCAAGAGTAATTAACTGTTGCAACATAATTAAAGAATGTAGCTGATTAATCATCTCCTGGAGGCCCTACATTTAGACCAAATGTCTTTCAATAAGATACACACTGGTTTAGTCACAATTTCTTGGTCTTGACAACACTTGAATTAAAGGAAAGAATGATTTCCTCCCCTACTTGATTTACAGGATAAAATGCTACAGCATATGTTTTGCAGAAGGTCCTTGCGTCTGAACAGAAAGATGTCTTGTGGCATTTAAATCTATGAAGCAATGCAAAAAAAAAAAAAAATCACAATACACAAGGCTGCTTTAGGACAAACAGACAAAGCAACCTCATATTTTCAGCAGTACACAGAAAACAGGCTGTAACGTATCTTCCACATTGCTCCTATGATGAGAGGGTCTGCTCTCATGTGGGGTGAAAAATGGCCTATTTTTCCACTCACTTGAGTAACTTATTATTAGGAAGGAGTAAATGTTGTCCCAGATCCACTCAAATATACAGTTAGAGCATATGAGGAAGAAGAAATATAGACAGAATTTACATAACTATCTCTTCAGTGCTTCCTATTACTTATATGCATTTATCCCCATTTGCAGATTTACATTTGGGTAAAATAAGTAGATCCATGTAATTTCTTTGAGCTTTGGCATAAACCCTAAATAGTTCACATAATAAATATATGACTGTTTATTTAAGAATAAAAAAAATGTGAATATATGGGGCCAATAATAAATGTATCCCACCCCCCCACACACATACACTCTCCCCTAACCCCTCACTTCTTAATTACACAGCTCAATTACTTTGCAACTATCAGATTATTTAAATTTAGTCATCATATGTGAATAGAAATACATCTGTTTTTTTGCGACTAGCATTTATTCAAACTAGAGTCCACTTTAGATCTCTTGATACACTGAAATATTGCTTGCTGTCAGACTGCATTTGTCAGGGGAAAAAAATCAAATCACAAGCACTGAATCACTGCAACATACAAGAAGATGGCAGAAATCTTTAGTGTAATAACTAGTACAAGCACTTACTGATAACATTCTCTTTCTTCTAAGAATGTGGACCTCAACAGTTCATGCAGTCATTCTGCACCGAAATTCATTTTATGCTAACATCCAATGGACATATCATAGTTCTGATATAATTTTTTTTTTTTTTTTTTTTTTTTTCATGCAGCAACGTCCATAGTAGCTCTAGTCTGTTTCCCTGAGTCAGTCAGGATGGAACAATCCCACTCTGCACTGTTTTGATGTCATGATGTCTACAAACATACCACAGACGTGAGATTCTGATAATCCAAATCTATGTAAAATTAACAATTAAATTAGAGAGATTTGCACACTTCACATTCATTTCCAGAGCTACAGAAGAAAATCAAGGGTTAATTAAAAAAAATTCTTAGCAACAAATTGGCATTAAGGATCATCCTACAGCTTACCTCCCATCTTGAAGCTCTTTTTAGCTTTTAAAACTCACATGATACCTAAGATACTGTAGGCCCACAAAATCCAGCACTGTTTATTGTTTCATTGTCATCTCTAAAGGAATCTGTTCTCTTTCTTGACAAGGAGCAGGGAACATAGGCTTAATTTTCTTTCATGTGTCAAGATTCCCAGAGTACATTTTGAGTAGAACTTTCTCAATCTGCTACAAAACATTTATTATCTGCAAAAATAAATTCAGACATATTTCAGTGGGAAACACAGGTGACTTGAAGCTCTACTCCTCTTTGGCACTGTTCAGAATGGCATGACTGTTCATATCCCACAGCGTCAACACTGGGACCCTATTTACTTCTGGTTTTTGCTGGTTGTAGCTATGCACTACTGCCTGAAACAAGGGCTGATCCACACTGGGATTCAGAAGTTCTGCTCCACCATTATTGTTTAGAAACATCCAGTGACCACTGTCCAAAACTACAGTGAGGGGGATCACAGTCTCTCTGTCTCACAGAATTGTTGAAAGGGTACTACAATACCTGAAATATTATATCAGGAGGAGAAAGGAATAAGAATAACATAGGACAAAATTCACTGTGGTCCATCTGCTTGATTTTTACCAATAACACAATTAATCCAGGGAACAGAATGGTAGTAGAGGGGTAGTAGGTGGAAGCAGCTTCTAGAGACCACCAGTCTAGTCTCTATTCCAGGGAGGGACAACATAGAATACTCAAGGCGCTATCCAGTCATGTTTTGAACAACACCAATGACGAAAATTTCACAGTCCTTCTGGAGAACTTGCTCCGAAGCTTACCATTCTCATGGTACAAATTAATAGTAATATGTAAGTGGAATTCCTCTTGGAGTCTTATCCCTTCTGGATAAGACAACAAACCCAAAAGACTTCACGTATCTAGCTACTCCATTGTCCCAGTACAGGATTATACATCTAAACTCCTAAAGTGCAAGGATGAACACTGCCAGAGCCCTCAAAATCAACATTCTGTTTTGACCGTTAATGCCAACTAGATGCTGCAGATGACCTATCCTGCATCATGGAGAAGGTGCCTGATTTAGCTAGGCTGATACTATTCTCTCTGCTCGTGAGTCTCACCTTAAATATTTACCTGCGGTTGTTGACTTACGTCAACCCTTTCTCGTGTGATTTAGGTATAATAACACCCATGTGTGAAGTGAGTTTCCATTTCCCTCTGTCTTGAGTTGAAGCAGAAACTGCACATATCCTAGCAGTGAGAACTGTAAGGCATGATTGTACAAGTTTCCTTCAGTCTCTCCAGTCAAAAATTCTTCTTTTGTCCAAATTTCTCAAATGCACAGTGAGTCCAAGTAACAACAGGAATATAGATTTGAGCAAAGCACTCTCCTTGGGCAATGAAATTCCAATTTCTGATGCAGTCAGTACTGTGGATTTTATAAAATTACAGTAGCAAAACATCCAGTCTCCAACCTAGCACTAAGCATTAGACTAAGAAATATCTCAGGTGCGTGGGTTTCATTTACTTGGTTTCTTGTACGGCCAGTCCCAAACTAGAATCTGTTCTCATACTGAGATAAATTTATTAACTGATTTTTCCTACTTTGCAGTACTAATTAGTATACTAGGCAGCCAAAAATCCACTAAGAGATTCCTTTAGAATTTGCAGATTCTCCCTATGTACAAAACTACATTCATTTTGATACTTTCTTTTTTTTTTTTAATTTCACACTGAATTCAAAAAGAAAAGGCAACAGAAGTATGAAGAACAAGCCACAGAATTTATCTCTATTTTAGCTAACTTTATTGAATAACAAGCCATTTTTCTTGTCCCTTATCTAGTTTGAACATGGCATAACAATTGGTTTATTTGAATGATAGTATAGATTTTAACATCAGGCTGTATACCCTCTGTTCCATTTATCAAGCTGTACCTCATCCAGTATATAAATTGCCTTTTTTCCTCCACTCTGCAGTATTGTAGCTCAGCTTGTTTTCAAGTTCATTAATGGCAAAGTTTTTTTCTAGAGAGTGAGATTAAACTAACTTGAAAATGCATTATGTCTCACTGTCTTTATCAAGATTAACCACACCAATGTTCTCATGATCACTTTCTTCTAATTGCTGGGTTTTTGTTGTTGTTGTTGTTTTAAGATACTGGGAAATAGTTTCAGATATGTCTCTGTTCCACTGCTTATTCTAAAATACATATGCACATACTGCTGAAGGTCATGCATGCAGTCAAAGAGCAAACTCAATGGCCTCCTCTAAGATGACTCCAGCATCCCCCAGTGACATGTGAAAAACCTTTCATAAACTCACTGAATTTCATCTCAAATGCAGCTATGGTCAGGAAACAATGTCTATCTATTTTGAGGTTATTCTAGAACCGCATTCACCTGAGAGCTAGGAATTCTTCTAACACTCAACCACACTTATTAGCATTTTTCTTTCAGCCATCATTACTAGCTAGCATGAGGTATTTAAAGAGAGTAATACTATTCAGGCTTCCTTTTTCCTCCACTAAACAAAGCCAACTTTTAGGCTCTTCAGCTTTGGGTTAGACTAACAGCACCTCTCCACAGCTGCTGTTCTCCCCACTTTCACTCTCTCTTTCCCAGACAGCAACAAATACAAGTTTGCAATAATCTGAACATGATAGACAAAATCCTGTACAGCAGAACAAACATTCTTCTATTTATCCAAGAAATACCTATTCTAAGACCACCTTTGCCTTCTTCACATCACTGTCAAGTAAGTTGCTCTTTTCTACCACATCCTCTTTTCCAAAGTGTTGAAATCTCAGATAATTGCAGAACTGTACATTAATCAGCAAGAAAAAAGGAGCATTTGTGGCAGACAAGACAAGAACTTCATCACTCTGAGATCCACACTTAGGCAATAGAAATCATTATGTGCATCAGAAGAGCTCTGGAAGCCACTTAAAACTTGAGACTCCTGTGGCAGGTGTCAGAATTTCTTAGTGACTTACAGAAGATTCCTTGAATGACTGTGCTCAAAGATTGGACCATTTAGGTTAAATGCTTAAAACCAGAAAATCTCGAGCACATAGTACAAATAATTTTAGTCTAGTCTTCAAAGCCATCTAATTATTCTTCTACAATTACTCTTTCTCCCTTGTACTGGTTAATAATTTTCTATCATTAGAACCCAACTGGATTAAAATTACTATACTCACAATGGATACAAAAGCCCTACATGAAACTAGTAATAGTGTTGATCACTGAAGACAACTGTGAGGAACGTCATGCAGTCATACATTCTTTTTCCCTGCAACCTACTTCCAATCACACAAACTTGTATTGAGGCATATTCGCTAGAAAAGACTGATGCCTTGCTATATTGATTTATTCAAAGAATTTGACACTATCCTGCACATCACTGTATCTAAATCAGAGTCATGGATTTGATGGATGGATCACTTGGTGGATAAGGAATTACCTGTATGGCTACACTCAACGAGCTGCAGCCAAGGACTTGATGTCCAGGTGGAGACTGGTGACACATGGTGTTCTTCAAGGCTCTGTACAGGGACCAGTACCAGCACTACTGAACACCTCATTTTGGTAACACAGACATTTGATCTGAGAGCACACCCTCAGCAAGTTTGCCAATGACAGAAAACTGGATCAAAAGAAATATAGATAGCAGGTCAAAGGACCTGATACTCTCCCTTGTGAGGCCCTACCTGCATTACTGCATTCAGCTCTGGGGCACCCAGGATAAGGAAGATGTGAAGTTGTTGGGGAGGGTCCACAGGAGGCCACAAGGGTGATGAGAGAGCTGAAGTACCTCTCTGATGAAGAAAGGCTGAGGGAGTTGGTGTTATTTAGCCTACAGAAGAGAAGACCTTGAAGAGACTTCATTGCAGCCTTCTTGTATTTAAAAGGGGTTTATAAACAAGATGGAGACCAACTCTTTGTGCAGTCTGATGGTGATAGGGCAAGGGGGAATGGTTTCAAAATAAAAGAGAGAAGATTTAGGTTAGATGTTAGGATGAAATTCTTTACTCAGAGGTCAGTGAGGCACTACAATAGGTTACCCAAGAGTTATGGATCCCTGGAGGTGCTTAAGGTCAGTTTGAATGGGGCCCTGGGCAGCCTGATCTGGTAAGTGGCAACTGATCTGCAGCAAGGGGATTAGAACTGGATGATCTTTAAAGTCCCTTCCACCCAAACTATTCTATGAATCATATTGTATAGCTTTCATCATTATGATGATTATTACTCAGCAAACTTCATTTTAAATATTTATCTAAAGTACTGGAGCTAGGAAGGTAGTCCCTCAAGGTTAGTAATGGAGAGGCTAAATAAAATGAAGAGTTGAATCACCACTTGGAGATCTCATTCTCCATTCAGTGCACAGTATCTCTGCAACAGTTGAGTTTGCAACTTGAAGAAAAAAAGAAACAGACCCAGTTATGCCGCCTACAACCATTTCTATGCCAAGAAATATTTGTTTTGGTTTGGTGACAAGAATGAATTACTTTTAATGTTGACTTATTCTTCTTCAGAGTTTTGTACACAGATAAATTTTATCTATCTATTTAATTTTGTGAGATCTAACTAATCTTCATATTTACAGTTTTCACTGTATTACTGTTTTGGACAACCACGCTACATTACCTGAATAAATTTTTTTGATGGATATTGGAGCTTTTCCCTCCATTCCCAATTGGGAAATCCATCCCCAAAGAACCCCATTAGATGACATTAACTGAGATGCAAACTTTGGATGAGAATTATATCTTTGCTTTAAAAAGTGCCCATCCTATACTATATTTGACTGTCGGATCCTGAGGAGTTTAATTTTCATGATTTATTATCTTTCCTAATTTCTCAGATATCTGTTCTTTTAAAATTAACATTCTTCAATAGCAGTAATGTTTGTACAAAATATATTCATTTAATTAAAACTTAGTGAGTTCACAGCTAGCTCTTTTTAGAGTCTCATTATTCACTCCAATAAAACAAGGCACATTTAATAGTACATTTTCAGCTATTAAATATCTCAAAAAGCTGTAGAGGGCTGTAAATAAATACAGATCCTTGAAAAGCAGGCAACTATGGAAACATTCATGTGGATTGAACACCCATGCATTTATCATTTATAATTGCTTTCTATAATACCTGCTTGCAGGTTAAGAAAGGTATTTTTTGGGAAACAAATTTTTACTAATAAATTAATCACTGCATGTCAATATTCCCCAGTACTGAAACATGATTCTTTGTGGCATTAAATTGCTCTGATAGTCCTTGGAATCTTTACTGCCTGAACCAAATAGGACTGTCCCAAATAATTCTCAGGCACAGCTGGAGACAGTATGAATCACTATCTTTTCAAACTAGGCAGATCTGGCATGATCAGATTGCGTTAGCTTTTCAAGAACAAATTGGCTAACATTTTGTTCAGGTATAGCAACTGAAAACTCAGAATTGCATGATATTTACTACTACAAAGCTCACAAGAAGGGTAGTGTCTCTTCATGTTCGCACAGGAGCTTCTACACAATAAAATACTGGACAAGGAGTAGGATAAGTACACATATCATAGATTAGTTCTCACCCACTGCTCAAATCCAGTCCTTATTTTTGAAGATTTGCGTTATTAAGGTTCACTGCAGTGTTTCAAAAGAGAAGCAGGGACAGAACTAACAGTTAGGAAATTTAGCAATTAAGCTCAGCCTTTGGTCAATTTCAACTCAGTGGTGTACATTTGCTGAGTTCATTTCAGTTGGTTTATTACAATAACACTAGAATTACCATTAGAAATATTAAATGTATAAATTCATGACAACAGAACTGGAAAAATGTTTTGGAGTAGTGTCCAAAGCTCCACATGTGCTCAAAATTTTCAGATAAATTTTTGAACTATCATATTACATTTTGCAAATTAACAACATAAATACTGTTAATACAATAGTCAATACAAATAGCAGCATTTTGATAGCCATCACTGACTTACAACAGAAAGTTTATTCCAAAGTGCTGGTTTTACAGAACTCACTGTATTATAGCTATTTCTACTTCAGTCAAGATTGAAGGGTCAACAGCTTCACTCAAAGAAAAGTGTTGCAAAGAAAAAATGAATAAACTGATTGCCACATAGAGGCATCTTTGAGGGAAGATGTCATTAGGGAAAGAGTCAGTTACTTCATTGGCATTGTTCTTATACTAGCAGATAACAGGAAAACTCATCCAATATGCCTTCAAAGTCTACTACCTACTAGTGAAGGACAATTTTTGATTTGATGCTTCTTAGCCACTTGAACTGTACAGAGCAGAAATATCATAAAGGCTCAGAGCACTTCCTGAACCAGAACCCTGCAGAGTATGTGCTGGATTGACAATGCCATCTCTTTTTGTCAAGTTCCACTGCGCTCTCTGGGCTAAAGAAATAAACCAGCCAACACCATGGAAGAAAATGACTCAGGCTATAACATTAAAGTAACTCCAGACTGTGTGTGGTACTATTTCGGAATAGAACATTGTTTTCATTAATCTTTCATAATGACATGGGCACCAGTTTGGGTCAAGGTACCTTGATGTTGGGTGTATACCAAGAAAGAAGAAGGTCTAGCAGGTCAAATAAGTAGAGGATAGAAACACAGTGATGCACAAAGGTATAAAGGGGTGCTAGTAAAACAATAACAACATCAAAAAAAAAAAAAAAACCCCAAAGAAACAAAAAAAACACCACACAACAACATTAGTTCCTGGATGTGAGAGAAATCCTCATGTGAGAGAAATCCTCATTGCTGTCTGGTGAAGTTCCTGGTAACTGGAAAAAGGGAAATGTTACTCCCATTTTTAAGAAAGGGAGAGAGGAAGACCCAGGAAACTACAGGCCACTGAACCTCACCTCCAGCCTGGGGAGATCATGGAGCAGATCCTCCTAGAAGCTATGTTAAGGCACATACGAGATAAAGAGGTGATTCAAGACAGCCAGCATGGCTTCACCAAGGGCAGATCATGCCTTGATCTGCCAATCCTGTGGCCTTCTATGATGGAGAGATGGCATCGGTCAACAGGGGAAGGGCGGTGGATGTCATCTACCTGGACTTCTGCAAGGCCTTTGACATGGTCCCTCACCACATCCTTCTCTCTAAATTGGAGAAGTGTGAATTTGAAGGATGGACTGTTCAGTGGATTAGGAATTGGCTGGCTGGACGCAGCCAAAGGGTTGTTATCAATGGTTCTGTGTCAGGGTGGAGGCTAGTCCCAAGCAGTGTCCCTCAGGGGTCGGTCTTGGGAGCGGTGCCCTTCAACATCTTTATCAGTGACGTTGGCATCGAGTGCACCCTCAGCAAGTTTGCAGATGACACCAAGCTGAGCGGTGCAGTCGATACATTGGAAGGAACGGAAGCCATTCAGAGGGACCTGGACAGGCTGGAGAAGTCAGCCCATGAAAACCTAATGAGGTTCAATAAGGCCAAGTGCAGGGTGCTGCACTTGGGTCAGAGCAATCCCAGGTTTTATACAGACTGGGGGAAGATCTCTTTGAGAGCAGCCCTGCAGAGAAGGACTTGGGGGTCCTGGTAGATGAGAAGCTGGACATGAGCCAGCAGTGTGCACTTGCAGCCCAGAAGGCCAACTGTGTTCTGGGCTGCATTAAAAAAGGGGTGACCAGCAGAGAGAGGGAGGTGATTGTCCCCCTCTACTCAGCTCTTGTGAGGCCCCATCTGGAGTACTGTGTTCAGGCCCGGGGCCCCCAGTACAGGAAGAACGTGGAGCTCTTGTAGCAGGTCCAGTGGAGGGCTACTAAGATGACCAGAGGGCTGGAGCACCTCTCCTACTAGGAAAGGTTGAGGGATCTGGGCTTGTTTTGCTTGGAGAAGAGAAGGCTCTGGGGAGACCTCATTGTGGCCTTCCAGTACTTGAAGGGAGCGTATAAACAGGAGGGGGAATGGTTGTTTACAAGGGTGGATAGTGATAGGACAAGGGAGAGTGGTTTTAAACTGAGATGGGAGGTTCAGGTTGGATATTAGGAAGAAGTTTTTTTGCACAGAGGGTGGTGACACGCTGGAACAGCTTCCCAAAGGAGGTTGTGGATGCCCCATTCCCGGAGGCATTCAAGGCCAGGCTGGATGTGGCTCTGGGTCTGGTCTAGTGCTTGGCGACCCTGCACATAGCAGGGGGGATGAAACTCAATGGTCTTTGTGGTCCTTTTCAACCCAGGCCATTCTATGTTCCTGTTCAAAAAACAAGCAGCGCATGTACACTTAATGTCATCTAGCAAAAGCACATGACAGGATCTCATAGAAGCACATTATTGAATATAAGTTCAGATTAAGCATTCATTTAAGTAGGGATGCAGTTTTCACAATCAATTTTCCACAGATAGGTCAGGCATCTGCTTAATATTGAAATACTGATCTGCTCAGGAGATTATTCAGCTATAAGGATGGGTGCTTCAGTACTGACTTTTTATTAGAAAGATTAGGCACCCAAATAACGTGTAGTTTGTAAATGATTAATAAAAGACTTTTTATTAATCACATGTAAATGATTCATAAACTTAAAACAGTGTTTAATTGGAAATAAGGCAGCAATATCCTTTCTTACTACAGAATCTTTTCTATGAGAAATTGTCTCTTAGTAAGTGCAGACTTTTCAATTGCAAAGATTACTGAGTCAAAAAAAATCACCGTTGTATTAGAATAATACAATATTTTGCAGGTTAAAACATTTCAATCAAGGTTTGGACAATATTAAAAATGTGATCAACATTCTGAGATCTATATTTACTTGCTATTTGACATTTTGTTTTGTTTTGTTTTGTTTTGATTTTTTGATAAAATTTAAGCTCTATTATTCTTTCAGTAGAATCATAGAATCCTTAGAGAAGGAAGGGACCTTTAAGGGTCATTTTGTGCAACTCCCCTGCAATGCACAGGAACACCACAGATAGATCAGGTTGCCCAGGGCCTTGCCTTGAAAGTCTCCAGAGATGGGGCATTCATCACATCTTTGGGCATCTTGTTCCAGTGTCTCACCATGCTCACTGTAAAAGACTTTTTCCTTATATCCAACCTAAATATACCCTCTTTAAGCTTGAAACCATTTCCACTTGTTCTATCAGAACATATCTTGCTAAATAATCGGTGTCCTTCTTTCCTGCAGCTCCCCTTTAGAAACTGAAAGGCCACTCTCAGGTCTCCCCAGAGCCTTCTCTTCCCCAGGCTGAACAGCCCCAGCTCTCTCAGCCTTTTCGTGTAGGAGAGGTGTTCCATCCCTAGGATCATTTTTGTGTCCCTCCTCTGGATGCACTCCATATCTTGGCAGTACTGAGGACTCCACCTCTGGACGCAATACGCCAGGTGAGACCTCAACAGCACAGAGCAGAGAGGCCGAATCACCTCCCTTGACCTGCTGGCCACACTTCTTTTGGTGCAGCCAAGTAAACTTTTTACATCGGGAAAAATGCTGATCTTTGAAGTGGTAGCATCTTCTCATGCATACATTGGGATTAACAGAATAGTTTGATTGCAAATGTCTCCATCACTATTTTTAGAGTACATCAAAAAGTATCTCAAGGGAGATAGCCATCTCAGGGGGTACTGCACGTGGCTCTTACCCAAAGCACCCAGGAATGTCACATTGGCAGGAGAAGGATAAAAAAGGGACCAACAACCATGAGCATAGGTGTCTGACATCACATGCTTCACAATGTGATGCTTGCCTGCTGATGGACTCTCTCCTGGGCCTGCTACCTGAGACCTGCCTCTTCATCCTGGACTTACACTGTCGCTGTACCTGCTTGTTGCCTAAGGCCGGTTGTGCTGCTGCTGCCCTCCCCCTGTGCTTTTGCCTTGGACCATCGGAATGGCGCGCAACGAGACACTGTTGGATCTTGGTGGTGACTATCCCTGCCTTATGTAATTCTTGATTCTTTCCCATCTTTCCTATTGTCCACTTTCCCCATCACTCTAACTCATAATAGTTGCTGTCCTCCCCTTCCCCATCTCCCTGATTAAGATTTGTAATAAACGTTATAATATTGTAATAAACGTGGTTGGTCGAACCAACATTTGAACCACTGTTTCTTAATCTCACGTTGCATATACATATATCAAAGAACCTCCTCTCCCTCCGATAAATTGGAGCGAGACAGGGAGCTGGGCTTGTTCAGCCTTGAGAAGAGAAGGCTGTGAGAAGACCTCATTTCAGCCTTCCAGTATTTAAAAGGGGATTAAAAACAGGAGGAGAATCAACTTTTTATAAGGGTAGATAGTGATACGACGAGGGGGAACAGTTTTAAGCTCAAGGCATGAGCCTTTAGCTGGATGGCATCGGGAAGTTCTTTACAGAGTGAGTGGTGAGGTGCTGGAACAGGCTGCCCAGACAGGCTATGAATGCCCGTCCCTGGAGGTGTTCAAGACCAGATTGGATGGGGCCCTGGGCAACCTGGTCTAGGACCAGACCTGGAGACTGGGAGCCCTGCATGTAGCTGGGTGGTTGGAACTTGATGATCTTTGGAGTCCCTTCTGACCCAAGCCATTCTATGATTCTATGATATATTAAATACTCAGATCCAGAAATTGTATCAGAGAAACTGTTCTTCTTGAGCACCACTTCTATTTCTGCACTTAATTTCTCTTTACCAAATTCTGTCCTCTTTCTTCTTCACCTAGGCTTCTGATTTCTGCTTCCTGTCCTCAGTTACTAAGAGTCTTGACTTTCACATTCATAGCGTTCATTCACTCCCTTCTACAGCCCACCTAATGAAATAATCTGTGATAAAATTGCTACAATCTGTTCCACTTTGTTCCAGATTGCCTGTAGACAGAGTATAGCAATGTTGCACTGTTTTACGAACTCTGGCTACCTTTGGCAAGTTTTCTTTACGGACATGATTGGTCCACGCTTGCATGCTGTTTTCTGGGAACATCTTGACTATTTATTCATTTTTCAGTACAAATACATAGATACCAACACATTTTGCCATCAAAACTTCCATCTCACTTTTTATGTCAGTTACGTGTTAAGTTGATTCTCTGTGTATCTCAGTTGAGACACATTAGTCACAAATGCCAAATTAACTCCCTGGTCTGTGCAGGCAACGATATTGCAGGGTTCTACAGGGACCATGCTCATACAACAAACATACCTTTGGGACTTGCACCTGTATTTTAGCTGGCAGCATAATTAGATCCCATATGGTTAATGAAATGTAAACGTGTCAGTATTTTGTAGGCTGAGATTTGTCACATGGAGGTGTTGGATGTAACACCCACTCTACCAACTGTTCAAGAGCAGGAAAAACTAAATCAGTGAAAAGCTTGTATGTAAAAAAGAAATAGGAACCAGCTTTTAGGCTTTCGATTTTCCAGGCTTTTGGTGTCCACAGTCTGTCTGCCTTCCTAGGGGGGGAGGTATGTCAACCAATGTATTTTTCTCAATAACATTTCAGAGTTAATACATACTCAGTATCCTCTCCACGGACATGAACACATGTTGTAGTTTCTACAACATGCAAACTGCATGTTCATGGGTTTCTCTGGTCTACATTATAAGTAGTATCTGAGTGTTCCTTACTCTGTGGACTACTGAACTTCAGAACACCTCCATCACACATTTGAAATGTGGGTGGTTGGAGCAAATGCTTCCAGGACATCTATGTCTGCCAATTCTCATCCTACAAAATACCAAACTATTATAAAGTCATTGAACAGGCCCACTTGCAGATGTCTGCAAGCATGTCCACAACAAGTCACAGAAGGGGCTGTAGGCACACCCATCATAGCTCAGATCTTGTCAGTGTTCACCAAAACTTGCAGATGTCGTCATCTCCTCAGTGTCATGCCCCATACTTTACCTACCAGTGGATGGATCACCTTGAGCATGACAAATGGTGCAACCCCATGCAACCCTGAAGTATCTGAACCAGTGTCTCCATCATGTGGCACTGACAAAGTGTCTGCAATTTTGTCACGTACGTATGTGTTCTCCAAGAGAACACAGATCTCTCACTTCCACATAAATCAGCTCAAACTCTCTGCTCCAGTAGCCACTGTATTGTCCTGCATTCAAAACCTAATACACACTGGTCACATGTTATAGTGTTATAAATTTTGGTGTTTTATTTTGATTGCCACTCCTGAATAGAATATTTGAATGGACCTGAAATAAGTGACATTATGCTTCCAACCAACTGAATCATTTAATAACCAAGGAGCAAAGGCAAATTCACATCACAAAGCTGAGGAGTCAGTAGTCCTTCTTGTCACTGCTTGGCTTAGTGACACATATACGACCTTATGTGGACAGAGAAGTTTCAGTATTGGCCTGACGTGGTCATACACAGCCATGCATGACTCTGAGGTTTCTCAGCACACCACCTCCTGGGTCAGCACCGTTTACATATCACTATTCCCGCAGAGTTGTGCCTGAAGGCACCTTCTAGCCCTGTCTGAGCAGCCTGTGAACAGCTCACATAGCTGAAGTTGTCTGCATAAACTGTTCGTTGAATATACATGAATAATGCATAGAGTTGTAATAAAGTCAGCCTGGGAGCAGAGAAAGAAAAGGACAATGTCAGCCTGAGTGATTCAGACAGTTCTAGTTAACAGGCGAGAGGCCAAAGAGAGAGGGAGGGTAAGGAAGGTCACAAAATTGAAGAAACATCCAAATGGGAAACAGAGGAGAAAAAGATAAATTGTTAGGTCCATAGGTCTTGTAACCTTCACTTTTTCAATAAAACTGCTTATCAGTAGGTTGCTATAACTATAAAGATTGCAATCTTTTGTTGAATCTTACATAGCTTAGCAAAAGTACCTGAATTTCCAGCCTGTGTTTGACATCAAATAAATCAGACTTTTATACAAAATCCATAAATCTGAGATTCTTGAATTCATGTTTTACCAGATGCTTTTTTTTAAACTACTTAGGCATGCTGACATTTATGCTTTTGCATAAATACCTCTGGATTTGAGTATTTTAGATGCAAACATTAGCAGTCAAAATCAGTTCGTCCAAAGAATTTCTGAGTGAACAAAGCCTTTAGCCTTGTATCCAGTGAGACATAAAAGATCTGCATTCCTCTTTGATTTCATTAAGTATGGAGGTGTTAAATAAGAAGTTTCTAATCAGTGCTGCACAGTGGTCTTTCAAAGGAAAGATGTGAGAGAAGGGGACAAAGAGAGAGAGAAAAAGAGAAAGAAAGTGAAAGCAAAAGAGAGAGAATGTGAAAGTAAAAGAGGATGAGAGAGAATCTGATGCAGGCATTTATTTAGACCCCTAAACTTGAGCTACTTGTCATGCTTTCCCTGTATGGAAAGAAGTAGGTCAGACAAATTGCCTGCCTTTTGCATATCTATGACAGTGAGCTTAGTTTCTTCACAGCCCAGAGCAGTGTGGGAAAAAATAAAATAAAATAAAATAAAATAAAATAAAATAAAATAAAATAAAATAAAATAAAATAAAATAAAATAAAATTATATATATATATATATAAAGATGGCAGGAGAAATATGAGAGGTTTGCGTTGGAAAGATGGTATACATTCTCATTTTGGGCACATACTGTAAACTATTGGAAAGTTTCTGTTGATTTGAGCAGGTTTTGGATCACATATTTTTGTGTGGTAAAGGTAAAACAGAAATAAAAAGGGAGAACTGCTTACCTGACAAATATACTCTTAACTTCTATTCCGTTCATAAAAGCAAATGAGAAGCCTCTGCCTATTTATACTGATTTTTTTCTCTGGTCTTCTTTGGAGTCCTCCCACAAAATTCTCACCAGAGAGCAAAGACTGAATGGAAGTGAGAAAAGAACAGACGTTAACTGTTCCTCTTCTGTCAGCAGAAGGTATAAGACCCCTTTTCAAGCTTCTTGCTTTTCCTTCTTTTCTGTGCCTAAATATAATTGCAATCACTTCATTATGTCAGGATGCATCTACTCTGCTTGTTCAGTGCAGCTCCTAGATCACAGCTATCTATAACTTTTTATGAGCCAGAAAACACCCTGAAGAATATGTCAGTATGCTCCTTGATTGCTTGCCTCTCTTGCTTACAGAAGTTGTCTCTGAGGCAACCTGGTAGAAAAAAGATGGATGGGATATGGTTTTAGGCTGTTCAAGTACAACAGATGTTTTGGCTAGTAACCCTACGTCAATGTAATTTATAACTAAGTTGGGTATGAAGACTGTTGAAATATATGAAGGTGATGCAGAGGAAGAATTTCAGCTCCTTCTTTCCATTAAAAACTTCATCTGAAAATGAAAAAAAATGTCCTGTGTTCAACTAAATGAAAAAGCTACAAATCCAACAACTATGATACTCCACAAATGTAGAACTGCTGAAGAATGTATCTACTTAGAATTCTAATTTTACATGAGCACTTGGATTTTAAAATGTGAATTTTAGAAGACACCAGGACTAAATCTGAATTCCCCAAATGAATTTAAAAAATGTACACAACTTTGATGTCTTTATTTTAACCAAGGTTCAATCAGCTTTTTTTTCCCCAAATCTTTGCATTGTATCCTATTCATACAATTATCGACATGGAAATGTTTGACAATCTTATTTTGACTGAGGAGGGATAAGAAGGAGAAATGTTAAACAGCATGAGGGTAGAGAGAAGTAACCGGAAAGGTAGAGAGAAGTAACCGGAAAAGAGCAAACAAACAAAAATAACACTGAGGAAGGTGAGCTAGTAAGCCGGATGGGCAGAAGCTGGGCTATGACAAAATAAAAGAATATAACTGTAAAAGGGAAAAATATATATATGTACATGTTTATAGCCCAAAAATGCACTGGTTTGCTCATAAGGTGTGCATAAACATCTTCTATGTGGATCTAAATTCTCTTCTGCAGGACTGCAAGCTAAGTAATGATTCCACTAATAAAAAGAGCAAAAAGGTGGTAGATACTCTTTAAAAAGGATCTTGACAAAGCTAGAAAGATTTTTAAAGCCATCTATAAGAACAACTTACTGTTAAGAAAAATACTACTCTACAGTACTTTACAGAAGTGACTCGGGAATTGAAGTTCTTTGTTTTAGCCAGAAGAAAGATTAGAAAAAAGACTGGGAAGAGACCATCTGAGAACATATCAGAATCAAGAGGCTATTGGTTGGAGCAGCACAATTATTTCTTTTGGACAGGAAGGATAATTCACAGTCCAAAGAGATCACCAAAAAGTGAAATGAGCACTGTTGTCAGATGAAGTCCTTAAGTGAATATCGTGTGTATCTTCGTAAACAGTATGTTTTAGCTTAATCAATAACTACTAGTTGTCATTTATTGACATTTTATATGGCAAAAGTAACTGTCTCTGCTGTGCTAGACTAACTATGGTTATATGTACTAATACATACAGTTGCTTAAATCTGTACGCACTTTAGAGTATCAAAACTGGACAACTGGTTCACCTGCTGTAACTATCTTGTTCATAAATATTTTAGCATGGACATGAAGTAATTTCATAAATCCTAATCAGAGTTCTCTTACTAAAGTTTTACACTTTCCTTTTGGTAATACCTCTATTTGCATTACTAAGGAAATTTTCCTCTTTGTGCTTCTAATATCACCCAGGAATTTAGTAGAAATCTACCTCAGGGAAAAAAAAGTTTTTTTAAAAAAGTCAAATCTTAGGTGATGGCAGGTAAGAAACATTTGACTAGATCAGAACAGACTGAAGAATAGATATTTTTCCACATATTTCCACTCTTCTCAGCAGTTAAGTTACATTTTGGCTGTAGGCCAAATGAGCAAGTTCACCAGGCAGTCCTATTATTACCTTCGTAACTTGTCTAGTATAGACTGGGCTTCTAGCAATAGCCATCCCAAATACATAATTTGTCTACCTTTTAACAATATATTTGATATTACATGGAGGTTTTTGCAAACATCGCCTGGGTCATGTATCAGGCCAGTCACAAATGCTGCCAGACAGTTGTATTAAAAAGAAATAACTATATATAAATAAATAAAAGCCATCCATTAGAGGGAATCTTCACTGCAGTTTTCTCCAGTCAGCATATTTAGAATGATGAGCTAAATCATGTTATTTAAAAACAAGGGTGCGATTTATGAAACGCATTGTCTCAAAAATCTGCTGCCAAGGTAGACTGTAACTGCTTTGTTAATAACGTTCCCAATCACTATTTTAATGTACATATGCACAATATGTATATTTATATCACTATGCGTTACAGCATGGTATGCTTCCACATCACCAGAGGCGGCAATCACATTTTACTAAGATGGATGCAATGTTATCTTCCATACACTGGCTTCCAAATTAAATTAAAGCAAAGCTTACAATATTTGGTTTATCTCCAAGATCACTGTCTCCTTGTTTCAAATGTTTCAGAAATCAGCTAGCCAGAATGGCCTTGGAGAAGTCTGAAAAGGATCCAGAGTAGGCCTTTTGTCTTCAGAGAAATTGCAAGTTAAATATTGAAAGTAAATGAAGTGGTCCTCCATATATTGATAGACGATCCTAATTACATGGAAACGTTCTGATTTTGAAGCAACATTGACTTAAATCCTGCACTACCAAGCCACAAGAAAAACAGTTTAACTGACCTATGACTTTTGGTATTGCTTCAATTCACTAAAAATGTTATCATTTTGGCTTTTAATTCTTATTGCTTCTGAAACGTAGTGAGCTTTTTCCTGTGGAATATCTGTTCTTCAAGTGTATGGAACATATTCTTTCATAAACAAAATAAATTTGTATAAAATAAAACTAATTTCAAAAATTATTATAACAAAAAAAAAAAAAAAAACCACAAGTAATTCATTTGCCCATGGGCAGATATGAAACACTGACAAAGTAAAACATTCTCCCGTCTTTAGACCAGTGATTCTTCTATTTCTAAAATTAGGTATTCAGAAATACATTTTCATTGAATTTGAAAATATTTGCATGGAATAGCAATATTTTGTGTGTGCGTGTGCTTAATTTCTGTGTGGTTTATGTAAATAGAACATGAGAATTATCATTCATGTTTAAAAATTCAATGAATCTAATTTTTAATTACACTACTGTGTGAAAAGCAAAGAGAGTTTCAGAACACAATATTTTGTATCTGAAGAAGAAAAAATGTGGATTCTGAAGGAAAGTCTTCACTGCGTCATATAAACAAAATTTACTCCAAGCAGCAGGTTTAAGGTACACTTATTGCAGTTCCTTCGTTCATTTCATCTTATTCCCACAGACTCTGACTAATTTCATTTTGCTCTTTACCTGGTTGCAAAGGACGTAGGCAAAAATAGTCTTGTAATCAAGCATGTTTGAACAAATACAAAAGTAATTTTGTAAATTAACACTTATGTGCACATATAAGAGTTCTTTTTCTGTTACACTTGCTAGGGTATGTCCTAAGAAAATGAAGGTGAATCACCTCTGTATAAGCTTTTATGATGAATTTAAATGGAGGAAAGTGTTATTATAAATAAAGTACTTTGAGGATGAGTTTGAGCCCATGCTTGCCTGTAGAGCTCTGTAAAGAAAATGTTAACAGAGTAGTTTTCTTCTTCAGGCTGTGTTCAGAAGTAAATCACGCCTTTTACATAATGAATTGAAATTTATCTCTTGCCACCCTCAATAAATTTGTACTTTTGTGAGTTTGTATTTTGACAGCATATATAACCTCTTCACTTCATTCAGGGAGGCAAAACAAATGGTTTCCAATAGCATTGAAAATGAAAAATGTCTTTCATATTATTAATTCATTTAGCCCCAGGCAAATTTTATGCAGAGACTTACAGGGACTGACTTTGTTTCTGTCTAAGAAAGCCTGATCCCAATGTCACTGTAGTCAGTGTGAGAGAACTTTAACATAGAACTTTAACGAAGCCTTCTCACCTCAGTGATGGTGAAGAAAATTACACACATTTTTTCTCTGATCTCTGGGTCATAGGGAAAGACCAGAGAATGCTTTCATATGTGAAATGAGGTGAAGAGTCCTTCATCTCTTGTGGCAGGCAGCCAGATTCTCCCCAATTTCCCCAGCCCTTTCCACTTTGTTGTGGTTAGAAATGGTGAAGTAAGGAAAGGCTGAGGCAAAACTCTTGGATACTTGCGCTTCATGGATCATCTGCATATGAGACATGGTCACCCAAAATCCAGACATGGGACTCTCCTGCCCAAGTATTAATCTCCTCAGATGTAGACAGCAGATAAAGCTAAGAAGGATCCATCATATACTTTGAAAAACTGGGGGCAAAGCTGTGGGGCTAATCTCTGCTGAGCTGCTTTGCCTTAGAGAGATGCATAAGAGAGGATGAGAGAATCTTGGCAGCACTATCAATTAATGTCTATCAGCAAAGTTGGCTTAAGCGGTGAAAGTTGTTTTAAGAAAAGTTGTTCTAAACCCTCTTTCTGTTACAGTGGTGGAAAAGAACAGCAAACAATGAAGTCAGCTGAGAGGATTAGATCAACATGGAAACAACAAATCAAATGGTCTCTGGCACACCCTACATGTTACAGCAAACTCTAAGGTAAAATAAACTTGCTTCAGGCTTTAAGGGATAGATTGCAGCACAAGGAGTTTCCAATCATATTTTCCCTCCTGTACTGCTCACTCCCGCTCCCCTGATCCACAGTGTTAACACATGTTCATCGAGCCACAACATAAGTAGGATTCTATAAGTGACGTGGCTTTTCAAAAAAAGTGTGCTGATGATGAGTGAAGGAGATTTACTTCAAAGCCAGGCTGGTTCAGAGTAGAGCTCCACAAATCATTAAAAGCAAGGAAGAGTTGGAAACTAGGTTGATAGAACTAACGTTTCTGAGTCATATCATTCTGATAGAGCTAAGCATCAGGAGTTACAATCTGGAACTATCCAAGACTTGTGAAGATTTCTGACTGGCTTATGTAAAATACAATGTTATATTTACACATGTAAGAGAAGAGGACTGTTGTTTTATGACAAATATCCGTCATTTGTTACTCACATTTCTTGTTAATTAGATTGAAAAGACTTCCTCCTTAAAATTATTAGTAATCCACTGAATATAATGTTTGCCACCTTCCCATTAGTAGGAAAAAACATTATTGTTAGTGGCTACTTGCACAACTGGAGGCATCACCTGATTAAACCATAAAGGTAAATTTCAGAGGAGCAAAGCCTACTAACACCCCTCAAAATATTTGCACATTTTAAATGTGAAGAATTGATATTAATACTTAAGAACATTTTCTGCTCAACCTCCCAAAATTTTAATCCAACTCATTTAGTGTGATTGGTAAGTACAGAAGAAAACATGCAAACAGAAAGATTTTTGTGATAAAATTATTCCCAGGCATTTCTTACACTAGACCAAGAAGAGACCTATAATTTTATCTGCTGATGGAACTACCAAAGCAATGAAATAACCAAGAATTTTTGTCTTTTTCTTCTTTCCCAGTCTAGCTTTGAATGTTAGGACCCTCCCTATCCTTGGAAACCACAGAATCATTGAACTGTTTGAGTTGAAAAGGACCCTTAAAGGCCATCCAGTTCAAATCCCCTGCAATGAACAGGGACATCTACAGCTCCATCAGGTGCCCAGCACCCCATCCAGCCTGACCTTGCATATCTCAGGGATGGGCATCCTTCCCAGAAACCAGAAATCTTATGTTGGAGTAATCTGGCTACAGCAGAAAGATTTGCTAAAGATATTGAATGTAGAATACCAGAATTACTGGAGGTACTGAATTAAATTCCAGTGTAAATGGGAGGGCAAGATCTTAAGTAGGAAAAACAAACAAACAAACAAACAGACAAAAAAAAACCATGACAGGAATCTTTTTTTTTTTTTCTGTTTTGAATTAGTGAACGTGAACATAGGGCACTGAGTATAGAGGCACTATTCAGAATGTTTCTAACAGTTACTCTATTGAAAGGAAAATAATTCAAAACTTAAAGTAATCCATATTATTAATATCTCTTTTTCTTGTTTACTGAATTTCCTTACTTCAGCATAGTATTTTTTTTTTTTTATGGTGACTTTTTTTTTTTTAATAATCTTCCTGTTCCTGGAAGGGACAACATCTGCCATAACATTTAAAAAGTGCCCAGAACATCAACTTTCAGAGAAGTACAGAGAATTATCTTCATTAGCTTGTATTTGTTTATCCCATTATACATACCATCTGTTCTACTGTTACAAAACATCTGTATGATGCTATCTGACTGCAGATTGTACTCACCATCATGACCAGACCATGCAAATAGAGTATCAGATTCCTGTAACTCAAAGTTAATATTTGTTCACCGAAGTCCAGAGTTATACTGCTGTAAATATGGCATGAACTATATGAGGCCTCAGGTATTAACTGTACCACCTATCTTGTCCACTTAAATATGGGTAGAAGTAGGCACATCTTACTGAAGTAATGTCATTCATCAGATCTTCTTCACACTCATCTTGTCTGCAGCAGCCACCTCCATCTTTAATCCCTGTGTGTCTATTCCCTTTTCAATGCACAGAACAAGGTAACTCTGCCATGAGGTTAACATGCCATATGTTACCATCTGCTCCAAGAAGAGTATCCACAGGAAGTGGCAAAAGTGAGTATTTTCACTCTATGCACTCAGACCTCGACAAAAGCTTGACAATTCCCCATGTAAGCATCCCTGCTTAATAAGCAGAAGTGTAAAAATCATTCAAAGCAAAAACTGTACAAGTTCTCAAAAGTAGTCAGGATATACAGTCTCAAACTAATTCAATGCATCACTGGCATCATTTTTTACTGTGATATTATGCATACACATTTGTAGAGGAAAGGCTGCACACCAAACCATGCCAAAGGCATCAGCAGGCACAGAGTAGTTTCACTACATGATATGACATTGGGTGATTTATACATTATTATTTAAACTGCTAATATACTCATGCATCCCCAGAAAATAAACTGAAGTTATTTACCAATCTTCATTATCGTGGTGGAATCATGATTACAACAATCTTCATCTAAGTTCTAAATTGCATTTTTTTTAACACTGCAGAATGAGCTCCCTACGTATCTGTAGGAGTATAATAATTTCTACATACTTGCATTCAACCAGCATTCCACCAAAAAGGGCTTTGAATAGTATAAATTCTGCCAGAGAAGCATACTCTGTGTGTGGGAAGGACAATCTGCTTTCTATTGGTTGTAATAAAGCCAGCAGCATCTGCTGCTGTTCAGCAACGCTGTCACCAGCTCTCAATCTCTTAATAAAGCTTTTTTTTTTTTTTTTCCCCAGATCATATTCTAAACCTGTCAGAACAGAGGTGAGACCCTAAAATTCATCACTGAAGCTAATTCCAGAAAACATATCGCACTGTGGTGCCATTAAACAGGGACCAGTGAAACCTTCTCTTTAGACAGTATGAAATTCTAGTCATTCACAGCGAGACAAAACCACTCAACCACAAGGAATAAAGAATTCATGTAATCTTTTCCATAGTATTCCCTTTTAATCATACTCTTCTGAGTGCTAGGCAAAAAAAAAAGAAATTAAGCCCTAGCTGAAATTAATAAAGAGAGAAAACAATGCAGCACATTGTTCTGATTTTCTGGACACCTGATGGTGTGTGAAGAAGATGCAAGGAGAAATCTTTTGCTCACTTCTAATTCCAATGGCTAGACACAGAGCAAGGAATGGCCGCAATACTCCACGGAGTACTATAAAATGGACAGAAACTGTATTGATCTCAAGGATCTGAGACAAATTACATTCAGATATTAGCCAGAAGCACAGCTCTTTTAGTAGACATGCCTCTGTGGCTCAAGTAGTAGTCATTGGTTTAGCTACTGTTTCAAACGATGGTTTGGCTCTCTTCAGCACTAGAAGGACCAAGCACTGTCTCATTACCCACTGATATCAATATAGTCAGAATTATTATTCCATATAAATATACTGAATGATTGAAGTAAAATTAATTACTTAATTAATTAAGGTTAAAAAAGTAAGCACTTTTATTTACAATTTCCCCTGTAGCTCACACAATTCTGTATTTCAAAGTGTTTTCAGTGGTTATCAACACAATGCTACCTCAGCTTGGTACAGAATGTGAAACCAAAGTTAGGTGAAGTAAAAGTCTATGTACCTGACAATTGACTGACAAAAAAAAATCCATCAAATTGTCATCATCTAGCTCACTGACTACAAAAAAGTGGTTCATAGGCATCTTTATATGCGAAGAAATAGACTCTTACCTTCAGTATGTACAGCAGAAACATAGGTCCAGTTATAGCGCTTGACAATGTCCACCATAGCCCGTGCTTGCTGTGCATCAGATGGTACAACTCTCATAAAATACTTGAACAGAGTTTTGTCGCTTAAGTCCATGCTTGTGGCAGAATAAGCAATCTGAGGTATATTGAAAAGCTGCAACAAGTTCTGGACCTGGATAGCAACTGAGCTAGAGCCAGGGCCAATGACACCAACAATGGGTTTCTTGGAGTGGAAAGATGATGAAGATCCATCTACACATCGCACCATCCCTTCCTCTTCTTCCGATGAAATAAGAGAGTCCCTTATAAACTCAATGCTTTGCTCCAGAGCCACAGCAGAATGCCAGCAAGAGTCCCTTATTTCACATCCTAGTGTTATATTTGGCAACAGTGTTGGGTCCAAATTAATTCTATCAAGGGTATGTAGCATTGCCTCCACTCTCTGAATGCCATACTGCTCTCTTACCTCTCCACACTTCCTCTCATGAACTTTGTCAACTGTTGGTTGGTGGTGGACAGAGAACAGAGCTCCAATGATAATATCACCAGGCATGTGTGCAACCACCCTTCTTTCATTGGCCTGTGCAGAAACCAAAAGCCCAAAGTTCCCACAGACATCTTCCTTCAATAACAGGATTGCAAGGAACAGCAAAAGGACCATTTTAGGAAATGGTTTAGGCTGGTAGAGACAACATGATTGAACGAAATGGAGAGCTGGTCAAAAGCAGTTATCAATTCTTTTGGATAAACAGAGTAGAATGCTGGTTAATCAGGCGTTTGCATGTATTCTCTAAGGTGTCACCGTCATCTCCAAGTGGACAGTGGTGCAGAGCTGTACATGTGATCATAATCCTCATAACCTTCAAAAATGAATAAATAAAAGAAACAGATTTAAAATGTGAAATAAAGTCAGCTTTGTAATCTTTACTGAAGTTGCTCTGCTGTCAGTGACTGTAATATCTTGTCACCTCTACACTCTTTTTTCTATCACTATTCAAGTTGGAAAGTTTTGTTCTAGTTCAGTGTTTTGCAATCTTAGGCTTGTAATTCTGCTGGTAAAAATCAGTGTCTTTCTCTTGGATGCTTTTAAAAACGTTTTGGGAAATGTTTTCAAAAATGCAAAATACAGACAAGTATTAATTTCCACAAAAAGATGTTGCCACTTCTAATACATCTTTGAAAACAACCTTCTTTACTTACAGATGTTTCCCATATCACAAATGTCTGTGTCACGCTAATGTACCTCATTCAGTACTGTGTTATCAAGTACAGCACTAGCAAAATTTTTTTATAAATGAAGCCATTCCTAAAATATGATAAGAAATGCAGAATCTGGCTTTTCCAGTCTGAAAATGTTTCTTTTTTGTAAGCCACAACATGAAACAAATGATCTTTAAAGTAAGCTAAGATTAAGAAAATTGATCTATTTAATAACATTTGTTTTTATTTTAAGCATGAACATTTCAGCAGAAGAGTAACAGATTCATCTCAATTCTAAAACATCAGAGTGAAATCTTTCCATCATTTAACATACTTAAATCAAAAATCACTAAGAAGAAATTCAACAAATCCCTTTAGGGAACTATGCAGACTTCACTAGAAAGAAGAAAACACAGATACTATATAGGTGCACTGATGCCTAAAGTATTTGATCTGCTACATTTTCAGACAGTCTGCAATGCAATCATCACTCAGTTTTACCACTGGAAAAGGATCAAGGAAAGAAAGAAGGAAAGAAGGAAAGAAGGAAAGAAGGAAAGAAGGAAAGAAAAAGAATAAGGATCAGAAAAGATTCATGTCTTAGGCTGTGGTCAATGAAATTGAGAACATACTTGAAAATGTTCTGTACCTAGCAGTGCATTTACAATAGTCTGCTCCTGGTTTTAAATATAGTGCTTAAACTGTAGTTTTGTCCACTTGCTAGTTGATCCACTGATAGCAAAGAAAGTTAAACACACTCTTACATCAAGGAAGATGCTGAGCTAGTTAGTGAAACACATGCCCAGTCTCATTAGCAAAACAAAAGCAAAATTGTAGGACAGAGACTGATTTCAGTTTTACTTACATAAATCTTTTTATAAAATAATAACATTTATATAAAGAATGTATATAGTAAAAAAGAATATAGGACTTTCCATTCATTTCAGATCCATCAGTAATTTCTAATCCATTGATACAACTCTGACAGCACTCAGATGTTACAAAGTGAAAGAAATCCTTTGCAATGGAGAGTCTACCTCTCTTTCTTCCAGTGTCAGAATTCAGCAGGTGTTAAATCCTAGATTTACCACTCATTGCTAGAGCATTCAATGCAGTGTCACAATGAACACCTTCCTGACTTCAGCCAAATCTAAAAACATTTTTCTGCTTTAGATTAGCCTTGTTTAATTATTATTTTACCTAGACCTCTGTAAATTGTAAAGTATTTACACAGAGGCAATCCTACAGTAGTGTCAGCGAGTATTCCCAAATGAAATCCAAATCTTTAAAAAGATAAAACTTTGAATAAAAATGGTCTTGTAATATGAATCGCAATATTAATAGGTTCATGTAATATTAATTTCTAGTAAAGAAAGTGATAATTATGAAATAGGGTTCAGACAACTGTAGAACATTTCAACACTTTGTATTTATCTATTTATTTATTTATTTATTGGTTTGTGAAGAGTTGGCTTATCAATACTGCAATCCCTTGCCACTACGGAAGAACAGCAGTTCAGTTCAGGTTAATTGGTCTCTAATTACAGAATATCACTACTGCTTATGCATTCCAGTTGTTTGTTCTGTGACACTGAAGATGATTTTGTCTAAATTGTAAACAGCCTGAAGAATGAATGACAAGGCATATCTCAGTACAGTATCACAATGATTAAATTTCTATACCTCAATGTAACATTTTATCACTTAAAAAAAAAAAAAAAACCTTTTAATTATTTTTAATGTGTTAATGTTTAAACTGAAATAATAATCTGCTATTCAAAAGCGTGGATGCTTATTTTTCTGAGCTCTACATACTAAGTCTACATGCACAGAGCCTGTCTATATCTAGACTAAATGCTAGCCCTGCCTCAGACTGTTACAGCATATGCAATTAGATGTCTTTTTATAACCTAGTTGCTTATGCAGCTTCGTATGCACAAATAGAATCTGGGGGGTTGAAATGAGCTTGTGATACAAAAAGTATGTAGTCTTAACTCACTGTTTTAATTCTACAGTATATATTGCCTAGGCTTCTGGTCAGGTTTATTGACACTGTCCACGCCTTAAGTCTATAGATTAAACGATTTCCATACAGGATATATGGGAAAGAGAAGGTAGCAACAACATCTTTATCTTCTTCACTCCAAAGAATAGCTGTTTGTTCTTCTTTGTCTACAGTTGTATTTATCTATATAACTTGCAGGGTAAATAATGAAGTAAAGCTGATGGTCTCCTTTATACTTCTAGTTCAACAGTAATAGCAGATAAGCACAACTAAGTGCCCAATACCAAGTTATCAAACCAATCAAATCCTCCTACACCATGGTATCCAAGGGGAAGAAGGGGCCAGATGTCAAGTGAAATTGTTCCAGAATTAATGATCAGTCTTCACATGTTCTGCTCTACTACAGTGGAAGTCAATTTACTTGGGACTTTCAATGTTGTTACTAACTGCACCAAAAAAACCCGCTTCATTTATGTAGTATTAGGTTTAGAACTCCAAAGCATCTGAAGTGAATGCCTTCTGTGGGCTTTCACAATGCAGCAAAACAACCTGGAATTTATACTGACATGGGCAAGTGAATCTGCTAAATACTATGGATTTGCATATGTACAATAGAGATCTGTTTCTGTGGGCTTGCTCTTGCTCTGACAGTCCTAAAAATCACAGACTGAGGTGGAAAGAAACCTCTGGAGGTTGTCTGATCCATCTACCCTAACCAAAACAAGTTCAGCTAAAGCAGGTCATATCCAGTCAGGTTTCGACTAACTCCATGGATGGAGGCACCACAATCTTTCTGTGCAGCTAATGTTTGACTGCACTAAGAAGGTTGTTTTCTTATGTTTAAATGGAAGTTCTTACATTTCAGTTCATGCCCATTTCCTATCATCCTTCCATGACTGGATATGCCATTCAAAGATGCCTTGAGGGTAGTTAGGCAGCAGATCACATTCTAGGCTAAAAGATGGCTGAGCAGAGAGCTGATAGACTAAGCACACTAATTACATTTCCTGGAGAATTCCTCCATTCTTCCCTGAAAAGATGGCCAAGGGAACTGTTCAAATATACAGTTTTACTGCTATCATATCCCCAAAGAATCTTATAAAAGTTATTTTGATTTTTATTCTTTCCTCATACAGGAAGCTTATTAGTATAAGCAATATGATTACTAAAATAAAATTAAGCAAAATTTTACGAGCTTAAATATAATTCCTGTGTTAACTATTAGGGGTAACCTTAAAGGGAGTTTCACACGCTTTCAAATTGAGAACAGAGTTATCAATACCATCATAGACGGTAAACCCTCGAACACATATATAAAGTAGTAGAAATAATTTCCCAATTAATAATTTATCTGCATTTACTTGTTTTTGTTGATGGACAAGCAAATCCATATGCACAGCACTTAGGGTCAAATTTACTTTCCACACTTCAATTTCTTTAGCAGCAAGATAGTTACTACTAATTTACTGCAACACAGACAAAATGAAATCAGGCACTTAATTACTGGTGTATCAAAGTTCTTAGCTTATTCCAGCTATGGATCTAACTATAAATTAATTCTGAAGTCCCCTGCAATAACAACAGATGACAGGCACTTGGGTTTCAGTCCTTTGCTGCACTCAGAACAATTGCAGAAATAATAAGGTGAAAAGATGATTCTGCCTATCTGTTCTTCATTCAGCCTTGCTCTAGTCAAACTCTTATGGGCTACCCAGGTGAAGACATGATGAAGCACTCAACAATTTCCTGTAACCTTTGCTTTCTCCGATAGTAAAAACTTTATGCCATTCTCTGCTAGGAGAAATTCTCAGCTGTTTCTTTAGGGCAGAGTTCCAAGTACTTCATGTTGAGGTTTAACCGAGTAGAAAATGAGCATCTGTAATATTCCATGAAACATCACACAACTCTTGAAATGATTTATTTTAACCTGAAATGCAAGTTCATCTATAATTACTGTCGGTGCAGACCAAAACAAAGAGCCCTCATACATAACTGAATTAATTAGATCACAAATCCCACAGCAGTTCACAGAGGGATGATTTTGCACTGTGTACATGGCTGAGCGTTTATACATGGAGGACAACTGACTTTTCTTCTACCACAGCAGGTGTTAACTGTTGAAATCTATAGAGGGAGAGCCTCTCATCCTGTGACTTACATTATTATGACAGCGCCCACTAGCGACTCCAGAATGAAGGAGTCGTTTCCACAATCTGAATTCTGGCTGTGTAGCTTCTATAGGTAAAACACAAAATCAGCAAAGGGAAGATTTCGATTTAATCTATTTTGTATCAGGGTATCAGGAAAAAAAACAAAAAACAAACACGAAAGATAATTACTTTTGTTCTTTTATTTTATTTATTTTTAAATGATAAGAGCTCTGCAAGCTTACAGCCTCTTAGTTCATCGTTTCTATTGGCAGATTAAAATAATAAAAATAAAATGCCAGATTACTGAACCACAGTGCTTCAGTGTAGTGAGAACTCAGGGTCCAATGGGGGAAAACACTTAGAAATATACTCAGTGATAAATACATGAAGAATGCTGCTGGTCAATCATCTGTAAAAATTCATCTGAATTTAACGTCTCTTTATAGGATTTTCCTGATTAGAGAAATCATAAAAATTATGCTCTAAACCCACTGATTTGTAGACACAAATTATATTTATAGACTATGGACGTATAGCTTACAGCCATGTATCTGCCAAGGAAATGCTTTCCAGGTATTCATTTACAGCACATACTGCAATTAATTCTGTGTCTTCAGATGTCTGATAATAAATGTCAATATAAATATAGAAAT
The DNA here is from genome assembly GCF_016699485.2 of Gallus gallus. Taxonomy (NCBI): domain Eukaryota; kingdom Metazoa; phylum Chordata; class Aves; order Galliformes; family Phasianidae; genus Gallus; species Gallus gallus. The sequence goes on along the minus strand of NC_052532.1, from coordinate 187,846,822 downwards.
GAATCAGATCAATACATGCCAAGGAACTAACCCAGGTTCCATCATGAGAGAAAAAAAAAACAACAACAAACCACACACACACACACACACACACACACAAAAAAAAAAAAAAAAAAAAAAAAAAAAAAAAAGCAGAAACTGAATTACTGGCCCAGGTTACATCCTATCATTTTTCCTCATACTTGCAGTGAAGATCTTTAAAAGGCAAGAGGACGGAACTGCTTTAGAAAAGTCATTACATAAGAAGAGAGAGTTCTCAGCTCTTCTCAACAGGGAGCGATATGAGCAAAAAGTGTACACTGAAGTTTGTAGGATGCTAAGAATTTGCTCAGTACTGCTGGCTATTACCGTTGCAAACACAAAACATTGGGTTCATTCTATTCCGGCAATCTTCTTCCCAATGCTATAGAGAGGCTCATGTTGCAGGAGGTCCCATGCACCTACTTGGAGGTCGTTTATTTGGTCACACAAAAATCTGATGCACTCAAATGCTCTTTAGTTGCAAAACATGATCATGAGCACACAGGCATGTCTTGAGATTTCTACTGCCATTTAACTTTTCCATTCACTAATAATAAAAATAAATAAATTGCTTCTCTGAATTCCAGTGGGCATTGGAACAAGCACTTTGACAAAGCAAACAATCTTTTAAAGAGGAGACACTGTGAAACAATTTCCAGCAGTTCTACTTAGAAGTAAACTAAGCAGCACAGATGAATTCTAATCATTTGGTCTAAATAGCCACTGAAAATAACAGACTAGTGGGCTGATCTCATGAGTGTCTTCACAGATAATAAACATAGAATACTAGAATTATCAGCAAGTTCCTTAGCAATCCAGGAAGTTTTTCCCCATACTCTCACCACCCCCAACACACTTTCTGGTTAATGAAACATTTTTTGTTTCGATGTGTAGGTGCTTAACATTACAGCAAAACTTGCAGTGATTCCTGCAATTCTGCTAAATACTACTTATTACCGCCATTACCAAAACCCTATTATACCACATGATGCAGAAACTAACAGCTCTGCTGTGATTTCAGCTGTAATGCTGGACATTTTATTAGTTAGCAAAACTGTATGATTTGTAGGAAGTAATCAAACAAAAGCAATACCAATTCCAAAATATCATCTTCTAGTCAGTCACAACAAGAGTAGCTTTGAAGTGACATTCCTGTACTACCACTATATCAAAGAAAAAAATCACAAATAAAATGACAAAGAAGCTATATAGAGACCCAAGTAATATTTTCTGATCATCTGAAATAATGATTAGTACTGGCATCCCTAATTATATAAATACAAGCATGTAGTTAAAATCTTTGAAAATGCATAAAATATTAATATATGACAGAAATGTTTAGGAATACAGTAATAATATTAAAGTCACAGAGAATAATAATTAAAAAAAAAAAAAACAACTGGCAGTTAACTCTTTTATACACTTTCCCGTTTGAGGACTGCTTAAAGCAATGTATTTTCAAGACAGTCCTCTGCCACTTTGCTATCGAGATGGTCCTCCCGCTACGTCCTCAGGGCTAGAAGAAACAACCATTCGCACCGCCACACATCCCCACCAGAAAGCCCTTCTTGTGGAGGAGGAGGAATGGAAGTGGCACTACGGGAGAGATGGAGCGCCAGTGTGCGGACACGGAGCTGCCGGCGCTGCCCATGGTGCTGAACATCGCCTTCCACCGGCGGCTACCTCGCGGGCTGGTTTTAGCGAAGGGGGAAAAATAATCTAAAAATCAACCAGTGGCTATATAAATAAATGTATCTATCTAAATGACACAGTGGTCACAGTTATCTTAAGGACTGCTTTTTCTTACAGATAAATTAGATACATAGAGACGGCTTATAGAGGAAACTATTGGACAAGGTTAACTCCCAGAATAGCTACCTGCGCTGCTCAACTATGTGGTTGTGCATGCACGCGTATATGTGTGCGTGCACACTTGTTCATAGGTATCTGTCTCCCAAGAGGTATCACAGTCCCTCTCAATCCTTAATGAATCGTTTTAACATGCAGAGACATTCGCTTCAGTTATTAAATAAGGAACAGAAGGGAGTTGCCAATCAGAGACAAAGTGATTTGTCCCAAGGTCACACAGAAAAGTCTATGGCTGAGCTAAGCCTTGCTGTATCTGGAAAATAAATTCATTCCATTTCTATTCTTTCTTTCTGGCAAGGCAAATCATTACCAGTGAATAGTAGGGCAATATCACACACACCAACAAGCCCAGGTATTGCAGTACCTGAATCGCCTTCTGCCCTACATATAGCCCGCTCCTGGGGAGGGGTCAGTGCCCATTGCCTTTTAATGCCCAACCCGCGATGTCCCAGCAGCCCCGAGGTGTGCCCCACAGTCTTGCTTGCCCCCCTGTAGCCATGCTTGTCCTCCAGCAAGCAGGGCACGGAGTGAGAGCAGACAGGGGGGAGGGAAAGGAAGGAGTTCCTCCTGTATTCACATGCTTTCTGACCGTGGTCAGGGGCTCATAAATTCCTTCTCCCACTCCTCAGCATTACCTTATCGGTGGCAGCAATCTCTTCTTCCTCCGGTGGCGGTAAAACAGTCCTTTCAGTGGCAGCAATCAAGACCAGTAGGGGTAGGCACCTCCTATTTTCAGCACGGCAGAGATAGCATTCCTCACACAGACCTTCTTGAGCTGAATAATCCTCAAATGCCTCTGCAAAGATCACCAGCAGGTGAGACCCGCTCGGCTCGCATTGTCACTCCTCCAGCTATGGGCATATCCTGTTTTCTTCTGATCACAGGCAAACGCTGAGAATTGAGGATCTTACCCCCGCGCCTGCATGCACACAAGCACACGCCATGCAACACGCTGTTCTATCAGCATCGCCCAAGTCTCATTTGTAAGAGGCGTGAATGGTCCCTAGATTTAAGGGGGAGGAGGGGGGAGCGAAAGCCGTGAGGAGGAGGAATAAACAAACAATGAGACGACAGATGGGTCTCTGCTCTCTGCCACCTTGGTCTTCCTAAATACTGTCTGCAGTTTGACCCACCTGCTTAAACACCTCAGCCCCTCCTCACGGTTACAAGGCTCCAACCCCTCTGCCTTTCCCAGGGGTTAATTCTGCCTTTTGCCCTCTCTCCAGGTGCTCGTAAGGTTGTGAAGTCGCCCTATGAAGGGGACACCTCCCGCCCGCACCGCCCCTTTCCAGCAAGCAGGGAAGCGGCGCTGGGCTCAGAACATCATCACCCGAAAAAAAAAAAAAAAAAAGGAAAAAAAAAAAAAAAAGCGATGCCTTCTTCAGGAGGGTCTGTTTTAAACAAAGAGGCGGGAAAGAGTTTACCCTTGCGGACCCGACGGGATTTTAGCGATTTCGCTACGCCAAAGTTTCACATCATCCTCCCCGAAAGCTGAGCAGCACCTGTGGTCCGGGGGCCGGAGGGGGCAGGGGGCTCGCAGGGAGATCGCCAGGCTTCAGCGCAACTTTTTAGTGCCACCAAGTGGCACTCCCTCCCCTAGCAAACCAAGCAGCCTGCCAGCTCCGGGCTCTTCCTGGTAAGGGGAAAAAAGGGATGCGAGAGTCGCGACCCCTCCCCACACATACACGCATCGCTATCAAGCACAAATGACTGCTGGCCGTAGGAAGGGCAAACTGCTCTTTCCATCCCTCGCTTCTTGCCTTCGCTGCAGGGCAGAAGGAGCAGTGCCCAGACAAAGGCAGCCGGGGCTCCTTTGAGACAGCTCCTCCGCGGGATCTGCCCCTCTGTGCCACATGCAGCGACCCCCTAGCCACCCAGTCCCTTCTCCTCAGCACCTTCTGGACTTCCTGGCCCCACAGCATTACTGTTCCCCACCAGCATCCCCAGATCGTTCTGGCAGACCTACAGGCATGTTTCCTCCTTGCCTACCTTCTGCCCCCAACCACAGTTCTCTGTCTCTTTTGCTTCCCCACCTTCCCAATAAGAAAAAACATAGTAAAGCTCTCCGCTGTTAGTTATGAGTCCCCCACACATGCACCTTCCCTCGGTTAACCCTTCCCTCCCAGAGCCAGCCAAGGATTTACCTTCTCTTCCAGCATCCCTGCATCCTCACAAAGCTTCCTCCCTCCCTTTCTCCTCCCTCTCACATATGAGCCCAGTACATCTCAGCTCCTGCTCCCATTCACATTCAGATGTCCCACACGGGGTGGGCAGGGGCCTCCGGCACAAGATTGTGCGATGTGGGGGTGTGGATACAAGTGTGACAGGGACCCTGGGTAGTCTAAGCCCTGATGAACTCAACACCTGCCAACACTGGTGCTTCATCAAGAGCAAGAGCAAACAGTGACAAACCATCACCAACACAGTCCTGGACAGGGGTCCCTTCTTAATTCAAAGCTATTCTTAGTAAATAAATAAATAAATAAAATTAATAAATAATCAAGCAAAATGCCATTTAAGTAAGAGCTGATCTGGCATTTAAGAGGCTGTTGGGTCCGACCATTTATGAGGCTGTATTTGCAGGGGAGGATTAGCTCATGCATCCATTTTCGGGAATTAACAGCCATTCTCTGTCGCTGCAACACAGCTTGGCATTCCCTGCTGGTTCCCCCCTCTTTGAGTCGCTGCTTAAAATATTATCTTTTTGAAAAATAAAAATAAAAAAATACCAAATGACCCAAATCCCAGCTGCTATTTGATGCAGTCCTCTGGGGTGCCTGCGCTGATATATTGAAGCTGCACTGTGTCCTCCCCTGTGCCTCTGACCAGCTGGGGTAACTTTGATAAAGTTGTTGGGGAGCAGAAAAAGAGAGATTGCCTTGCAAATGTTCCATCCATAATCCTAATCCCCCTGTGTTCCTTCTACTGCTCTCTCCCTATTACCAGATTCCGAACTTGACTGCTCCTTTCATCCCTAGAGGTGAAGGATAAGAATCCCACATGTGCTTACCAGGTGTGGAGCCTGGCCACTTTCTCCTTCACATCCTCCTTCAGTCCCAGCCTGGGCCTGGCTGGGAGCCTGTCATCCAGCACCTGCTTTGTATCTTTCCCCAGCACTTTTGGCTCCTGCAGCCCCTGAAGCCCTGGCAGCAGCCAGTTGTTAAGCAGAGGGCACTGTGAGCGTGCATGCATGTGGTTCTAGCTCAGCTTCAAGGGCCTTTGCATTACCTCTTAAAGAAACGGAGACACGTTACATGACAGAGAGCCCATTAGTTACCAGGGGTTTCCCACTCCTGCAACAGTCATGGTGAAATGATAGCGAAGAAGCATCCTTCTTTTTCATCCCATTTGCCCCTCAAGCATTGCCTTCCTGCCAACGATGGCATGGGCTGTGAAATTATTATATCAGGAAATTGGAGACAGAGAAAAATAAAGGACTGATGTATATAAAGAAGGCGCAGATCAGAAAAAGGAGGGGAGGGATGTCTCTGTAGAAGGGGAAAGTGAGATCAAAGGCAAGGTGATATTCCTGTGCATAGCACTCTTTGGAAGGAAGCAATAACAGAAGGATCTGGGGAGAGGGGAGATGCAGTTGTTTTGCTGGGCTGTCACAGCAGTTTTCTATCTCCCCCAGGGTCTATGTATGTTACTTTGAGAGTCAGAAAGCAGGCACCTCACTGGCAGTGGAAACACCCAGCTGGCTGGGATGATGGTGGGTGGCCACAGCAGGTGATCCCCACACAAGCAGAACACACAGATTTGTATGGATGCGGTGACAGTGGATGCAAAGCAGCTCCCACACGCATCCCCAAGGATTTCCCATGAATCAGAGCACAGAGTCAGAGTTCACTGTGCCAGATGTTTGGAGCAGCTGGATCAAAGATTAAAAGAGGCAAGCAGAATGGATGAGGGTGGCCATAGCACTTACATTCCTAATGTCTCTCATTGACCTTTTGAACAGGTGCCCTATAAATACAGATATGAAAAAGGCTCTTTTCCTTTGCTTCCTTCTCTTTGTTACAAACCATCTTACAGAACCCATAAAAGTAGTCAGTGTCTTTTCCACTGATGGTAGATTATATTTCCCCTACCAGAAAATATCCCTTCTTGTTTTGATACTGTTTTAAAAGTGAATAAAATGAAGGCTTCTTGCACCAATTTGCAACATCATCAGTAATAAATAAATATCTCAGTACCTGCATGAGGGGATATAATGAGAACATTTTCTAAGTGCACTATTAGTAACACTCATTATTTCTGCAGCAGTAGCATCTATAGACAGTAACACATTGGGCAAGGCTGAACACGCTCTGAATGTCTGCAATCTGAGGAGCTCGTGAATACAGCAAATTGCAGGGGAAAAGGAGTATGAAGAAGTCTCCAGGTATAATCAGTACCTCCAAAGAACATAATAACCACTCTGCCACTCTTAGACTGAAAACAATGAGGTTAAAGGAATACTAATTTGGATTCTCCTCAGTTCCAGAATTAATAAACCTGTGGGATGCTGATGGCGTGATCAAAGACACAGTGTGGACAAGACGGTGTTACTGTATTGGCCAAGATGAGCTAGGTTCCTGTTTTTTTTACAAATCAGTCTGTAAAACTAGCTCAGTAATGATAAGATTAACAACAACAATAATAATAATGATAATATGAAATGATGTGTTTATATATATATATATATTCTAATCAAGACAACAATACTGTCTACTAGAAAAGGTGGAAAAGATGGAGCAAGGTGAACAATCTACCTTACATTATTCAAATCAAGACAGTTATTCTTTCTTCTTAAGAAAGTATCTTAATGGCAAGACTCCTATGTAATAGAAGAATAAGTAAGTGCAAATTAAGCTATACAACATATTGTAAAACAGAATAGTAATCTGCCAGTACATAATAATGGTGCTACTCTCAGAATCCTTAATGATGTTGCCCTTTGTACCTCAAAGAATGTAAGGTTTTATATATAATTTATATGTCTATTTCATAATGATTTACATGTAAGCTTCCTGATCTCTGTTGATTTAATACAGGGAAACAGACTTTTGTAGTGTGCAATTTGCTTAATCTACCTTAAACTATGAGAGTGGTAAGGTGCTGGATCAGGCTGCCCAGAGAGGTTGTGGATGCCCAGTCCCTGGAGGTGTTCAAGGCCAGGTTGGATGGGGCCCTAGGTAGTATTAAATGGGGAGGATGGTGGCCCTGCCTGTGGCTGGGGGGGGGTTGGAGATTCATGATCCTTGAGGTCCCATCCCACCCAGGCCATTCTGCGATTCTGTGTGATTCTCTAAACATTTATTTTATGATGATGAAGGAAGAGGTATTAAGATGTGCCCACTTCTCTTAATGGATTCTGAAGTGTACCTGTTCCTCTTAGGATTATCTATGCTATACTGATGTGCATTTAAGGAACCTACGAGTAATTTATGGCTGTTGACTGTGTGTAGGTGTAAATGAGGAGCTGAAACACCCAACCCTTCCAAGGGTGTTCTAGTTCAGTGTAAGGAAGTGTCCCAGCTCTTAGTAACATGGGAAGACCCATGTTTCCCAGACTGAGCCTGGCTGTGAAACTCCTTCAACATTACACAGTCCCTGCGTAAAGACTCTTATGTTAGCTGATTTAGATTTAGAATCTGTGACTGAAAGTGTCTGTACACCCTTGCTTGGCCTGTTGCTTTTGCCCATTATTAGAAAACAGGGCATGGAAGAGTAAGACCAAAACATAGACCTCTGAGGACGATGTGTGCAAGAAGACTATAAGGGAGAAGCAAAGACTTGCACATATCTGCAGAGATTTAAATGAGTAATGCAGTGTGCCAGATGCAACTAAAAGATGCCCTCAGATTTACCAACAAGTCATTATTTATGAGAATGAAACCAGTTTGCAAGGCACCTGAATGGAAAAAAAAGCCTAACACAAATTGATGAGTTTACTCTAGGGACTTGATCTTGGTGTTTTCCTCTTAATTTTTATTAGCTCTTTCCAAAGAGTGAATTTCACATCTAAAGTATAAGTTCTTGCCAAAATTAGTATTAAAACATTTGCAGCAATACAACTTTCTGATTCATAATAATTCAGGATCAGTAATTCCAACCAAGGAAATCTAACTTACATTCTACCTTTGTGAATAAAGGTGTTACTCCTATTATTCAAGGTCTCTATGAAGTTATTTCAATGTTTTAAACAAAAATAATTTTATAAAACTATTTTTAAATGACACTTAGGCAATGCCTTCTTTTTTTCCTGTTATTTTCAATATCTTAAAGTTAAGCATCCGTGCTTTTTATATTTAGCTACCTTCTCAGAGCAAACACCCATCACTGTTTTCCACCAAAGGGTTGCATTGTGCTTGAAAAGACTCTGAACCAATGTTTGAGGATCTTAGTTAAAGATAATCAATGAAAACAAAGGCAAAGACTGCAATAAGGGTTTGAAGCATAAGTAGACTTTGCTACCAAAATTTGACAAAAAGTAGATGATTTTATATGAATAATAATTCAGCAACTCTAAACTTCTCAAGAAACTCCATATCTACTTAAGATTGTTTATTCTGTGCTGGGGAAATTGGTTTACAGCTCCTTTGTCATTCAAAATCTGAAACTTGTGCTCCTATTTCTACTCAGCAAGTGGGGGAGTACTTCTAATATGGTTAAAAGAATGTGAAACCTCCAATTATGCTGCCATGTGATATACTATTTTTTGCTCTGTAGTCAGATTAGAGCACTGACTGGATAAAAATCAATTGATAGGTTCCTTTTGGGTTTTGATCTCACTCCTGCTTACATCTGCACACTAGACTGGCATCCTCTGAGGAACAACAGGGAGAGGATGGGGAAAGGACTGTTTATCTTGTAAAGCCACAAAACCTACCCATTAAGGGATCAGATCTTTGCCACTGTTACTGATTTGCATGAGTATAGAATAGGGGAGGTTTGGTGTTTTAAACTGTTTTTTCCTTTGGAATTTTCCTTCTCACAGAATCCAGAATTTGCTCAAATAAGAAATCTTAATATCAGAGATACAGAATATTTTTACTTCATTTCTACTGTGGAGAACTGCCCTTTGGTTTGAGAGACACCCTCAGGGCTACTCTGCATGGAAACAAACAGAACAGAATATGAACATAATGAATTTCACCCAAAGAAGACACTGTCCTCAAATGAAAGTGGCAAAACATCACTATAATACTACATACTAGTCACTTTACTGGTGTATATCAGATGAAACACTGTCGTTTCTATCTATTCTTGGCCAGCTAATTCCTCCTGCTGACACTGTGATCTGATCCTCATTCTCTCCATGAACAAAGGAATTTGGCAAAAGACTAGAAAATACGTAGCACAGAACAGTCTTGCTCCAGCAGACACACAGACTAGAATCAGCACGTGGCTGCTTGGCAGTCCACCTGCCACAGAAGGTGACTGGGAGCCAACTCTGTCTCCTTGCTTGTACTCCTTTCTGTGCAAAATATCAGCTGGGAAGGATAACCTGTAAAAGTGGCAGGAGGCACAGACACAGAATAATTTCAGTCCTTCTCCTTCCTGTAGGACATCAAAAGAGAGAAAAAGAGAAGTAAAATCAGCATTAAACAAAGGTTCTGCGTTTGGTATGCAGCTAAAACCTATACATCCCCAACATTTCTTTTCCAAGTAAACAATAACTGGCTACAGAGGAGGACTGAGTGGACAAAAAGTCTTTTAATTTTGAACACAACTACTTCCCTGAGCAATGAGAATTGAGGTTGTTCACAAATTTACAGTTTCTGCTCAAATTAAGTTTTTCATGGCCCATTGAAGAAGCAGGTGCATCTCAAATTTTTATTCAAGCAGTGAGCAAGCTCTTGAGATTGTGAAGCAGGTTCAATCCAGAAATGGAAAAGGCTGATGAAGAAAATGAGTAATTAAATGACTGTGAACTATAGTTAAATACCAAATGTATTTCTGTTCACTTACATATTGCACTCTTTTTTCCCTTTAGGTATACTAACCTACAAAAATACTCTAAAAGGTTGTTCTGCCAAACTGCACGGTCCTCAAAGTAGATATCCTTTCCCTATATAACAGAACAGATTTTTTTCCTTTGATTACCAATGCCCACTAAAAGAAAATACAGTTAATATAAGGCAGTTTGGATGTTGGGTGCTATATGATATTTTATGTCTAAGGCTTTTTTTTTTTTAAATAAATGAAAATAAAAAGAGTTGAACAATCATATTTCACTTATAATTAGTGTTTCCCAAACATCTCATCTGGCTTGAAACATATAAACCAGAATGGCTTGGGTTGGAAGGGACCATAAAGTCTACTGAGTCCAGCTTCCTGCCCTGGACTAATTGCTCCCCACCAGCTCAGGCTGCCCAGGGCCCCATTGAACCTGGCCTTGAGCACCTCCAGGAATGGAACATCCACAGCTTCTCTGGGCAGCAATGCCAGTGCCACACTGCCCTCTGAGTAAAAAAATTTTTCCTAAAATCAAATGTAGTTTTCCCATCTTTTAGTTTATAGCTATTCCCCTGGCCCTGTCACTATTAGACAGTGTAAATTGCTGGTTGTCCTCCTGCTTGTAAGCTCACTTTAAGCACTGGAAAGCCACAGTGAGGTCTCTGTGGAGCCTTCTCTTCTCTAGGCTGGAAAAGCCCAGCTCTGTCAATATTTCTTCATAGAAGTGCTGCAGCCCTCTGATCATTCTTGTGGCCCTCCTCTGAATAATTCCATTGCTGATGAATCAAAATTATTTTCCAGTAATGCACAAATGTGAAAGGCTTACAGATTGCTAGTGGTACACAGTTGGATTCACTTCATTAGACATAGACCGTTCCATGATATTCAACTCTGGTTGTTTGTACTCCCTTCACAACCAATGGAGACGAACTGATACTTGGGTGATGAAGTTAGTCTTATCCCTAAACAGGTGTGGCTCCTCTCTACTGCCTGCAGCTCCAGCCCGGGTTGCTCCTGTGGGACTACCCATGGGCTGTGCCTCCTCCAGGCCTCATCCACTGCTGCACTATGGGATCCTCCATGATTGCACATGGAGATGTGTCCAAGAACTGCACGGGGACAGCCTGTTTCTCTATGGGCCTCTCCTGGGCCTCAGGGAACTGCTGCTCCATACCTAGATCACTTCATGCCCTCCTCCTGCACTGACCTTGGGGGCTGCAGGGCCACTTCCCCCCCCCACCCCTCACCCCTCTCTGCCAGCTGCAGTTGCACAGCACTGTTTCCCACCCTTCAATCTGCTCTCCCAGAAGCCCAGCACTGTTCATGGCTCAGCTCTGCTCAGCAATAGGTCCCTATTGGAGCTCCTCTGCTCTGACATGGGACACTTCTGCTCACAGAGAGCACGCCTCAGCCCCTACTACCAAAACCTTCCTGCATAGGCCCAATATATAGGTAACTGTGAATACCACAACATAGACCTCTGTTTGGCGAGTGAGGATAACAACTATCTGTTTTTTTCCTCCCAGTATGTGCCACTACCTGAATATGAAATTCAAATGTTCACCTTTCCACTTCTTCCTGTGTTTAAACATTAGGTGCATTAAGGCAGCTCAGAGGCTTCATGTGCTCAAGAGCACTCTGCACTATTCATTTGTCAAACCCACCCTACTGTACGTATTTCTAATGCACTCACTCCCACAGCATTAAGCTGACAGAAATGCCTATCATAATACAGACCTACTGAGATTCCCTATATGAATTCCGACCTTAGGAAACCATGTGAAAAATCCCACTGTGGCCCCAAGAAGTTTTGAGAGAGAATTTCAGATTTAATTAGGATGACAAAAGAAATACAGGAAAAAAAATATTTGGTTAGCATTTTGTCTCTGAAGAAGATTGATGGATAGGAATTTGGAAAATCTCTGAGGGCAGTAGAATTTTTAAAAAAGGCAAAGAGAGAGTAAGGGAACACTGAAAATCTTCTCAGTAAACCTACTCTTTGCTAGAAAGAAAGTCTTTTTCCCATCTAAAAATACTACTACAGATCTACTACCTTGATATTATAACTATAAAGTAAATTTTCCAAGTTTTCTAATAGATCCCTAGAAAAGACTAGATGTTTGCAACATGCCAATGAGAACATGCTGTTGAAAGAAATGGGAAGAGACTTAACATGTCAAGTAGACAAAAATGCTCCCCATTTACATTTACCAGACCGTTATAGAATGTTGTGCAAATAGTATCATAAAATCATCAAATCACAGAATGGCTTAGCTTGGAGAGGACCTTAAAAACTATCTAGCCCCAACCCCTGTCATGGGCTGGTTGCCATCCACCAAATCCAGCCGCCCAGGATCCCATCCAACCTGACCTTGAATGCCCCCATTGATGGGGGCACAGCTCCTCTGGGTAGTCTCTTCCAGCAGATCACTGCTCTCTGAGTGAAAAATACCTTACTAACATCTAACCTGATTTTCCCCTCTTTTCATTTAAAAGCATTCCTCCTTGTCCTAACACTATCAGACCATACAAAATGTCAGACCCCCTCCTGTTTTTATGCTCCCTACAAGTGCTGAAAGGACACAATGAGGTCTCTGTGGAAGTCTCCCCTCTCCAAGTTGAACAAGCCCAACTCCTTCAACCTTTCATCATAGAAGATGTGCTAAAGCTTTTTGATCATTTCCATGGCCCACCTTTGGACCCACTCCAACAGTTGCTACTCCTGGCTTTGCTGCAGTCATGTGGAAGGCAATAGCACCCTGCAGCTCCCAACCAACAGGAGTTCATTTGCCCTGCTGAGGCAATTCCTCGCTTCAGTGCAGAATGCAACTGCACCAATGCTGTCTGCCTGCAGAGAAGGCACATTGTTGCATGAAGCAAATTGCTTTACTGTACACAAACTGTGCACTCCGGCTTCCCACACTTCTCTTAAAGGTGGTGGATTATTCTTAAACATAAATAAAATTAGAAAGTAGTCAAAATCTGCCATACCCTACTCACCTGATGGGAAGCTGGAATAAGAAGGACACAGGCCTACTTTACAAAATATAATATCCAAAGCCTGTACTAAGACAGAAAAATACTTATTCCTATGTATGTAATTTTTTTTATGTGGTTCTCAGCCAGAAAAAAAAAAAATGAAAACAGAGTAAAATGAAGAACCAAATCCTAAAGAAGGAAACATCTTCATCTCCTGTGACTGTCACTAGTTATGTGAGAGAAGAGGCCAACGCCCACCTTGCCCCATTCTCCTTTCAGGCAGTTGTAGAGAGCAATAAAGTCTCCCCTGAGCCTCCACTTCTCAGACTAAACAATCCCAGGTCCCTCAGTCACTCCTCATAAGACCTGTGCTGCAGAGCAAGTGCAGGACCCAACACCTGCAGACTACATTAACATCCTTTCCCTCCTCCATCAGGTGAGTTGCTAGATCATAGAAGATCAGATTGGTTAATCAGGACCTGATTTTCATGAACCCATGCTGGCTGGGCCTAATCCTCCAGTTGTCCTATACATAATGTGTGATCTCACTGAAGATGGTCTGCTCCATAACCCTTCCTGGCACCGAAGTCAGTCTGACAGTCCTGTAATTCCCCAGATACTTCTTCTAGATAGGAGTCACATTGGCAAACCTCCAATTCTCTGAGACCTCTCCAGTTGGCCAGGAATGCTGATAGTCAACTAATCACAAAGGAGAGAGAGAAATGAATTTCTCGTAATGTGGTCAATTAGCTTATTATGATCATTTTTGAGCAGACAGCTTCATTCTGAGGTGATGCTCAGAATGCTGCCATTAAACAGCTTCAGTCTGCTATGCTTTTCAAAAATACTGATACTGCTTCTGCTTTCTTGATGTTTTTTTTCTTCCACTGGAAGAACACTAAGAAGTTGCTTACATGGAGTTTAACAGCTTTGAAACCAAGGATGTAAAAGATTTGCTGATACAATGATGGAAGTACAGAAATTATATCAGTCTAGATTTTTTTTCAGTTGTGAACATAGAACATTTGTGGCCTATATTTGAGATTGTCAGTGCTGTCATTATTCTTTCAGTAGCAAGAGAAGACCTGTGAATTCTCCAGAAATACCCATTAAGAGTTCCAGTCAATATATTAATTTAAGGAACATGAGATAAACGTGGAGGAAAACTTTGAATTAATCAATTTGGTAATGACTTGCTAATTTAAAGAAGACTTCAAGAATATGTATTGCCATATTATTTTTGTGGGCCTATTTAAGAAATTCTTTCCAAAGATAACAATTCTGTTGCTTGCACTCACTGAAAACAAGCTATTCCTTCTAGCCAGAAGGAATTATTTCTAGATTATTCCTAGAACATGAGGGAGTTTTAAAAGAACATTATGAAAATCTCTTCAACCATCGAAACAGTCAGTGCGTTGTACTTACAGTTCAGCACAGTATCTAAGTATGCTACCAGATCATTTCAACTTATAGGCAGCATTCCTCTCACCTCACTTTGGCATTCTGTGATATAGATCCATTATTTTTTCTACAACTCTGTTCATGCCAAGATGCGATGTTAAGATATAATTAAATAAACCACATTTTCTTTTCAAAAATCACATACTCCAAGGCACAGAAATTTGCTCTGCTGCAAACTGCTGTCTTCTGGTCTTTTAATGTCACAACTGTTCATGTAAATTAAGTTTTATGAGTTTGCTACCATTCCAAAGCCCTACAGACTATCATCGTAATGTGTGACCTTCTCCTGAACCTGTTAAAATAATCAGAATTTTGATTTAAGTGGAAAATTAGGATTAAAAGTAGTTAGCTCTACATATTTTACATTTTCACATCATTTCTGCAATTTTCATGGAGACACTGAATAACAAATCTTTCAGTTTTCCAATTTAGTTTTTGAGGTGGAGAGCAATATAACTGATATCAGTTTCTGAAGTATGAAAAGAAAAATGTTTAAGAGAACCCTTGGATAGTAAGTGGAAGAACTTTCCGTCATACATACACACATGTACATCATATGTGGCAAGTACAGACACAAATCTCCATGGCCATCAACAGTCAAAAATTCTTACCACATCTTCAGTTTATGGAACTGGGAATTCAACCTCACTTTACCAGTCAACAGTACAGCACACAGATTACTCCAATCTTCATCTAAGCTTATACACCAGCTAGACAGAAAAGCTCAGATTTGTGTATTTGGAGTTAGGCTCCTGCTTATAATCAGGATGACAGTGTTCATAAATTAAATCAGAAAACTTCATCTTATTATTTAGTCTGGAAAAGAGGAGGCTCAGAGGAGACCTCATTGCACTCTACAACTTCCTGAAGGGAGGTTGTGATGAGGAGGGATTTGGCCTCTTCTCCCAGGCAACAAACAGGACCCGAGGAAATGGCCACAAGTTGCGCCAGAGGAGATTTAGATTAGACATAAGGAAAAACTTTTTCTCTCAGAGTGTTCAGGCACTGGAATGGCTGCCCAGGGAGGTGGTCACTGTCCCTGGCAGTGTTCAAAAGACGTCTGGATGAGGAGCTACAAGATATGGCTTAGTAACTTGTGGTAGCAATGGTGATGGGAGGATGGTTGGACTAGATGACCTTGTAGGTCCTTTCCAACCTTGTGGTTCTATGATTCTATGATCTTCCAAAGCTAAGGCTGCAACAATGCCTTTCTATTTGAAATCCCATTTGTTTGCCCATTATGTGTAGGATTAATCACGAAATAAAAGCTTTATTAATTTTATTTTCATTGTTGCCTTAATTGAAGTAGAATATATAGCAATGGACATACTATAAAAAAAATTCAAGAAACTTTGACCCTCCCAAAAAACAAACTCTTTGCATATGTTCAAGATTTATAGACTTTGGATATATTGAAAATCAAAGACTGAACTAAAAAAAAAATCTCTCAGAATCATTGAAGGTTTTTTCATACTTGCTGTATTACTTTTTACTGACTACTGTAAAGGAGAGCAGTGTAAAGCAAATAACTTGATGGACTTTTGACATTCAGATACACTAGAGATAGGAGACACACAGAGATATTCTGCGTGGAAGAATTTCCATGAGAAATCAAGGTTGGAATTTCTGGGCCTTCTCACAATTAGATCTTCAGATGGACTATTAAGAAAGAACATGTATAATATCTTTTGGCATTTAGAAACCTAGGAACTGTGTTTTCTTGCTGCCTTTCCCCTTCATTTGTCACAGAAAAAGCAAACAAAGAGGAAAAATAATGACTTTTGCCCTAAATAAGTACTGAGATGCAAACTGCAATACATTTTCTCCACGTGAAAGTAATCAGCAAGTCATTTGTTCTGCAGTAAAAGCTGTTTGATACGTTGCCTCAAAAACACTACAAGAAAGGCTGATAACATACTTCTCCATTTTAGAGACAGCAAGAACCACGCACGCTCAGTGCAGTTATCACCTAGGAAACAAATGATTGCATCTTATTTTTGGCATAAAGCTGTAGGTGTACGGAAGATCTGAAATGCACTCCCACACAGTACTGAACTCATTCCTCATGATGTCAACAAGAGCAATGAGCAGAGCTGTTGGGAAGCACCTCCTAGAGGTAGCCAGAGAACCACCCACGGGTGGGATGTGATGTCAGGGCTCCTCACCGCATGCCTTCCCCAAGAACACCATGTTATGGCCCACATAATGCAGGAGTCAGGCTGGGCAACCATAATAGGCTCTTTAGGCTGAAGATCTCCTAATAAAATCTGTAAGGCACCCAGAAGCAGCGTGCATCAAGATGTAAAAGCATTCAAATGGATTTTAATGAAACAATTAATTTAAGTGTTCTTCAGATCTTGATGTGAATTGCCTCTGCATCACAGTATTACAGCGGGTTGCTTAATAAATTGATGTATTTTAAGGCCAGAAGGGACCATTATGATCATCTAACCTGACGGTTTGCATAGTACAGGTCAGAGAACCTCAGCTGGAAATTCAGTAAGTAAAGCAAGTACTCTGGATTAGTCAAGAGCATCTCTTCCCAAAAGCTTTCCAAACTTGATTTAAAGACTTTAAATAATAAAGAATTGACAACATTTCCAGATAAATGGCTTAGTGAGGCATTATCATAACTGTAAAGTTTTTGTATCTTATTTTTAATCTTTAGCTTCTAGATTTTAAACTCAACGTGCTTTTTTCATGCCAGTAGCTTGAAATATAACTGTGACCTACTTGGAAAGAGCTTGGTCGGGAAATCTTGTGCAGATTTGCTGATAGCAAAGTAGGTACAATTATCCCTCCCTGTCTATTTTCCTGCCTGAAGAGCCATGTCTATAACATTCCTAATGGAGACAAGCCTGTCTGTATCTTGGTTCTTTGGATCAGCATCATTCTTTGCACGTTCCCTGTAAATATTTGCCAGGAAAACATAGATTTAGGAAAATTAACCATAGATTTGATTTGGCTGTCATTCACAAAGGGAATGTCTGCAAAGCAATATTAGGCATAATTTATACAGAAATAGGTGTATTACACTGTCTGTCAACATGAACATGTTTAGTGCATAGTAGGAAAAAGGGGATTTTTAGAAAGGAATGATCTCCTGCAAGATTATTAATGCACTACATGTTCAAAGTATGTCTTATTTCACAGGAGCTTCCATGGATAGAAAAGCCCATAATGCAAAACTACATCTTGTCCTACTCTTAACACACATATGTGCAACCTTGTAGGCAGCAGGAAAGATCACATGGGATTTATGTACAGAAAGGAAATAGAGTGGCCCCTTCTAGAGGGATGCACATTAAAAGGAATCGTAGTATGATTTACTGATTGTAATGGAATAATAAAGGTATGTAACATTTAACAACCTGGTCTGCCACCATTATGGTTTGTAGAATTCACTCTATCTGTATTGTTATGGTCCTTCCGGTAGAATGAAGATTAACACTTTTTTGTCTATACTGTACCTGGCACAACAGGGTTCATGGTTAGGAAGATATGCATGTTGCTGTAGCAGAAATAAAAATTGCTAACTGTAGTTTCCTTCAGTGGGACTAAGTGTGCACATATGGTATGTCCATATGAAGCTGATTTCAGGATGGGTTCCTTTTGTGCAGAACCTCATGGGTTCATTGATAGAAAATATGAACCTTTCAGCAAGCAGAGAAGCAAAAAGTAAAGCTGATGGCCAGAGGCCATAATGTTCTTTTCCTTTCAAATTTCATAAATGAAAAACAATGAAAAAATTAGCCACTCAGAAATTTAAGCCATAACTGCCTAGATTTGAATTACCCATTAATTCTGGATACCACATTGTGTCACACAGTGTTAATGCTATAACCGAGATGTATGCTAATAGAACTAATAGCTAAAAGAAATGATCCAATGAGGGGAGGACAGCATCTGTGTTTGAACAAAATAATGAATAGCCCTATTCCAGCCTGATAACATTTCACAGCTTATGAACTACTGCTTGGTAGGCTGGGGTTAAAACAATCATCTAAAAATTCCATGTCCTAAGACATCTGCAAAATGATTTCATCCTTGCAAAGGAGAATGCACACAAATCAATGTTAATTGCAACATTCATAATTCTGATTTAGTTAAATGCCTTTAAAGCTTGACAATAACAAAAAAAGCTGAAATGAACACAGGGAATGTAGCAAGATGGAGCCAAAACAAGAACCAAGTGATAGGAAAGAAGAATATGTCTGATGTCAAAGTCACAAATTTAAAAATATCTGTCCATGGAAATCAGCTTGATCTCCCTTCAAAATATATATATTTTTGTAAGTAACTTTCTTAAATATCTGTGCTGTGTGGTCTGTGTGGTTGATAGCAATCTTGCCACTTCAGTGCTAGGTTTATAGTGAAAAACATCTGAAAATGAAGATAAAAGCTGATAGTCTTACATAGACAGTGATGGCTTCTTATATTGTAAAGACTATTGTATAAATAAATAGATATATGTAGGTAGATATGAAGAGGTATAGATATGCAAAATAGATCACATCTACACTACCTCTGCAGCCTTTATTGCAATTATTATGAGCTTCCGTGTGTGCCTAAAGGCGTATTCTAACCAACACCCATCCACCTAGTGGAAGAATGCTATGCACAAACACAAGAGTCTGTGTGACAATGGGCATGTCTTATATGTATGTGTGCTGTGATAAATTCAGGACTGCTCCAGTTTCATATTAAATTTCATAGTTAGAATATTTAATCTCTTATTGTCTTTCTGACTTAGTAAGGGAGATAGATTGTAAAATCTCTCCTCTACAGTAGCCAAAGTCATGACATATATTAAGTGAAATGATTTATTATACTGGCCTCAATATGTTAAGACTGAAAGTGTCACTTTGTAATTAAAGTGTCAGAATAGCTGGTAAGATTTATAAGAGTGATATAATGAAATTATTATTCTAAAGTTTGTCTGTTTCTTGTAAATTTTGTCTGACACTGGAATGTGCATTAGCCATGTGATATTTATAGCATGAGTTTTTCAAGCATAGTTTCAGGGATTAATGTACGAAAAATTAATGTATAAATCTTTGAAAATCATATTAGTAGGATACAATAAGAATATTGTCAAACTAAGACTAACAGCCAGACTTCCCAATGTGTTAATTCTGTTTTGTGGGGCTCTGAAGACATACTGCAGGTTTAAATATGTTATGCCTTACACATAACACTTGGATCTAGCTGTGTGCAGATTCATTTTGCCCAAGGGAGTCTTCCTGTGGAGTGCAGGCTAAAAGTACCAAGGATGTGGCAAAGTAAAGGAAGGGTGAGTTCACAGATAGTGATACTTATTGCTCACAATGGTGCTTCAAAGTCACACATGTAAGTAAATTCAACCTGAGTCTCTTCCTTAAAGGTTTTCGAGCTCTACTCTGAACCACATCTTCATGCAGCTGAGCACCTTCAACGTACCTGTAAACATGATGTTCTATTTATGTCATTACAACAATATACTTCCAAATGCCTTTGAAGTCCTGCGTTTATTTTTCACTATTTGTAAACACCACTGCTGGGTATTTTTTTTTAAAAGAAAGAAAGAAAGAAAGAAAGAAAGAAAGAAAGAAAGAAAGAAAGAAAGAAAGAAAGAAAGAAAGAAAGAAAGAAAGAAAGAAAGAAAGAAAGAAAGAAAGAAAGAAAGAAAGAAGAAAGAAAGAAAGAAAGAAAGAAAGAAAGAAAGAAAGAAAGAAAGAAAGAAAGAAAGAAAGAAAGAAAGAAAGAAAGAAAGAAAGAAAGAAAGAAAGAAAGAAAGAAAGAAAATGAATAGGAATTAGTCATTAAGATTCTGTTTCAGATGAGGAATTCCTCGCATATGTATCAACACAGGATCTGGGTGTCCAAGCTTCTTCCACTTCTGGTGTAGAAATGTGGGGAAAGAGGCAACAGTCTGCATACAGATACCTGATAATGTATGGTAAACAACAGTGTCTTGGAGACTGCTCTGGGCTGGCAAAGCAGCATGTTAGGTGAGAGTGACTTTTAACTTTTAGACTCCGAGTTGGAACGCCACTGGGATATCCTCAAGACTTGAAGGGCACTGTGTATCAACACCTACCTCTCTCCTAGTTGATGTGACAGGTGACATCTGGAGAGATCATAGAATCACAGAATGGTCTGGGTTGAAAAGGACCACAATGATCATCGAGTTTCAACCCCCCTGCTATGTGCAGGGTCGCCAAGCACTAGACCAGGCTTCCCAGAGCCACATCCAGCCTGGCCTTGAATGCCTCTGGGGATGGGGCATCCACAACCTCCTTGGGAAACTTGTTTCAGCGTGTCACCACCCTCTGTGTGAAAAAAATTCTTCCTAATATCTAACCTAAACTTCCTCTGCCTCAGTTTAAGACCATTCCCCTTGCCTTACCACTATCCACCCTCGTAAACAGCCATTCCCCCTCCTGTTTATACACTCCCTTCAAGTACTGGAAGGCCACAATGAGGTCTCCCCAGAGTCTTCTCTTCTCCAAGCAAAACAAGCCCAGATCCCTCAACCTTTCCTAGTAGAAGAGGTGCTCCAGTCCTCTGGTCATCTTAGTAGCCCTCCTCTGGAACCTGCTCCAAGAGCTCCACATTTTTCCTGCACTGGGGGCCCCAGGCCTGGACTCAGTACTCCAGATGGGGCCTCACAAGAGCTGAGTAGAGGGGGACAATCACCTCCCTCTCCCTGCTGGTCACCCCTTTTTTAATGCAGCCCAGAACACAGTTGGCCTTCTGGGCTGCAAGCGCACACTGCTGGCTCATGTCCAGCTTCTCATCTACCAGGACCCCCAAGTCCTTCTCTGCAGGGCTGCTCTCAAAGAGATCTTCCCCCAGTCTGTATAAAACCTAGGATTGCTCTGACCCAAGTGCAGCACCCCTGCACTTGGCCTTATTGAACCTCATTAGGTTTTCATGGGCTGACTTCTCCAGCCTGTCCAGGTCCCTCTGGATGGCTTCCCTTCCCTCCAATGTATCAGCTGCACCGCTCAGCTTGGTGTCATCTGCAAACTTGCTGAAGGTGCACTCAATGCAAACGTCTGTCACTGATAAAGATGTTGAAGGGCACCGCTCCCAAGACCGACCCCTGAGGGACGCTGCTTGGGACTGGCCTTCACCCTGACACAGAACCACTGATAGCAATCCTTTGGCTGCGTCCAGCCAGCCAATTCCTAATGCATTGAACAGTCCATCCTTCAAATCCACACTTCTCCAATTTAGAGAGAAGGATGTGGTGAGGGACCATGTCAAAGGCCTTGCAGAAGTCCAGGTAGATGACATCCACTGCCCTTCCTCTGTCCAGCAAAGTCATCACTCCATCATAGAAGGGCACCAGATTGGTCAGGCACGATCTGCCCTTAGTGAAGCCATGTTGGCTGTCTTGAATCACCTCTTTATCTCGTATGTGCCTTAACATAGCTTCTAGGAGGATCTGCTCCATGATCTCCCCAGGCTGGAGGTGAGGTTCAGTGGCCTGTAGTTTCCTGGGTCTTCCTCTCTCCCTTTCTTAAAAATGGGAGTAATGTTTCCCTTTTTCCAGTCACCGGGGACTTCACCAGACAGACATGATTTTTCAATTATTATTGAGAACGGCTCCATTGGAGATGAGTCCTACATATAGATTCTTAATGACCTATTCAGTTGATCAAATAAATGGCATCTGCATTTAGGATGTCTTGGGCTATCTCACCAGGTTTCCAGCTGCCTTTGCAGAAGATGTCAACCAGTCGGATGGCATGTTCTTCTAGCCCACTTCAGTTGAAGTTGATCAAACATCTCCATTCCAGGAACTGAACTAAATCCCTACCTCTCTCATGACACTTCCATGGAGTTACTACATACAGATATCTAAATTAATGCATCTTAACTCCTCAGAGAAACAGCATCTTCCAGTTGTGACCTATTGCTTTTCATGATGTCACACAAAGACTTTATTCTAAAAACAAACATTACAAGAAAATGTCAAAATAAAGCTATTCTAAATTGAAATTTAGCAATTGATTAAATATTTTGCATCACTTTTCTTGTGTGTTTGTTTGTTTTTCTAAAACCAGATTGTGTAACTTCAAATATTTGAATGGATTTTTAAAAGAAAGAAATTTATTTTTTTAAATGATAAATTTAGATCTGGTCACTCCTTACCAAAATCAACTTCAGTTTCAACACACTGAAAAACATAAAAGGAAATTGAGACAGACCAAGATACATCTTGGGTACTTTTAATAAAACATGCAGACTTTTCATTTTCAAATGGCATTTTAGGCAACCTTTCAATAAACAAAATATAACAAAGTGATTAAATTTTTTAGATAAATCAAGTTTTTAGTGTACTTTTGGTTTGGAATTTTGGGGGTAAATTAATTATATTTTCTTTTTCTTTTGAACTACAGTGATTTTTGTTTTGCAAGGATTTACTGATGGATTAATTACAGTTATTCTCCAAGAAAAAGAAGGATCCTCAGTCTTCTCTGTATTGCTGTATTTTTAGACTCTTTCTCCTTTCCCCATTTTAATTGGGTTCAAAAATTCTTCCTCTATCCCCACACAATATGTGCAGTAGGACTAAGCAAGCTGAAAATGTAATAGTTCCAGGTTTCAAAAAGTAGTAATACAGCTATTTATTCCATCTCCTACTTTACCAGGATTTATACAGAAACTAAAAAATCATTTTTCAAAAATCCTGATTTCTCTGTGGTTCCATGAAAATGACTTTTTTTTTTCTTTTTTTTAATAAATGATGGCTAGGGATAATTTTTCATGATATGATTAATGAAAAGTAACTATTTTCTTAAGTAATCAGTCCCCTACCCTCCAGCTTTACTACCGAAAATAGATATGAAGCTCTTACACCTATAGACACTATGACCAGGCTTTTTTTTTTTTTAATCAAAAATCTTCTTTAATATGAGTTTTCAGCAACTCAAAAAATATTTTGGTTAATAATAGACTTGAAAAATACAGTGAGTTGGATCATTAAAAGAAACAAACCCTCTGGAAGACTGCATTTTTTTAAATTTATTTTCCAAGTTTCTCAGGATATTTTCCTCATCTTCAGCAATTGTTTTTAAAGCGGGCACAGTTTTTCTGTGGGGAAATAATGTGTTTGTTACAGATTTTCCTGCATATGTACCTACTACTAAGTGACAAAGTACACAATATGGTAATGTTTAACTATATATATCCATATGCAAATGTACATGGGCTGCAGACTCCCTTTACAGTAAATAGAAAGAAACATGTACTTATAGCATGCAAAATATATCATCACAAAATAGACTGAAAAGGTTGCACAGATTACAATTGAAAATGTCCTTTTCTCACAATTCATTATGAAAACCTGGAGAAACATATACAGATGTGTACTCCTACAGTGACATATTTACTTGTTAATTTTTGAAAATGAAAATAATTGTAACAAATAAATACCCAAAATAAAGGGCATTTGACATTATTAATCTTAACAAACAAAAAACAAGTAAATAATAAAGGCTATTTATACGAAGGATAAGGAAGCTGAGGAATTAAAATGATACACTGGAAGAGGATTCCAATAGAATTCAGTCTGAAAACCTTCAGCTGTTGTTCTCAGTAAGGAAAAGACTTGAAATGAATCCAGGCATGAATTTCAGCTTGGCACTCTCTGAGATATCCTTTTTGTTGTTTCCATAGTCATTGCATTCTGATGTCATCATAACTATGGACTCCTTCAGTCAAAATTGGATATCTTATTTTAAATTATTCTACTTCATATCTTCAGTAATAATCTTTCAGAAAGAGAAAAATGCACTTTGGGACATCTATTTGGTTATACATATGATATTGTTGACAGGTTTTTTTTCCGTTTGCAGAAAATATATTGTTCCGTGTTAGAAGGAAAGGCTACCTATCTCTTAATAATGTTTGTATTTCAGAAGAATCCCTTGAAACAAAACAAAGATTACAGAACAAACTGATACTGCAAAAATCTATTGCCTCTGATTTGCCAATACTTAGAAGTATATAGGCAACACAGTTTGAATTTAAAACTGAGAACATTTATCTAGACATTGTAAAGATGATTTCTATAAAACTGTTGTAAACTTAATGATTCTTGCAGGTCCCTTCCAAGTCAGGATATTCTGTGATTTCATTATTCCAAACTGATCAGTACAGATGAAAAAAAGAAAATGCATAGACAAGTTCATTTTTGTCATAAATGTCTTGGGAAATCAACCAGCAGCTAATTCAGGGTTGTTTTTATTTCTGTTTTGTTTAAGAAATGGTAAACATTTCAGTGAAGCTCAGTGCAAAACAGTGCCACAGTGGTGGGCAGCACATGGTATCTTTGCTGGCATTAAGGACTGCCCAGGGTTATTCTAGTGAGGTAATGCATGGCTAAACACAAGGTTAAGTGCAAGGTTAGAATCACTATTGTATCTCACTCAGCTTCAGATGTCTGTGTCTGAGCTGGGCACCTTCTGTTTTCTATTAATGGCGAGAAATTGGCACCTCCAGAAAGTGATTCAACTGAACTATCCTGGTCATATATTTGAGATGAAATTGCCATACTCATGAGATGCTGGCATTTCCTCTGAAGGAAGCCCAGTCTGACTAGATCAGTTTTGGGCAGCTGAAATTAGGGCAAATGGATTCCACTTGAAGTTGCATTCATTTATATTTACTTATTTACTGTATCTGTGCATGTGATATTACAGTTTTGCTATTGACATGAAGAAGAAAAACAAGTATCCAAGAATTCTTCAGCTGAGTCAATATCTGCATGTTAAGACTTAATAGAGACTAGACTAACATAAAAGAATAAATAAGGAAGTAATTACTCAACATAAGAAACTTGAATATTTAAGATAAAGCATGTAGTGTTGGAGGCATCTTACCAAATTTTACAGGTCTATAATGTAGATACTGTACAGCTAAATTACATGAGATCCCATAATAATAAATGGAAAGGAGTAAGTACTTCATCTACTTGATTTTAGCTATCTGAAATACTTTAGATTGAGGAAATTTTCATTCTAAAATTTTATATGTTAATTCTTTGTAATGTAGTTACTGTTCATTTTTCTACAATTTCTCCAACATAAAAAAAAAGAGGCTTTGTGTGGCCTTGAAACAAGTTGCTTCATCTCTCTTGACTTCAGTTTCTTTACCTGTAAATGAAGGCAAAACATCTAATTATTACAGCATACCAATACATAAAACACATATATACTTATTAAGGATTTACACTTCTCACAGTGATATAAAGTATTGAAAGCACATCCCAAAATGTGTTGATTGCACCAAAACTAAATGCATACAAGGACAGTTAGAAAAGTAGCGTACCAGTGGATTGTTTTGGTGATTTTTAGTTTTTCCTCATCCTGTCTGAGTATATGAGTCTTGATAATTTAGATAATGAAAACTTTGGCCAATGAAGAAAGAATATGGGGTAACAAGGTTTAGTAGAAGTCCATGGCAATGCACTTGTTGTATACATATTATAGACTACCAGACATATTTCAGGAATCTGTTCTTTCTTGAGGATATTTTTAGTTAGTACAAATTTGCAATAATTATTTGTGGTCTAGTTCCACTGCAGAGCACCTGAGAAGTGTAATCTGACTTGATGCATCAGAGTGAAGGGACCAGCAGAGCTCAACTGCAATATATTAAGGATGAAATAGGAACCAAGGGGTGAAAACCCAGAAGGGAAAAGGTCAGATGAGAGAGACATTATTGAGAATTTAGTCTTTAAAAAGGCAGAGTTCTGAGGCTTTTCCCATACCATCAACTGCTTCTGACAGAAGTTCTGGCAACCTGTGCAAATGATACTGATCACAACAAGGAGGAAAGCAGACACAGTGGAAGCAAAGGAACTGTGCTATCACCTCACAACCATTATCATACACCTCACAGGAGGGGAGTGTGCATGGAACATAAGAATGTGTAGAGGGAAGGGAAGGGAAGGGAAGGGAAGGGAAGGGAAGGGAAGGGAAGGGAAGGGAAGGGAAGGGAAGGGAAGGGAAGGGAAGGGAAGGGAAGGGAAGGGAAGGGAAGGGAAGGGAAGGGAAGGGAAGGGAAGGGAAGGGAAGGGAAGGGAAGGGAAGGGAAGGGAAGGGAAGGGAAGGGAAGGGAAGGGAAGGGAAGGGAAGGGTTTGCCCCTTTAGTCCTCTAATAACCCATATTACAAAGCCTGTATGCTAAACAGAGCTGACATGCTTCTTTGAACAGTTAAATTCTATCCACTAATCTTCTAACATGCAAGTTATGTGAGCAATAAAAAAATCAGCAAAGAAAACATAATCCATAAAAGAAATTACTCTGCAAAACAACAGTAGTTCTGAATAGCAAGACTGAAGTCTGATGCTTTTGTGCACTGAAAGCTTGAAAGAGAGAAAAGGATCTTTCCCCAGTTCAACAAAGACATTTCCCAAAAGTAGAGCAGAACTAATGCTTACTTCTAGCCCTGGGAGAGCCCAAAATATCAGACTTAGGAAACCTGAGCCATTATTCCAAACAGAAAAGATAGAGGAAAATGTTTTTAGAGATTTCAGAACTCGATATGTTTTCCATGATGGAATCTTATATCAACTCAAGGCAGAGTTTGGTTTTAAGCAGGATATGCAGAATGATCATTATAAAATATTCAAATACAGAGCCTTCAAGAAGTAATTTGTACAAAGGTTTTGAGGCCCAAATCTTTTTTCACAGCTGTTTGATAATTGGTCATTTGAGAGTGCTGTTAGGGTTAGCCAGATGCACATTGTTAGTAATTTTCATGCTGTAGCCCCACATTCAGTACTTTTCTCACAGTATTCTCATCTCTCCCTGTTTATGCTGGTAGACATCGCCTGGCAGTATCCACATGAAGGGAGTCCTAACTAACACAACAGTAATAGTCCTTCTGTCTTTTGTGATTGGAAGTCCAAACTCAACATAAATTTGATTGAATTTAATACTAGATCACATTAAAATTTTCTAACATATGAAGATTTCCTTCTAGCAGAAGCTTTGTGGTATCTGACACTGAATTTATTTTAAAAATGTAGTAATTCACTGTTGGAGTGATGTCTCTAAGTGCCAAATATCTCTAAATGCCTAGTTTTAAGATGTAAGGAATGGTAAAATTCTCTTCAGAAAGACTCTCTGAAGTCTGCTTCTTCCACCTTCCCAGTGATCTGCCAAATCACTGCTCTCAGAACTCAGTCAGTCCTTCACAATTACTGAAATTGGCCTTTTCTGTCAAGACTTTCGATGATTATGAAGAACTTGCCTTTTCCACAAAACCATACTTTGACAAAATAGACCTTAATGCCAAAGCTCTCACATGTGACTAGTCACAAGGTTAATTTAAACATTCTGGATACAGGAATCTCTTACACTTGTACCAGAAATACTGAACACGTTTCTTCTTAAACAAACTTGTGCAGTGTGCCTTAGTATCTTAGTACTCTGCACCACTGATGCTTCACTTCCCAAACTATTTATATTTGGTGTTTTCTACGTGGATGTTCCCTGGCTTGAGAAGAATAAAGGACTTCCAAGAACATACATTTCTTCCAAGTTTCTTTCTATGAACATGAAGTCTCCCAGGACCTGTGAGTGGTGCAGAGGTGTTTACTACATCAGTGTGAATCACCTGAAAGTAATCTGTTTTGTTGGTCACAAAATTGCTTTCTTACACACCATTCTTTGGTTGTTTTTTTTTTTTCTTCTGAAAAGTTGTAACCATTTTTTTCATTTGAAAAATGAAGCCGAAATCTTTATGTATTAATTACTCCAAGATCGTTGTTGCTGAATACGAAGGAGATGCATATGTATTTGTCATGATGTAATATGTATTTTAGTGGTTGCTTGGCGATCTTCAAAAGCCAGCGTAGTCCTTGGCAACCTGCTCTGGGTGTCCCTGATAGAGCAAGGATTGGATCAGATGGACCTAGAGGTCCCTTCCAATTTCAGCCATTCTCTGATTCTATGATTCTATGGTAATATTTGTGCTGCTTTGCAGTAGAGACCTCAAACAGGGTGGAGAAATATGTTCTAAACATACCGCAGGCCTCAGTGGAGCAGAATTTAAGCTGTTTTTGTTTTAAAAATGGTCAAAAAAAAGGATTGTGTTGTGCAGTGTCTTGTTCTCACAGTAGGCCACGGCTGATGCACAGTGTGTCTGGAAACAGAACAAGCCTGAAGAAACATTTATCTGGATTGATCTCCCGTCCTCAGGCAATTCAAAGCCTTCTGAGGTCAGAGATGGTCTCTTTGCACTTGCCTTGATAAGTCTTTCTTACTGAATTTGCCTCATCAGTTTTAGAGTGTATGAAAATTTTCATCATCAAAGGATGTAGCAGAATAACTAAGACTAACGTGAAGAAAAATTACTGTTAGCACATTTTTTACACACTATATCCTAATAGCAAAGAATAAGCAGAAATCTGACAAATCATTCCCAGTTCACCTTCTCTTTTTAACTCACAAAGATCAGCTATTATCAGAATCACTGTACACTACTTTGGAAGGATTTTTTCTCATTTTCCCAGATGCCTAATGTATTACGAAGACATTTTGTTCTTTATTCAGCAAGTTTGAAGCACGAGAAACTGCTATTTGCATTGAAGTGAACTTGAATGTCAAGGTCTTATTTATAAATTTATTTAACTGTGGATTAATTAGTGAAGTTCTACAGAGAAAGTCAAATTCAGTACAATTCGATTCTTCATTAGTGATTATTTAGACAGGGGGTAGAAATCAGAGACTACATCTTATATTTGAGTCTTTTGTGTAGCTGGGCCTTTGAGTATTGTCAGAGATTTGTGGAAGGTTAATAAGATTTTTTGAATTCTAAACAATGTTTGTCTTTTTACCTTATCTTCTATATACTGTAGAGAGGTTTAAATTAATAGAAATGTGAGCAGAGCTATTATAATTGCCTGCTTTATTGTCTGCATTATCTCTCTGCAGTGATCTGGGGCTGAAGAACCATACCATCTTCTCTGCACTGCAGGACAGGGAAAGCAGAGGGGGGTTGCTCTCCTGCAGTCTGGTAGGACAGCTTGTTCTCGCCCATTGCAGGACAGGGGTCCCCTCCTTGAAAATCTTACAATAATAAGCAGATGCACAGGGAGAAGGCTGGGAGGTTAGGGAACATTTGTTTTCCACAGCTTCTCACGTGGTAGCTTTTGTTTCCATGTCTACTGCAAATTGTAGTCTCAGTCAGCATTGTTTTATCTGATCTGCTCCTTCTGCCAGAACTACAGAGATAAGGGGGCTTCAGGCAAAGCAAAAGCTGTGGACTTTCAGAATTCAACAAAAATAAAAACTTGTGATTTTTAGGAGTTTTCTGAAATAGCTGAAGGTCTACTCAGCCCAGCTGCTCTTGAAGCCCAAAGGAGATAAAGCTTACCCCAGGTTAGGGCAGGATTGAAAGGGAAAAGCCTGAATGTAACAAATGAGATTAATTTCTTCTGTATGTATTTTCTACTCTAGAACTAGTCACATTTAATCACATTTACAGCACTTTTTCATTTTAAAAGCCATTATGTATTTCATATATTATATGAAAAAGTCCACTATCTGTTCCCATCTGACAAGTATGGATTTACGTTGGCAGATTTCTGGAACACACTAAAATAGCTGTAACATTTTCCGCACTGTTTTAAATATTCAAAGAAATTTTTTATTAGTCCATTAAAGGGACGAATTTATAAATAAAATAAAATATACTTGAACAAAGAGAAAAATATGCGTGTGATATACTTAACTGATGCTTAGGTCCCCCTGCTATCTGCAAGGAAAGGCAAGACCAACTGAGCTCAGCTCAAGAGCTTATATGAATGACTGAGCCTCAGAAGGTCCCAGCTGGTTTGTACAAACACACTTGTCCTGGCTGATTCACTCCTTCCTTTTTCAAATGTAGTTTTAGACACTGTGAAGCCATGCTTGCTTTACCACCAGAAGCAGCTGAGACCTGCTTTGTACTAAATCTCACTCACTTTTTTTAATATACTATTTGATGTTCTGTTTCCCAAAACACACGCTCAAACAAAAACATCTTCAGGGAGCCTTTATTACTCTCATGTGTCTCCACAGAGCTGGATAAATGGAGCAGGACAGGTCTATGAGAAGGACCTGAAGGCATTCAGGAATGGAGAAACACATATTAGACACAGATGCTTCCGAAGAGGAACTACTAAAGTGGGCAACCCCAGAGGAAGGTTCCCCCAAGCCAATCTGCAGATTTAAGTTTATGGTCAGTGGAAAGGATGTTAGCTGGAGTGCTTGTCTGACCCCTCAGAAGGATAAATCCCCTTGGAAAATAAGCAGAATGTGGATAGTTTTTCATCAGACTACTGAAAAACTTTCTGTACTTTCAGCACCAGTGAGCTGTTAGATGAAACAGGGAATTCCTGAACCAGTATACTATAATCCACCCAGCTAAATGCATGTATCAGCCACACAGTAGTGAAAAATTGTGATACTTTTCCTCTAAAAGGCATTCAGACTCACCAAAATTTACACTCTGCTCGAGAAAACCAGAGCCCAGGCTGTCTTTCAGAAAAGAGCCAAAAGCTGAAGTGAAGCATAAGCAGAGTGGAACAAAATTATAGAAAGCATTGTTTCAGCATCCCCCTTAGCTGCTGTCTTGTCATCAAGACTGATGGGGATCAGATAAGTTTTGTGTAGCCTGCAGCAAAGATCTAAATAATACAGATCAATACGTTAGTTGCCTTGCTTTGGATGACAGATCTGTTATTCCTTTTTACATATTCCTACACATTGGCTCTAATTCCCAATCAGTGTTTTCAGACCAGTGGCTGGTGTGCACACAGCCTCTACGGTTGCCAGTATCTGATCAAAAATACTATGGCCACATTGCTCATTGCATGGGAGTTCATTGTAAGGGAGTTGGACTAGATGATCTTTACAGGTCCCTTTCAACTCAAACAATTCTATAATTATATGATTCTGTAATAAAAACACTGATCCTGTAAAACTGAATGGTTCAATGATGTTAAAATGGCAGACTAACTTCATGCCAGCAGGCTCTGTAACCAATGAGATCATCCATCCACACCTTTCTGTTTCTGTTAGAACATGAACATGTGTTTCTCATCTTTGCATATAGTATAAAAGCAACAACATCTATAACTCTGGCTCAGCCCTCTCTGAGCAATTCATCAAGGCTGAGACTAGGGATTCAAGCATGGAGCAGGTTAATGTTGTGATCAGTAAGGGAGTTGTTTCAATAATGCAGTAATTGCTCTTGGTAAAATTATGCCATAACATAATTTTAGCCTAGGAAGCCAATTACATACACAAATTTTTCTGCAAGGACTCAGGGCTTAGGCTGGCACATGGTGGCAGGAGTGCTTTGATTTGCTGCACATGCCAAGCTTAATCAAACTTTGTTCGCAATGAATTTAAGATTAGGGGCTGACATCCCACTCATGACTGAATACACCTGCAGGTTTATCCATCATACCATCAGCTGTACTGAGAGGATATTAGGTATGCTGGTCCCGAGTTAAAAGTTGATTACTTACAGGGCTCAGAATCATTTTTCAGCCTGAGGCCATGCTCCTTTCATACATCTAAATGGGTGTTTAAGTCTTATTTCCAGATTTCATACCAAAAAAGGTGTGGGGGTATTTATCTTCAACTAAAAAGCATGTGGGAGTTCCTAGTCTGCTTCTCAATAAAGAGCCAAATGCTTACATTCTAATCAGAAACATGTTTTCTTCTCACCTAAGGATAAAAAATTGATTACAGATTGAAAGTGAATATTTTGCTTTTCCTTGCCTAAACTTTGAAATCTTGGCTTTTTAATGGTTCTCATTGCTAGATAGGACTCCTCATGGTAGTAACTACGACATGCTCAAATATCACTGTTCTGTTTCCACCACTGTTCTCCCTCTTCCAGGGGCCAGGAGCCAGATTTGGCTCATGGATAAGCCACCAAAAATACTGTTAGCTCCATCTAGAACTTGGGACATGAAAAGGGAAGAAAAAACAATGCTTAGTCCTTCAGCAACATGAAATGCAAGCTCAGCAAGAGCTCAGGCAAATGTCTGAAACACAGTGCCTCATGTAGTGCATAAGGATGCTGATGCTGAACAACAGCGAGTAGTGAGTAGGGATCAGAGAGCATAATTTAAGCCTACTGGTTTGTTGAGTTGAATTTCCTGGCTAGATAATAGCCTATCTTTCCGTACATTTGTCAGTACTCTCTCATTGTCAAAAGGTCCTTGTACTCATCCATCTCAAATAGCCATGTATTATTTTTCTATTTTTCTCTACACAGAATATTTTCTCTCCATTGAAGCTGGGCAGCATGAACGAACTCTCTGTTTATCCAGCCTTTGTTTCTAAATGATTTTGTACTTGGCCTTTAAAATTATTTCAATTAAAAGCACTTTTCCATTTTCCCAAATTTTTCTCTGCTTAACAGAGACAATTAAACCTTTAAAAAACCCACAGAATTCCTAAAAATCATTAAGAAATGATATTGAGGCACACTATCTTCACAGTATCATCCAGGTACTAGAAGTTTTAAAAACCTTTTAATAACCTTTTTAAAATTACCTGAAACTTTCATTGCTTCATTATCAACAGCCTAAAATTGAAATTTCCAGTAATATCTTTAAAATGTGAGTTAACACTGATCAAGAGTTATTTTTGCACTATTTGTAATTTGATGTGTTCTTTTTCTTTTGCTCATAATTACATCAGAAAAATCATGAGCACTGTCTGTGTAAACAATTTGGTTTAGCAATTGCAATGAGGCTGAAAAACCAATCCTAAAACCACAAGAAAAGTAGCTTGTGTATGTCAGGAAGATATTTCACCATCCTGTATCTGTGATGGTTTTCTCATCTGTAATTACTGACAACTCTATAAAGCACTTAAGAACTTTGTAATAAAAGCGCATCTTAGGTCTTAAATATTGTTGTGTTACTCTGCTACACTGAAATCAATCCTTCGAGCGATCCGGTTGCAAATTTTTGTGTGGAGTTAAAATTCGGATGCATGAGGTAGAGACTCATGCTAGGTTGTTCCTGGAGTTTTCCTCTACAGGACCCAAATTTAATGTGATTCATGGTCATTTTTATTCTAGAATCAGATAAACTTGGATAGGGCCACCAAATTAGAGTATGTTTTTGGATATAGGAGGCAGTCTGCTACAACCATGCTGATCTTGTGGAAAACCTAGCATTTGTCAGCTTTGAATAAAATAGTCTTGACTCATACTCAGATGCTGGGACTCAGATATGAGAATGAGATTTCAGTGCACGCAGCATGATGATGTTAATCCACTGGCAAAATTCAAGACAGAGTTCTCAGTCTAAAGTCTAATTTCAGCTTACACACAATCTTCAGTTAAAAATAAATACATCCTCAGTAAGTTTGCAGATGACACCAAGCTAGCTGGAAGTGTTGATCTGCCTGAGGGTAGCGAGGCCTTACAGAGGGATCTGGATAGGTTGGATAGCTGGGCTGAAGCCAATGGGATGGGATTCAACAAGACCAAATGCCGGGTCCTGCACTTTGGCCGCAATAACCCCAGGCAACGCTACAGGCATGGAGCACAGTGGCTGGAAGACTGTGTAGAGGAAATGGACCTGGGGGTGTTGATTGATGCTAGACTGAACATGAGCCAGCAGTGTGCCCAGGTGGCCAAGAAGGCCAATGGCATCCTGGCTTGTATCAGAAATAGTGTGGCCAGCAGGAACAGGGAAGTAATTATTCCCCTGTACTCAGCACTGGTGAGGCCGCACCTCGAGTACTGTGTCCAGTTTTGGGCCCCTCACTGTAAGAAAGACATCGAGGCCCTGGAGCGTGTCCAGAGGAGGGCAACAAAGCTGGTGAGGGGTCTGGAGCACAGACCTTATGAAGAGCGGCTGAAGGAGCTGGGGTTGTTCAGTCTAGAAAGAGGAGGCTCAGGGGAGACCTTATTGCTCCCTATAACTACCTGAAAGGAGGTTGTAGTGAGCTGGGGGTCAGCCTCTTCTCCCGGCTGACTAGTGATAGGACTAGAGGGAATGGCTTCAAGCTGCATCAGGGAAGATTCAGGCTGCACGTTAGGAAATACTACTTCTCTGAAAGGGTGGTCAGGCACTGGAATGGGCTGCCAAGAGAGGTGGTGGAGTCACTGAGCCTGGTGGTGTTCAAAGAGCGTTTGGACGTTGTGTTGAGGGACATGGTTTAGCGAGAACCATTGGTGATGGGTGAATGGTTGGACTGGATGATCCTGTGGGTCTTTTCCAACCTTAGTGATTCTATGATTCTATGATTCTATAAATGATGGTTCTGTTAGAGTTCTCTTACAAGTATGGCTTGAATTTTGGGTGGTCATTTGTGCAGCCAGGAGCTGTACTCAATGACAAGTGTGGGTCCCTTCCAGCTCAGGATATTCCAGAATTCTATGACGATGGGCTGAAGGAATGAAAAGTCTTATGAAGTATTATTAATGACGAGAATTTGGTCTAGATGCGGCACATGAGGTGTGACTATCTCATGTTTTGATGACTCTACAGTCATGCAGGGGAATAGGAACATGTATTGTCTTACTTACTGTTGTTTATAGATGGAAAGGTTGATTTGCCAAATACTATCTGAATCACTGACAGTTAATTAAAGGAAGCCTTTGCTCATCAGTAGGTCAAAAAGGGTGACATATACTTCTCATCAGTCACATTTCTCATTCAGAGTTTCTCATTCATACAGTTTCACAGGAGATTCCTCTGTTAACCAGCTGTTTCAGAAATGTGTCATATGACAAATGTCAAGACCTGTATTCTTATTTTTTTTAACTTTGAACATAAAATCTCCATTGAATATAAACATAAGATATTAAATATATTTTTGTGTATAGCTCTCTACTTAAATATATATTTAAGTTCTATTCTGGTTCACTCTGAGGCTTTGCCTCAAGCCTTTCTTATTCCCATAGCTTTTCACTGAAAATTAGAAAATATATATTGTTATCCTCCGAGATGGCTCTCTTCTCATGTGTAGCAGTTTTGCACTAGCCTTCACAGGAGGAACACTAAATGAAATAGATTGCACAGGTTTCCCAAACAGCCAGAAAGAAAGAAAATAAAATAAATCAAACAAGCAGCATTTCCGTGATTATATCTGTTTTACAAGCCTAGCGTGGAATCAGACAAACAACAGTAAGCATCAGCCTGCAGTTAGAACTATTTTTGAAAATACCACTCCTTTCCCCTTGTTCTTTCTGCTCCAAGAGCCCCATCACAGGCACTGGCACTCAGAGATAATCTCCCTGAATATCTGAGGCGTAGAAGCCAACAGGATTAAAGCACCTCGTGCTCCTCAGCACGGTCATGTGATGACCTGCTGATCCCAGCAAAAGGCATCGTTTCCCAGCAGAGCTCTCACTTATTTCCCTAGATGTTGTTCCTGCCTTCCTGAGATTCTCTGTAGTCATTACTCTTGTAGGAAAAAATAAAAAAATAAAAAGAAAAAAGAAAAAAAAAGAAAAGAGATTAAAGCAACTGCAACAATGACAACTAAACTCCTGCAGTTTTAGTAGTAACGACATAATTTAAGTGCAATTTGCTCACAAGTAAACCAACAGCTGTCCCTCCTTCAAGGGGTAATTTCAAAGTAGGTATAACTTCTAATGGTTTTCATATAGCTCCACTACTGCAGATCAGGCTTTCTTATAAGGTGAAAAAAGGGTGAGTTGTCTGGAGTAATGTTCTGAGCAAAGCACACAGAGTTGGTGCTACCTGATGGGAGAAAGACAGAAGTCAAGGTTTCGTTTCCAGGTCCTGCTAAAAATACTGTTGTCAAGTCTGATACCAAATTTTGTGTTTTCCCAAAAAACTGAAGAGATTTGGGTGCAGGTTTTGGCATGGAGTTATCTATTAAAATAGTAGATTTATCAGGGGCTTGACAGTTTTTCACTTTGTAGAGTCACCTTGCCATATGCTGGTCTGGGAAAGTCAGCTTAAGTTGAAATATAAAAAAAGACCAAGCCAAATAATTTATCATGTCGCCATCCTATGTGCACAATAATAGTCATTTTCTCATTTTTATGTTCACTGTCCTTATGTAACTGATCAGATTCTCTTTATCTTTTTTTAAACAACAGTTTACAGAAAAGCATATTATCAAACAATGATGCCGAATAGCCAACTGCTGCCCCGTGTCCAGATTTTAATCTTACTCCTTCTCCAATTGTAACAAGAAAGCAATCATGTGATAGGCAGAAGATTAAAATTTTACAATAAATGCCTTCATTTTGAAACCAGTCGGGGGTGGGGGAAAAAGACACTTGGCTTTCATCCACAACATGTGATAATCAGATTAATCACATAAGTGTATCCTGTGTGTAAATGCATCCAGGGTAGGAATGGGGAAGGACATTGGAGGGTTCACAGTAGCAGAGTCAGTGGTGAAGCATTCCCAGTTGGGAGGAAAAGTTTCTTTCACACTCAGGTCATTGGAGCGGTCAGAGAGAACTCTCCATGCACTGAAGCATAACACTGATGCTCTCCTGCTGCTCTGTGAGGATGTTTCTGTTTGCCATGGGCTTACTGCTGGTCATCCTTCAGCCGTCCACTGGGCAGTTCCCCAGAGTCTGTGCAAACACGCAGAGCTTGCTGAGGAAGGAGTGCTGTCCGCCCTGGGATGGAGATGGGACCCCTTGCGGGGAGCGTTCCAACAGAGGAACCTGCCAGCGCATCCTTCTCTCTCAGGCTCCTCTGGGACCACAGTTCCCTTTCTCAGGAGTGGATGACAGAGAGGATTGGCCTTCTGTCTTTTACAACCGGACATGCAGATGCAGAGGCAATTTCATGGGGTTCAACTGTGGGGAGTGCAAGTTTGGCTTCTCAGGACAAAACTGCACTGAAAGGCGACTGAGAACGAGAAGAAACATCTTCCAGCTCACCATCAGTGAGAAGGACAAGTTCCTTGCCTACCTTAACCTAGCAAAGAACATCCCCAGCAAGGACTATGTAATTGCTACTGGCACATATGCTCAGATGAACAACGGCTCCAACCCCATGTTCAGAAATATCAACGTGTACGATCTCTTCGTCTGGATGCATTATTATGCCTCTCGAGACACACTCTTAGGTGGCTCCAATGTGTGGAGAGACATTGATTTTGCCCATGAAGCCCCTGGTTTTCTGCCTTGGCATCGTGCTTTTCTGCTGTTGTGGGAACGTGAGATACAGAAGATAACAGGTGATGAGAATTTCACCATCCCCTACTGGGACTGGCGAGATGCAGAGGACTGTGTGATCTGTACTGATGAATACATGGGTGGCCAACACCCCACCAACCCTAATTTACTCAGCCCAGCATCATTTTTCTCCTCATGGCAGGTAAGGACAGGCAAAGGGGTGAAGGTAAGGGGAGGGCAAGAGGTAAGGGCAGAGCCAGGGGAAGGGAAAAGCTGATCATGGACAAACTATCCAATCTGACTTTAGGTACTTAAGTGAGGTGCGCTATCTGGAGAGAAAGTAAACTGCTTTCCAGATTTTATGTGGATCTTCATTTAGAGTAGTCATTCATCTCTCTAACTCTGTAGAACATAGTTTAATTATGAATAAAAGTCAGTCTAGAGGGAGGAAAGTCATGCCATTGTTTCCAAGCATGAGCTTTAGCAGGCCGAAGAGGCTTGTGTGTGCTGGAGCAGCCAGCTGAGATAAAGAAATATTTATGTATGCAAATAGCTAGCACACAATCACTGCAAAATGGTTGGTGACTGAATGAAGTAAACTGTTCTAAGAAGATCTACTCCTCTCTCAGTGACTTTCTACATCAGGAGTTAAAACTATCCAATTAGTCTTGTCTGCTTTCAACATAAATAAGCAAATAAATAAGTAAATAATCCTTAGAGCGTGGAAGAAACATCTGTGCTGTTCACCTCAGTAGTTCAAAAGAAAAGTAAGAAGTGATCTTTTTTGCTCAGAGGAAATAAGTAAGTTCAATAGCTATCTCTTCCACTTAAAAACACTGTGAGTTAGTCTATAAACCAAGATTACATACTTACCTAGGTGATACAGCGTCATGTAGTCGAACTATACTGTGCTGTTCTAACACTGAGAGCTTCTAGAGTTTATTTGGCTCTTGCTCATTATTATCACAGTGCCTAAAATACAGTGGCAGAGGTCTATTGGCTTCCACAGACATACTCCATCATAACAATAACAACAGTCCCTTCTGGCACTGAAGTCTATGATTATGTTGGTGTAAATCTAGCTCTGTTCTATTTATTTCTGTACCAACAACCCAAACGAAGATTGAGCAGTGTTAGTGATTTAATGGAAAGTGAAAGAGATACAAGCCAGCAGCTCACTGATACTCTGGCCTTACAAAACAATGACTAACTGGGGTTACTGGGCTGGTTTTCTGTATTTAATCTTGATTTGTGCCCTCTAAATAATGTAGTCTATGTCTAGTCCTGTAAACTCAAGCATTCCCATGTACTATAGCAGACCTATTTTAGGATGTTCTCTGGCACAAATTGTTTGTATGTGTTATATAAATACATATGTATGTAAATATATGTACTATGTTAAATGTATGTGTATATTTATATTTAGTTGTCCCCCTCACAGGTACTTTTCAGGGACCATTTCTAGGTCATTGTTTGTATAAAATTACACTGTTCAGGAAACTAAGATATTGTGTTTTGTTTGTAGCGTAGGTACGGATTTTTTCATGCTGTTTGGTCTGATTTTGGGTTTGGATCCAGGAAATGGACTCAATGATCTTTTATGTGTCCCTTCCAATTTGAGATATTCTGCGATTCTGTTATTTGGTCTCAGTGCCCAGGAACATTCCTGGCCACATATATTTTAGCCATAGGCATAAAATAAATAGAGTCAAAAAACATGTATTTTGATCTCATATGTAAAGATTACCCTTATTTCTAATAGTATGAATCTAGATGAACTCTACTAACTAAATTGGATTGCATTACCAGAATGAAGTGGATCTGATCCTGGTCTGTGCTCAACTAAATAGTTACAGGAAATGGTACAAGTGTTAACATGGAATAAATGAAACTAGAATTGAGCTGGCTATATTTGTCAAGTGGAGCTTTCAGTGCAGTGTACTGGATGAGATAACCAAAGCAGTAGGAGGCAAGTTGTATAAAGGAATCAGCAACCTGCTAGCAATGTTTTCTAAAAGCCCTGGAGGGATCAGATAGTTAGATTTAGCTCTCTTTTTCAAAGATACTATTAACCGCATCCAAATTCTTAGAACTTCTCCATCCTAGTGATAAGCACCCAGACTCTTTACCAGTTGCGGTGAATATATTTAGGAACTAGACAGTTTATAACTTCTCATTTAAGGTTACTGTCATAGATATATTCTGGAAACAAACACATTTTAGGAAATCGGTGGCTTTAAAAACATATAACTTCAGTAGGCACAACAATGAATATTGTTCTATATTTAAAACACATTCAGAGTCAGTGTCTATGAGTAAAAACACCTAAGTTTTTCAATGAAGCTTTCCAAGTCATTTCTGAAAGTGAATGTTTATCACTTATATTTTTCAGTCCCTTCTGGAAATGTTACACTTCCCAAAATAGCTTCCAGTTTCCAAAATAGCACGATTTTAAATTCAAAGGGGGTTATTCTACTTTAACATCCTCTATCAGCTGCCTTATCTAGGAAAGAACAACCAAGATTGAACAGAGCGGCATTTTCAGTCAGTGAGCTTGGGGTGAAGATACGAAACTAACTGATATTTCTTTATTGACATTGAATCTGACTTTTAACACTTGCTGACGATGGAATAACTTAGTTGATACAGTTGCTTTAAGTAGCAAAAAATAAGAGATTAGAATCACACTCCAGAAAATTGAAAGGGAACAAACACAGCCTTAGCTTTGACCAGAAAGCGTAGATCTGCTGCAGAATATGTTGCTTATCTAAGGTCTGTTGATAAATAACAAGAGGATTTATAAAGAGAGAGAGAGAGAGAGAAGAGAGAGAGAGGGGGAGAAGAGGAAGATCCAGAAATGTGAAGGAATTTAGGCTTTTAATAAACAAACAGATTAAAAAGAGGGCAAGAGAAACCTCTTGAATAACAAGTATGTAATGTAATGTCCTTTTACAATATTGAGTCTCTTTCTAAAGCATAACAAAACAATGTCTGCTACAGGAGGAAATTCTGCTCAAGGTACAGTTATGGGTTTATTTTAAAAAGGCAAAGTGTCTATTTGCAGAACAGCATCTCTCTTTTTTTTTTTTTAATCCCTAAAGAAAGGAGAAAATACTTTATTCCATTGAGAAGTTGCCATGGCAACATGGATACCCATGAATACATGCTGAAATTCTTGCTTTCCCCTTACTTTTATTTGGCATGCTGCTGTTACCACTTAGCTGAGTGAATTATCAGTCCACATTTTCCTCATGTTTGCCACCTAAGTGAAACTTTTGATTCTTGTCTCTGCTTTTACCAGTAAGACTATCAGGGATCTTCAGTGGTTTTATTGGTTTGCCTCTTTCATGCTTTAATGTGGGTAGAAAGGATTTTCCTATGCTTTCAGCCACTTGCTTTTGATGACTCAAATGTTGCTTTTAGATTTGTTTAGGACTGCATGGCACCTTTACCAAGTTTTATAATTCCATGCCAATTTATCAGAAGGCAAGGTGGGAAATACAGCTCTTCCATGATATTTTGAGAGTTTTATGTTTTACTGTTCATTTCTACAATTATTCAAGCTAATGAATTTGCTAAAGAAATCATTATGATGCCTTGCTTAAATAGCAGTGGGTGAAATTCTGCTCTCCTCTTCACCAGAGATAATTTGGGTAAATTACTGAAGTCAGTGGAGATACAAATATAAATAAATAAATACCTAAATAAATTTTAAAAGCCTTCTACAATTAAAAGCAGAATATTTCTGCTGGGATCAAGCATCAGAGTTCTGGAGTTCCCCCCCACGTGCTAGACAAGCAATGAAGAAAATAAAGCAGATAAATAAATAGCTAGCAGAAAATAAATGCTGTCTTAGATTTGCAATTGTGCAACCAGGCTACACCCCTGACTTCATCCTCCATCCCTTGAATTTTCTCTCTCCTAAAAGAAGTGTTGTTTGTGAGAAGTAATTGCATAGCATGGAGGGCTGCCTACTCTCAGCTGTGGTGGAGCCAATTCTTTGATGCAACCACCAAGAATTTCCCTTTGCACTTCTTTCTGTATCGCCCTGCAGAATTACAAACGAAAAATTACTACAAATGGGAAATAAGTTCCAAAAATACCAAGTGGATACAAGGCTCTTGAACTAATAATGGCAGCACTTTTGATCCATTACCTGGAAATATGACTTGATAAGAAATAATATCTGTTATTCAGGCACTGTTACTTAATTCTAAGCACAGCTTATCATGGAGCTGTACTGCTAGTTGAATAATCTGAGGGAATCATTTGAAGCACTGTTTTCTGTCACAGAATCATAGAGTCATAGAAGGGTTTGGGTTGGAAGAGACCTTTAAGATCACCTAGTTCCAACCCTCTGCTATAGGCAGGGACATCTCCCTCTAGACCAGGTTGTTCACAGCCCCATCCAGCGTAGCCTTGAATGCTTCCGCCTTTAAAAATGAAAATCATAGAGTGGCTTAGGTTGGAGGGGACCTTAAAGATCAGCAACTTCCTTGCCACATGCTAACTGTCAGCCACGGGATCAAGCTGCCCTGGGCCCCATCCAGATGGGACATCCACAGCTCTCTGGGCAGCCTGTTCCAGCACCTCACCATTCTCTGAGTAAAAAATTTCTTCCTAACATCTAACTTAAATCTACCTTTTTTTAGTTTACAGCCATTCCCTCTTGTCCTATCACTTTTAGACTGTGTAAAAAGTCAGTTTCCCTCTTGCTTGTAAGCTCTCTTCAAGTACTGAAAGGCCACAATGAGGTCTCCACAGAACCTTCTTCTCTCCAAGACAAACAGGTCCAACTCCCTCAATCTTTCGTCACAGGATAGGTGCTCCAGCACTTTGATCACCCTGATGGCCTCCTCTGGATCCACTCCAACACCTCCACATCCTTCCTGTACTGGGCACCCAAGACTTGGACGCAATACCCCAGCTGGGGCCTCCCAAGGGCAGAAGAGAGGGGGACGATCACCTCTCCCTCCCTGCTGGTCTTTTGATGCAGCCTAGGATACAGTTGGCCTTCTGGGCTATAAGAGTTGCTGTCACATGCCCAGCTTTCCATCTATCAGGAGCCCCAAGTCCATCTCTGCAGAAATGCTCACAATGAGTTCTTCTCCCTGACTGTACTTGTGTCTGGGCTTGCTCCAACCCAAGTGCAACACTTGGCACTTGGCCTTGTTAAACATCATTAGACATTTGTGTGCCCACTTTTCAAGCATGTCCAGGTGGTTTCCTGCCTCATCATCCTGATTTCTTATGCTGGAGGATGGAGAGCTATTGTGCTCTCATCCTTAGGGTGTTGCCAGTTATGTCATATTTCTTTGTCCCCATGTAGAATTTTCCAGGCGATTTCATCCAACAACTCCTTATACAGCTTGTATTTCACTCTCCTGAATTTCAGGGTCCTGATTCCATTCTTTGCCAGGCCTGTGTTCCTCGAGATCACAGATTTGACCAGGACATGGGCACTGCAGCCCAGGCTACCTCCACTCTTAATATCTTTAAAAATCTCCTCCACATTGGTGAGCAACAGTTCCAGCAGTGCTTCACCTCTGGTCGATCCAATACTTGAACTAGAAAGTTATCATTAATGGACTCCAGGAGTCTTCTGGATCTCTTACAGCTCACCATGTTGTCTTGCCAGCAGATATCTGGGTGGTTGAAATCCTCCATCAGGATGAGAGCCTGTGAGTGTGAAACTTCTTGTAGCTTATCCTACCTTGCCTATTCATTCTAAAAAGCTCATAGCCCTCAGTTATGGCACTCCAGTTCTGTGAGTCATCCCACATTTCCAGATAGCTATAAAATCATAGTTTTCCAATCACAACATGGTTTATAATTCCTCCTGCTTATTTCCCATGCTGTGTGCATTACTATTGAGGCACTTCAGCTGAGCTTTCAGACACAGTACCTTTTTGGAGGAGCCCTCTCATGAAACCCTGGGAAAAATCTGAGGTTTTCCCCAGCTGCTTCCTAAAGCAACGGTGTTTCCTGATTCTTCCCTCTTTCTCAGCAGTACATCCCCTTTCCCCATCAAATCTGCTTTAAAGCCCTGGTGATGAGCTCCACCAGCTTGATGCCTAGTATATTCATCATAAAATGCAACAGACTGAGGGCCCCCACAAGCACCTTTTTTTTCTAACTTTGCTATGCTAATCCACACCTTGTCATGGGCAGACTTGCTATCATGCCTGTCCCCATCAAATCTAGTTTAAAGCCATGTCAGTGAGCCCACACAGCTCCTGCAGCAAAATTCTCTTCCCCAAAAACCCAGATTGACCCCATTGATGGCCATCAAACCAAGTGCCAAGCAAACCATCCCATAGTCAAAAAAGCCAAAATTCCTGCAGTGGCACCAGCTTCTTAGCCACTTATTTATCAGATGGGTTTTCCTGATCCTGTCAGTATCCCTCAGAGCCACTGAAAGGATAGAGAAAAATACCACCTGTACCCTCTCTCCATCCACTGACTGCTTGAATTCCCTGAGGTCTCTTTTGATAGCTCTCAGGCTTCCCTCTTGAGGGATAATAATCAGAGGGGAAAACTGGTCTAGGGAATCCCCTAGCAATGTCCCTTACAAAGGCCCTGGGGAGGCAGCACACTTCCCTGCATCTAGGGTCTGGCTGATAGATGGGGCCCTCTTTCCTTTCAGAATGGAGTCACCCATGACGATTGCTCGTCTTTCCTTTTTGGTGGAGAAAGTCTTGAGGCATAGAGTTGACCTCCTCGCCCTTGGCAACATCCTGGGTGGATCTTCCTCTGCATCCTCACTTATCTGTCCCTAAAGTTCCAGAGCCTCAAACCTCTGGTAAAAATAAATAAATAAATAAATAAAATAAAAAATAAAAATAAAAATAGAAACACCACAAGCCAACAATTCTTAAACCAGCCACAGCAAATGCAGCCAGTTGGGCTTCCTCTGCCTCTTAATGTCATTGTAATCTGAAAGTAACTCTACAGAATCATGAGGTTGGATATTGGCCAGTAGTTGGATCTTCTCTAGTATGTTTTCTCAGTTTCTCTAGCATATACTTTTCTGTTATGTACTGAGAAAAGGACTGCAAAGATGCTGAAGGATCTAGAGGGGGAGACATACGAGGAGTGGCTGAGGACCCCTGGTTTGTTCATTCCAGGGCAGAGGAGGCTGAGGGGAGGCCTCATGGGGACTACAGCTCCATACAGGGAGCAGAGAATAGCAGAGTTTCCTACTCCTCCTCAGAAACATTTTGAGGTGTTGAATGCATTGTAAGTTATCCACCAGGTTTGGGATGCATATGAGCAAATAGACAAAACTCATCAACTTCTTCTGGAGGTTGAGAAAATACCTTGCAGGGCCTGGGTTTGTTTTAGAGCTGTCACTTCACATTTGTCCCATCTATTTGTAGCCTTGAGTTTCATAGCTCTTCTAGTTAATGCTTATGCTGGAAGAGTCACAGAGATAATTAATGACCTTTCACATGCATAAAGTATACATATAAATGTTTTTAGAATTTCTTTGAAGTTTTACTTTACAATTTTCTTTGTCTGTTTTACCTTCCCATTTCTGCT
The DNA here is from genome assembly GCF_016699485.2 of Gallus gallus. NCBI lineage: Eukaryota > Metazoa > Chordata > Aves > Galliformes > Phasianidae > Gallus > Gallus gallus. Next base: position 187,801,875 of record NC_052532.1, on the reverse strand, counting down.
AACATTCAGGAGTATATGAAGAATTAGATATAAATATACACAATCCCTTAGAAACCATTTGGACTGCTATAGATACAGCACCTGCTAAAGTGCTGCCTATAAAAGTAAGCTACCAAAGTACAGTTTGTTTTATTGTAGATTTGGGGATTTCCCTGTATTTTTCCACTTTGGTGAAGAAATGCCTGATCTTTGCCACTTAATTAGGATTAGATTATGTCTTGCCCTAATGCAGCCATAAAAAATAAACAAATAAATAAATAAAATTAAACCTCTTTACAATTGCCACATTTTAAATCGAGTATGAGAGCTGCACTTGATTGCCATTTCCAAGCAAGGGTGTGAGCAGAAATGGAGAACAAAAGGGAGAAGAGAAAGGCACTGAACTGGTACAAAGTGGAATCCACGGCTCCAATTCATGCGTCTAGACTTATTGTGAGACAAACGGACACACGGGAATCATAGAATCATCAAATCATTAAGGTTGGAAAAGACCTCTAAGATCAACCAGTCCAACCATCAACCTATCACAATTATGCCTACTAATCATGTCTCTCAGTGCCACATCTCCACATTTCTGGAAAACCTCCAGGGTCAGTGACTTCACAGCCTCCCTGGGCAGTCTGTGCCAGTACTCTTTCTGAGAAGAAATTTTTCCTAATGTTCAACCTGAATCTCTCCTGGTGCAACTTGAGGCCATTCCCTCTAGTCCTATCTCTAGTTACATGGGAGAAGAGGCCAATCCCCACCTCACCACCCTTCAGCTAGCTGTAGAGAGTGATAAGGTCTCCCCTCAGCCTCCTCTCCTCCAGACTGAACAATCCCAGTTCCCCCAGCTGTTTCCCAGAACACTTGTGCTCCAGATCCCTCACAGCTTCGCTGCCCTTCTCTGGACTCGTTCCAGGGCCTCACTGTCTTTCTTGTAGTGAGGGGCCCAAAACTGAACATAGTACTGAAGGTGCAGCCTCACCAGAGCTCAGTACAGAGGGATGACCAAATGCAGCAAAGGAGGGCTTGGAAATGCCCAGTTATCACCCCTGGGAGAGGCATGACGTGCTCCACAGAAAAGTGGTAGCTCTGGCTGTACTCCAAAATGTTATTTTACACTGTATTAACCTGGAGCAGAGAACCACAAAAACATTCTGATACATCTTCCAGACAGGGGTGGATTTGTGGTTTGTGGGCTCAGAAGAGGAGCAGAGTTAAGAACTGGCTCTCCAAGGAAGCAGTATGCAGAGGCGCAGATTCACTTCTTAGTGGCTGCACTTCCTCAGCAACCAAAGGAATTTCAGGTCACTTTTTCAGTGAGCAGCCATTTCAGTAACCAAGAAAGTTATTCATCAACTTTTCCAGGTATTCAGGTATATGTTACATGTACTGCATGTCTCTATGTAATAAGCACAAATAATTTGTCACTCGAAACTCCGAAGCTTTGAATTTAAAAATGGTAGAGAAAAGACCGAACTTTGCCAAAAGCTATTCCTCTTACTTCAGCCCAGGGGCTGGTCTATGCAAGCAGGAACAAACTAAACAGCAGCAATGCTTCCACACACTTAACAGCCCGTTTTCTAAGGAATGATACAAAGAGCTGTGCAGAAGATCTCAGCTGCAGTGCACCAAGGGATTTTCATTATTTCTTTATTTTTTTGGTGATATAAGGCCCATGAATGTTGCTGTGCGTTCTGGGCTGCCATCTACTGGTGTTCGCTCCGCTTACTGCTTACATAAGCTGTTTCTCAGAGAATGCTCTTAACGATTTCTGTGGAACCAGTGGATTTGTGCACACAGACACTGGGTGCAGTTTGAATGTGAGGCTTTCTTCAGGGTGAACAGAGAAATTTGCTCAGGACTGTTCCAGAAGGGAATACAAAATGTTTAAAAAAGCATTTTTTTTTTTAGTAGAAAAACCTCATACTGAATGAAAAAAAAAAAAAAAAAGGCAATTCTGTGACCTATTTTGCATAAACATTATGTAGATTAAATCCAGAAGGAAAAAAAAGACACTTTTGACTGGCCTATGTGCTGTTACTACTAACATCACACCTGACTGATAAAAACAGCAAATAATATTTTCAGGATAGAACTATAACTTGTAACACCTAAATCACGCTTTTCTGGAAAAGCACCCAAGCTCATTTTACAGCCAGATTTTAACATTTAGTTCAGGGCAGGAAGGGTGCAGTTAAGCACTTTCATTCCTGCCCCTTACGTTGGCATTTAATGATCATGTGCTACCAGGTGCCTTACAGCATCTTGCTTCTGTTCAGTTAGTCAGTTAACAAGGGCTACACAGAGACACAAATTGAATTAAAAAATAACACTTAAGGGATTTATAAGCCTCCTAACACCGGGTGGAATTAAATCACAATAAAACAAACAAACAAAACAATGGGGAAATGCTTTTTTGTTTAGATATATTTGAGCTCATGCTTGAAAGCTGAGTGTCTGAGATGCCAATTGTGAAAGCAATGCATGCTTTCTCTTTAGGATGCGGTGGGGTTATATCTCTAGGTGGTGGGCAGAGGATGAAAAGACAAGAGATGACAAGGCAGAAAACCCAGGAAAAGCTCTACAGAAGGATTGGAGAAAACCAAGCTAGACAGAAAGCTTTTGTGAGTGTAGTTTCTGAGCCAAGTGCTGACTGGGAAAAGGGTTGAGGTCCACCAGGCAAGGCTCACTAGTTTTCTTCACTAGTACATTTGTAGGGACTTCAGATTGTGCATTCTTTATAAGCAAAAAAATTACTATAACATCTCCCACATAAACCACCCCCCTGCTTTCCTTTTAATTTGGTTGAACTTCATTAGAGTAAAGAGAAAACAGTCATCAAAACAGCTGTGTAGCTGTGCTTTGTGTTTCTAAGTGTAGGGCTCTCCATCTCGCTACCCCTTCCTTCTTGGTGAAACCTAAGGAAAATAAACTTAGAGGCACAATCCTCGAGAGAGCTGCCAAGAGAAATTGAGTTCTGTGCATGTTAAACCCTGCTGGACAACCACCTTCAGCCTCCAAGGGCACCTAAGCAGTTTTAATAGACCGGGGAAAATTTCAGTTAACAGAGCCGTCTCAATGGATAAATTTCTCTGATAAGCTTTCTTATCTCCTCAAAAAAAAAAAAAAAAAGAGGAAAAAAAAGAATAATTTATTCATGAGATTCATATTCATAAGAAGCTTATCATTTAAGAACTCCAGATCCTTGAGAAATCTAGGTTATATCACCAGCTCCGTCACACATTTTCTCTGAATCTATGGACAAATCACTTAGAAAAGGATTCTTCTCATCTCCTTCCAGTCATCCAAAAGTTTGTCAGTCAGTGAAGCAAGTTGTCTTTGACTCTGTCTTTAGTGACTTCAGAGGCATATCCATGCCTCCAGGGTGTGATTCATCCCATCCTAATGCAGAAACAGAACATTAAGCTGAACACTTAATTTTGCTTTCCTTGATAACTGCAGTCCTGAGACTGTTCCCACATTGATTTTTTTTTACACATTTTCTTTCGTTGACTTAATCAATGGAGAGAACTTGGCACCCCTAGAAGTAAGTACATCTCAGTTACTAGACATCTGGTTTGGGAGGGCTGAATCACGTTCTGGAGATGCCTCTCTCTATTGATTGCAGAGGTTGCCCTACAGTGTTTTCATTCCCAGCAATTTGTACACTTCTAGCAGCAGCAAAGTAAATCTCCCACTCACTTCTTTCCATAAAAGAGAACCTCTTGTTCCTCCACCTCATTCATTGCAGATACACTGCTTTCAACCACCTTCTCCATTGTTTCAGTCAATGAAACAAGGATACGCTTCCAGGATGAAAGACTTTTGAATGTATATCACACAAAATTGAGACCTTTTCTTTCTCCACACAATTTTCTCACTAACTATATTGATTACCTGCTAATCACAGAATCCTATTTGAAGAGATCTCTAGTTGTTTGGAGGTATTTTGTTTTGGTCTTTTTTGTTTGTTTGTTTGTTTTGTTGTTGTTTGTTTGTTTTAAGAAAAAATAATGTAAAGCATTAGGTGGCAGATTTGGTTCAGACTCTCAACATCTTCTGAGGTGCCAATGAAAGAACTCCTGGAAGTTTTGAGCCACTGTTGCTCTTTTTGGTAAATCTATCAACTGTACCAAAAGACAGGACCACCAAACCATCTAACATTATCTTCTGCTTGTTATTGTGTCATTACATTTTTCTCCATCCTCCATTCTCCATCCTGACTCCCTGCCAGGCCATGTCCTGAATATAAGGTAGAAATCTTTGTTAGAACATGTAAAAACTTCCTATGGGCTCATTTTAGAAGAACTTAAATATATATATATAATATAATATATATATATAAATAATATATAAATATATATATATATATTCGTCCTCCTTATTCCCATTATTTTTTTGGTCAAGCAGTGGGTGCAATGAGATCTAGCATATGAGCGTTTTTATAATGGGAATGAGAGATGCATGGCGATCAGAGGACCTATGTCTTCAGGTTAAGTTCTTGTGGCTTAAAAAGGTAGCTAGCAGCACCTGAGTAACATAGACAGTCTCTGTGGTCACCTTTAACCTATGGCAAACGTGGAGGAATTTGACTCATAATTAACTGACTACCACATGAATTTACATTGATCTACCTTGCTTGTTCAGGAGTCTCAAATTGGACTGGAAGTTGCCATTCCCAGTCATTTGACAGTTATGTAATAAATAATGACTTGTTATGCCACAGAACTTTGCTTTTGAATCCACAGTTTATGGCAGTATTTAATACGTTTCCAATATCCATGAATACAACACCTCAGATTTTGAGACGTGCATCTCCATAGCATTCTTGTGAAGAAATTGTCAAGATATAGTGAAACTAAGTGATTTGTCCATTTAATTTGACAAAGCACAGATAGATATTTTCAGACCAAATTACAATGGTTTTCATGTTCCATGTCAACAGTTTTCTCCTTACTGCATAGAGAGACAAATCCATGATTACAACTCTGTTCAGTAGTCTGATGAAGCCAAAAGCCTCCTCTTTGCAACTGCAGCAGAAGGTTTAACTCCATTTGAATCCTGCCACACCGATTGATAACACCGAATTTAGCTTTAGTGAGTTTCCAAGCACACAAAAAGGTGACACATCAGCCCACATGGACTGTCACTGGTGCATTATTATAAAAATCTGCACCACAGTAGGGTGATGTTTTCTATGAAATATCTTCTTATGTTAAAATATTACGTAGAAAATTTTAAAATAAATATGTATTCTTGTAACAAACTTACTACACTGCACATTTCCTTCACTTCTTCCCCAAATAATAATCAAAGTAGCTTTTTGTTTGTTTTCATTTTTTAAAAAAACTGCAACTTTGCTAATAGAAAATATTTTATACAGGTAATCTGCACTCAATCTGAAGAGTACAACAGCCAACAGGCTTTATGCAATGCCACTAGTGAAGGGCCTATACTTCGAAATCCTGGAAACAATGACAAATCAAGGACCCCAAGACTCCCATCTTCATCAGAAGTCGAATTTTGTCTTACACTCACTCAGTATGAATCTGGATCCATGGATAAAATGGCCAATTACAGCTTCCGAAACACTTTGGAAGGTAACGTTTCATTCTGCTATGACATTTCTGTCGCTAATTTGATTGTCTCTGGGATTGGAGCCTTTAAATTTTGGAAATTTTTAGCTAATTTCATTATGCACAACTCATAATTATATAACATAACATACTATAATGTAAAATATTATAAATATATATTGTATTACAGCATATGTAATTATAAAATAATAATATGCTTACTCCTGGAATAGCAACATACAGGAAGTACCATGTTAAAAATATAGAAAGTGCAGACTACACCAAACCCTAAATCCATCTATTACGAGACATTGTCTCAACAATAGTCAGTACCAGGCACGCAAATATAATTGCATTAAAACAGATAAAAACAGATAATCTAATAACCTACTTTCACAGGATTGTAACCATGTCCATGCATACTACAGGATTATCCTGAGTCTGTCTTCCAGACACCATGATGAATGTCAAGGGTGAAAGAAGATGCTGTCACTTGGGTTGTATATATGCATTCAGAAACTCATAGCAGGCTTCACCCCAGAATCTGAGGATTAAGGATAACATTATACCTTGCACATTAATCATAGAATCATAGAATGGTTTGGGTTGGAAAAGACCTTTAAGATCACGTGGGTCCAACCCTCTGCTATAAGCAGGGACACCTCCCTCTAGACCAGGTTTCTCACAGCCCCATCCATCCTGGCCTTGAATGCTTCCAGAGAGGGGGCATCCACAGCCTCACTGGGCAACCTGTTCCAGTGTCTCATCACTCTCACAGTAAAGTATTTCTTCCTGATATCTAGTCTAACTTCAGCATCTTTTCCTGAAGTGTTTACCTATTCATCTCAGTTATCTAATTAGCCAATCCATTATAAAGGTTCCTAATTTGCTGATAAATGAGGGTTCTTTTGTAAATAGAATAGTTATTCTTAATTATCTATTGACCCAATCTCTTTCAAATCTTGCTACATTGCTAGTAAACAAGGTTAGCACATTATAGTTATCAAAAACCATTACTTCCCTGCTGTATTATATATCTGCTGAATCAAATAGGCCATATTTTCACTGATATCCCAGAGATTTTACTTGCAAGGAAGTACGCAAGGACCAAAAAATACAATATAGATTTTGGTGTGAGGATAACAAAGCAAAGTTTTTAATTGTCTGGTTTTACTCTTGAAACAGCATGCAATGCCATAAAGCTTTTTCAGGGGAAAAAAAAAAAGAAAGTTTCAGTCCTAAAAATAGTCAAAAAATGTAGAATATATATGCTGAAGACAAAAGAAAATAAAGATATTTATTGACTCCAGCTCTGGACAGAGTTGTGTTTTTTACATTTGAAAAGAAAAAAACAAGTAAAGTTCAGTAAAGAAAAAGGTGGCATAACGTTCTATACATTTTTTTTCCCACAACATGTGAATAAATGTGAAGAGTAAAAAAAGAAAAGTAGAGAAAAGAGAAATGAAATAAAAATGACACAAAATCATGAGTCTAACATCATGTTGTTAGTACTGTAAACAAAACCAAAGGCACAGTATATAGAAGTTATGCAGAGCCATAGAATCAAAATGGACCCTTCACTTTCAAAGGCTTAATTTCAGTGTCATAACTACTCATTAAACTGTACCTTGACCAGAGAAAGCACATACCTCTCCCAGAGAGGAAGCCAGGAAGTTATTTAAATTCTAAAACCAGAATCAGGGTTTTTGGGATTAATTAATCAGGGATTGATTTACCATTTTTTTCCTCTGTTGTCTGTTTGTCACATTAATGTCATGGCAGTCATGGCTGATCTTTATTAATATACTAGAGTCATCAGCCAGACACACCATGAAGAGATCATGTTTTAATCTGAACTGTGGCAATGTCTCTAAATCCTGAAGAAACTCTTGTAGGTCAGATTTTCCTCCAAGTGAGCTTTCCTCTCCCATGTAACAAATCTTTAGAACCTGAAGAATGCTCATATTTCTATTATGACTGTGAAGCTCCAGCTTATCACCACTAGGTTAGGCATCAATGAGCTCTGATGGATTTAATGCGATTTAGATAATTCCTCCTACAAACTTGGGACAAAACTACATGTCCTTGAGAATGAACACATGCCAGATATGATCCAGAAGCTTAGGTAGTTATGGAAGTAGCATATATTATCCTGGACATGGTGTTGCATGTCCTCTGGATGCATCCATTTAACCTATAGCCAGAACAGAGTGAATTCATGTCTGTTTTTTTCAGTCCATCGATATGTGCATGTATAATAGTCTTCTCAGAGTGATCCCTCCAACATAATTCAAAGAGGGAAGAAGAGAGATGGAGCAATATTCTGTAGCAATGGTGAAGGCCCTTTGCAAGTCCTAGGATCTATGTGGAGGAAGGTTAAGAGGTTGCACTACGGTAAGAAAAACTCAGTGGGGACAGATTGAGACAATAAATGTCCTGTCCTTTGACATCCTGTAGATGTGAAACCAAAAGCAAAGCAACAACCCAGTACTACAATCCTCTCTCTATCAGGGGAAATCCTGTTAAGAAAGTATTGTTTCCTGTAGTCCAATTCCCAGTGCCCTAACCATATTGTTTTACAACTCTAATAGCCTAGCTGAAGGAGCTCTATCTACAGTGCTTCGGAGCTGTTATGAAAGAAAATGAAGTTCAATAGAGTGAAGAAATAACTCCTCCCTTTAGCCTGAACTGTCTATTAAACTAGCTAGTCCTAAAATCAGTTTGCTGTTTTGTGAAAGGCATTTTTAACTCAGTCTCCTGAAAATTATTACCAAAAATTGCTGAAAAATAGGACATTCCTTTCCCATACAACTATCATTACCCTTCTTGGTGCTTACACAATGAAAGTTGTTTCAGATCATTGATTTTAGTTTTTAATTAAGGTTCTGCTTCAACAGCACCTTCAGGGTTTTCTCTACGTGTGTTCCTCATTCTCTTAAAATGCATTAAAATTGAAAAGTAACACTAATTAGAAAATTGAGAGTTCCAGAATACTACACAGATCTTGTCCATCAAATGCCTTTCTGTCTGCAAAAGTTGTGTAGGATATATAATACAAAACTTCTGAATACTTTGAGAGATTTTTCTATTTCAGTATGGAGTTAACTCATTCTAAGACACTTTTTTTTTTTTCCCATTGAGATTACTTTTCAACTGAATTATTTCAACACTTAAGTTTACACCTCAGGTCCATAAACATTTCAGTTTATTCAACTAAATACAATGAAGTGCAATACCAAGTCAAGAGTACATGCCTAAGATTGAAACAGACAGTAGGAAGTCCTTTGCTGCCAAAAACAAACAGACAAAAAAACAACCTCAAAACAACCCCACATTGAATAAATAAAGATACATTTTGGTAGCTCCTTTCTTACAAGTGATCTGCTTCATTTTTTTTTTTTTTTTTTTTTGTTATGTACAGGTGCCAAAATGAGACTGCCAATTTGCTTTGGTTGTACCATTCTGTGATGCCATTCTCACATATTTGCTAACAGTTCATAGATCTTAGCAGTTACTCCCTTTTCTAAGTGAAAATCTTTTCTATCCTTCTTTACTGGTTTACCCAGGTTTGTGCCAATACATCTAAGGTCAAATTCTAATCTCTTCTAGATCCAAAGTAAATCCAAAGTAATTCCTTTGACTTTAGTGGAGTTACTTCAGGCTTACAGAAGATGACCAGAGCCAAGCTAGTGATTCTAACAGAGTGGCTCTTGATTTACACCCATGTGAGATTTACCTCTCAATTTTAGTTCTGTAATGGAAAACAGCAGTGAACACATAGAATAATTGAACACAAGATGAGGCCAGAGTATTCCAGTCTTAGACATGTTATTGTGCACTTCTAGACAAAACTTCATGCCCCTCCATGTCTGAGCATCCACATGAACTGGAACAAACACGTTTTGACCCATCTAAGAGGTAGTCATCAGCACCACACTGAATTCATGTTTGACTGAGAGATAACACTGCTATGCAGACACAACTGATGTCATTTAAGAGTAACCACAACAAATATGATCAGCTAAGGTCAATATAGTTCATTAAAGCAACAACCCAGTGGAACTGAGTGCTCAGGATATCCTCTCACTCTGGGACAGGGTAGTTTCTACTTTGATCGAAAAACAGCAGATTAAAAGCAGGTGGCATATGTTTCCTTGGAGGCAAATATTTTACTTAGGATTTGTTGAACAGCGGTCCTAACTGGAAAACACTACTGACTTCATCAGACACATCCTGGATGCAAGAAGAGTACAGAAAATCAGCTGATATTATAAGCAATAGGTGAGGATCAGCTGACTGTACATTAAGATTTGGACTTCTTTGTGTTGGTCAACTTTAATGTGACACGTTCTAAGAATTAGCGATAGCCAATAAACTACTTTTTTCCACATTTAAGATGAGTGCACTCATGGCAGTTTCAAATGAAAATCAGCACCTCTTAAGTTTTCCACAAATGGACAAAATAATATTTTTTAGATTCTAAAACTCTGTATCACTTTGATTATTGATGAATTAATTCATGACACATGGTATCAAGTCAAATTATGTCATAGCAGTACATTGTCTGACACAATTATGTATGGTTACTCCTGTTCTGTCATGAAATAATGTAACAGAACATCAAGCACTTCAAGATGTAATTTCATTTTAATAGGACATCCTATGAGATCCTATCTCATGAGATATTTTCATCTGGAAAACTTTTCTCACTATTCTCACCACAATCCATATAGCTAACAAAAAATGGTTTCTCAAAATGAAGTTTTCCAACAGAAAACTTCTAACTAAAAAAGTTTTAGCCTACAGCCAGCACCTCTCATCCAACTCAAATTCTCAACCTCTGAGTAAATTTGTGCTGCACATTGAGAAAGCACTGTCAAGTCACAGTGGGTCCTGAACAGATAATCAGAAAGACTGTTCAGCCCAGGTCACAGTGAAGTTCTACAACGATCATTATAAGTAAAAACCCTAGGTGGTGATATGGACTAAATTAGATAATCGCAAACTTTCACTTGCTACAGCCCTTTAGGCCAAATTCTGCAGATCTGGCAGTTACTTCACTCTAGAGAGATTACAATAATAACATTGCTCGAGAAAATATGTTTCCAGTGGCTGAAAATCTCTACCACCATAAGTCAGAAGAACACCACTAGCTTCAAAGACCTGTAAGGATATGGTCTTAAATTTTTTATATCTGTATCTTCTTTCCTGTTTTATGGTAGGTGCATTTGTCTGACCTGAGCTTCACTCAAATGTAGAAACCTTATTAAAGAAAGTGTCATCCCTGGCTAGAGTGGCACTATGTGTATCAGTCAGCTGCACTTGGATATGCAATATGCAAAGCAGAATTTGGCCTTTTACGTCCCTGCTGCCCCAGTAACAGGCCTAGAAAGTCATACAAAACTAGGTTATATTTTGTAAGAACAGTTTTGCGGTTTAAAAACAAAACAGCAATAAGTAACTCACAGACATCGGTAGTGCCGCAGATGTTAGGCAGTCCACTTAAGTAACCAGAGGAAAAAGGACTTCCGGAATGGTTCCTCCATTTCTGTACCAATGAAGGCTGCTAATGCTCTCCAGGGTCTGCATATCCTCCACTAAATATACTTACAGTACTTCAGTTAGTGGCAAATGAACACTTGAGGAAAACACTACCTGCTTGATATACATAATGTTTCACATTTGACAGATTGTGCTGGAACTTCTGTGGACTCTGTCATTAGACAGTAAAATCTAAAGTTAGTAGTATTAAAAGTCATATACTTGACCCACTGATTTTTAATGAGAACCACCTATATATCATCTTAAAAGGGTTAGGCAACTTTAATTGTGAGTGATATGATTAGCTCCTCCTATAATAAACTTTGGGCTAAATCCTCATCTGATTTAATTTGGCCTGGTTCTACTGAAGTTACTTCAGCTTCACTGAATCGTTGTTGCTGATTTACAAGGTTATAAGTAGGAGCAGAACCACATTTATAATCACTTAAAAATGTGATTCTTCTTTCATTGAAATCACTGTTAACACCTCAAGTCTCTTCAGTGATGTATGCCCTACTGGCTATTTCTAATACACCATAATTAAATGAGAATTTAGAAAGATGTGTGAGTGATACAGCTTTCTATACTGACTGGATGATTTAATAGCTCACAGCAACAGTCCTAATTCTCTGTGCAATCTCCTCAGTCCTCTAGTCAGTCACTCTCACCACTTTTTGGTACTCTGTATCGTTGCATAAGATACTGCATGAATATTCTGTCAGTTCAGTGAGTTAACTCAGTTCACAGAAGGACTTAGAACAGCTGCATTCAGTACATGGGAGAGGATGGGAACACACACCATGATGCAAAGCAAGTGGAAGGAGCTCCCCTATTCACAGGAAACGGTATCAGTTTCAGCTCACAGCCACTTGTAGATCCGTAGCCTTGTATTTGCCATAGAGGTTATTCTTCTGCAGCTATCTCAGCAAAATGTCCTTTATTCTAAAAAAAACTATCATATTTTCATATATTCTTTTGCATCGACCCTACTCCACTTCATAACATCTCATCTTGGTCTTCCTGATGCCTTTCAGAAAGCCTGAAAGAAAAGGTTAATACCCAGACATATAAAATGAATTAATATCAAATTACAGTTTTATTCCTGTTAGCTTTAACATTTGTATGGACTTTCCATAATGTTTCATAACTTTCCATAACTTCTCATGATGCACCTTTGAGAATGACTGAATGCACCCCAGTTAACTGGGAGATAGGATCTTTGGGTTATTAAAGGCATCCCAGTTACTTGTGAGCATACAATCGTTGCAATAAATTGCTGAAATTCAGAAGTTTCATGAAAGTTGACTAGAGCCAGCGTGTACATTTTTTTCTAAATTATTACATAAAGTATTTGCAGTGCATTAAGAAATGTTTAAAAGTATCCAATGTCTGATATAAAACATGCAATCATAGAACAGCTTAGGTTGGAAAGAACCTTAAAGATCATCAAGATCAAGATGAAATTTGATGATCTTTGGGGTCCCTTGGGCTTAGGTTGGAGGGAACCACAAGGATCATCAAGTTCCAACTTGAGCTTGATGATCTTTAAGGTCCTTTCCAACCTATTCCATTCTATGATTCTATGATCAAGCTCCATTCCCCTGCCATGGGTAGGGTAGCCAACCACTAGATCTGTCCTTCTGCCTAGACCCTGCACAAATCTATCTTACCTTCAATATATTATAATGCAGCTGAATATAAGTAAAAGAGTAGTTTCAGAATGATATACAGATGTATCTTTTTCAGTTAATATTCACAGAGATTCCCTGGTAAGGAGTATTGACATATCAACTAGCTACAGCGATCACCTGCTATGGCTGTCTATACGGAAGGTCAAAATTGTTGCAATCAACTCCTGTCGATTCTGGCCAAAATGTTAATGTGCATCATTCTTCACAGCACCTTTAGAAATAGAAATATATTTTATTCTCTGTTTTTTTTTTTTTTTTTTGGCTAGGTGACAGCTAGGTAGTATAGCATTCCCTATCAGACAACTTCCTGTGGGCAAGATTTTCCCTTTGAGAAATTCTGCCCATGTTTATGTTCCCATGCATCATCTTCAGTAATCCTGTTCCACTTTGGATGTTCTTGACACTTGCAGTTATCTGTAAGCATTAACATGATTATTGCTCTCTCCTAAATCCAGATTTGCCCTACCTTGAAGTCTTTACATCATAAGTCAACTCTACTTCCTTCAACTCTCCTGATTATGTTTTCTTCTCTGAATTACTTTGAATTTCTCAAAATCTTTTTCATGATATTGCCATCAAAAAGATAGACAGTTATTATGATATACTGATTCTTAGGCATCACAGCTATTATTTGACCCTTCATGTAATATATAAGATTTATTTAGTACATAGTGAAGTACTGAAAAGTGCTGCCCAGAGATATGGTGGATACCCCATCCCAGGAGGCATTCAAGGTCAGACTGGACAGGGCTCTGAGGAACCTGATCAAGCTTAGATGTCTCTGTTCATGGCAGGGTCTTGGACTAGATGGCCTTTACGAATCCTTCACAACTCAAATGCTTCCATGATTCTATGTCAATTATCCAGGGCTTTTCACCAAAAGATTCCACTTGAAGAGTATATTAGATAAGGCAAAGCGTGATAAGGGAATTTAGAAGCAGAAAGAGATGAAAATAGCACATCCAGCAGATCATTCTCAGTGGTGTCTAATAGTCAAGTTTCCAAACTGACAGAAAGTTATTTAGTAATAAAACATCTATGTCCATGTGTCAATCAATACCTTCTGTGAATCAAGAGCAGCAAAACCAAAGGCGCAAAACAATTGATACTGAGAATCTGACTTCCACGTTACATGTGAGGGTTTTGATGAAGAAGGAGTTATTGAAAACTAGCTCTAGTTCAGTCCTGCTAACTGAACACCCACTGATGTTAAATTTCCTTCAATCTAGTAAACTAAGGCAGAAATTGCCCTGTGATGTGAGTCATTACAGGAAACAGAAGGACTGCTGGGAGAATCACTTCAAAAGAATACTGCTGCTCCTCTTTCAAATGCTAGCTTTTGGTCCAAATAAGTACATAAAACAAGTGTTCATAGTGTGTGAACCATTTCCCAGAGAGATCTCTTTTTCCCACCTTTGATAAACTGTGACAATATTGGGAAAACATGGAAAAGAAGCACAATAAGCATGCTGTTCAAAGCCCTTTTTATTTGATTATTGATTTTTAAAGATGTTTTAATATCCCTACATTGTGTTTCCCCATCCTACGGCATACAGAAATTGTGATAATAAGACACCTTCATGAACCAAATCAGAGATGGCAGGAAGATGTTTTAGTGCAGGTTAAATAGTAGGACTAACATCAGGTTAGGAAATATGTGTATTCCACCCTTGTCTCCTTGCAGAAACCCAGAGAAGTTCCACATGGTTTAGCTGACTTTTATTTTGAGTCCTTACAATTAGGAAGGAGGCTTGCTTGTTACAATGCTAAGAAAAGCTTACCAACACCAAAGCTGATGTGTGGGTAGGCTACCATACCAGATGAGAAATTCAGGGGTTGCTCTGTGTGACCTACTCGTAAAGCCTGTATTCTAAGAGAGATTCAAAATAACAGCAGTCCACAGACTTTCATGCTCAAGTGGGAAGGTGAAAGAAGATCATCAATTGATTATTTACCAAATACACACACATTAATATTTTACTGATTATTTACAAACCCCTTTTGTGAAGATAATAGCTTATATTGCATTATCTCCTTCCAATGAAAGAGAGAGTTCTATAGAGATAAGTGATATTAAATGGTTGCATATATAATGAGATACACTAGCCTGCTGTACCTTAGAAATGTGTAAGGATAGAGATAAAAATGAAAAAAAAAAAAAAAGAGTAAATTTAATGTGAATAAACATACATGCATAAACACCTGCAGGAATTAGGTTTCCTTCTTACAGTCACACACAGTGGATGTAGAAATATAAAGCAATTAAGCAGTACATTTGCTGACATGCTGCATTAGCTACATGGCAGGAGATTTAATTTAGCTTATTCTAATTTCATCTTTGCTATGCCTTTGAAATTTATTAATACTCCCTTACATGTTTTCTGAAGCTCTTGTCTAAAATGCTGAAAGTAAAAGAGTTGAAATTAGTTACTTTGATCTTCAGTGTTACTGGTGAAAGAATTCTATGCATTGTCGTATCAGCATATGATTTTCTCTGGAATATACAGGCTTTGCTGATCCACACACTGCAATATCAAACATATCTCAAAGTGGTTTGCATAATGCCCTTCACATCTACATGAATGGCTCAATGTCCCAAGTACAAGGCTCTGCGAATGATCCTATCTTCATCCTACACCATGCATTTGTTGACAGGTGAGTTTAATTCTTCTTGGTAAACCTAATTTATTTTGTGTTTCTACAGTGTAGTTTTCACTTACGCTTCAAAACTGCGATATTTTACATGCACAGCATTTTCAGACATGTAAAATTGGTCTTACCTATTATTTGAGAGCAAATGTCTCTCCTAAACTGTCCTTACGTTCACTGGATTAAGTATCATTTGAAAAGTTGACAAATGTAATCCGTTTTTATTACCAAGGTAAAAATAGTCGTTCAATGATGTCATAATAATTGATATATATGGATGTGTATGTCAAGAGGTTTAGACTGAAAGTGTATGACTCATTTTAACAAGACTATAATCGGTTGGAGTAGTTCCTTAATATTCTAAATGTCAGCGCTCTTTTAATTTCTATTCCATAAGGAAAATCCAAGTGTGCTATCCATAAAGAATAACAAATTGGTATTTCAGTGTGACAAACAAAATTGTGACTGTCTCTTGCTGAAAGAGAAGACTACAGCTGTGCAGATGGAGAGGGAAGCAAACAGAGAGATGTCATGTTTATTAATAAGAGAGGGTAAGGGAGCACAGCTCTGCAAGAAGAGATTGAAATTACTATGGTAAGGAGGACATATCAAGATTTGATGGTGACCTTAACATTTTCTGTGTGTTGCTACAAAGTATGTGAATGGCTACAGACAATTTACTGTGTGCTGTATTACACATAACTGTCAAAACTAAAAAGCAATGAAAAAGGAATCTAAACTGCAAAATCCATTAAGAAAAAATCTTTAAAAATATGTGAAAAGATTCTTCTAAGTCAGGTGGCTGCCCAGATAAATTCAAGCAGCAGTAATAAAATGAGGATATTCTCTTCAGACCCCTTTATATCTGTCCTGTCTGCAGACCTATGAGGGAAGCAGTAAAACCCTCATTTAAAAGACATAATTCAATTGCAGAAAACAAAAGGAAGACAGACTGACATTAGTCCAAAATCTAGCCCTAGAAAAGTACTTCAATTTATTTCATTTTTTAACTAGCAGCATTACTTTTCTTCAAAACTTGGAGACATTCTTCCAGGAGAAGATTCTTATATGTGTGGAAGATTGGCTTGTTCCAACCCTTCCTTTTTAACTCATCCTGCATTTACTAAATCACTCCATCAACTAGCTACATCATAAGGTTGCATGTTACTTGATTTGTCTTTCCAACCTTCTTTTACCCTCCCACTGTGCACTGACCATGACTTGGCAACGGTAGTACTTAGAATAATGATGACTCGAGACAAACTTCTGTGAGTCTTTCATAAACACGTGTGCTCAGAACTCTTCTGACTGAGCCCCTGCCTGCAGGATGCTAGGCAGATATTCAACTGAAAACCAAAACGGTTTCTTTATCCAGGTTTCCAAGGCATGTAGCACAAGAGGGATGCAGATTATGTTCTCAAGACATCATCTTGCAGTGAACTTTTTTAGTTCTAGGCAGTTCATACTAATACAGGTGCGGTTAGAAATTTCAGGTTTGGCACCTGGAAATTAACTTTCCAGTGTCTAGGCTTTTAAAAACGGCTCAGTTGAACATTCAGAGAAAGGGAACACGGAAGGGAACACATTATGCTCTGCAATATCAAAAGTCATTGTTTTCCTTAGACGTTCACACTTGTATAAGACCTACGCATCTTTTAGCTCCCACGCAGTGCAGAGCTTAAGTAGCATCTTGGCCTTCATGCTGACCCCTCCCACAGAGGAACTTCAGTTATAGTCATTATAAGCCCCTGGAAATACTTTTCATAACCACAATTGTCATCCATTTTAGACAGAAAAATTATTTGCAAGATAACATTGTTAAATCCTACTGGTGCCAAGGAAATAAATCAGTGCACAGGCACTGTGGGGGCAATGCAGAAATCCATGACGTAACCTCATCCTATCTGTGGCAGAAAGAACTCCACCAGTGCTCTGCAGCTGCTGTGTATATGGGTTTCAGTACACACAGATATGAAAACTGATGATAATGCTGCCTTTGTGTAAGTGACAGAAATGAATTAGCATGATTAGGGTTACTTAGCAGCCTTATCCATGACAGATTAATCATGCTTTTAGTTATAATTAATAAGTAGGTGACTGATAGGTACGTACAGTACATTTAAAAGAATTCTGTTCCTCTCCTACATAGACAATGATTATGAAAGACTGCAAAGAAGTCTTGAGAGGCAGTGAAGAATACAAAGCACAGAGGAAATTGGAGAAATGGCATACAGGAGCAGAAGTGATCTTTTAACTATCTAATATTTACACTAAACCTGCAGAAGACAATAGCTCCTCCAGAACTTGCTGAGGATGTGGAGGGTTGTAAGACAGGAGGTTACTGGCAAAGGGTGAAGAAAGACTAGAGACAGCAACCACAGCTCTGCTGGATCTTACAAAACAACTCTGCGTTAAAAAAACCCAAAATGGCCTAGAGCTTTGAGCATCTGTTTAGGACCCAGAAGAGGGATTCCTCACATCACTGCAAGTTGCTTGAGTGAAACTGAGCATGTAGTTTGCTTTCCCAAGCTCACTTCTCCTGGAGATGCGTTTTCTTCCCATTGATTTCAACAACAGATACCCAAAGACTTTTGAGGAGCTGTTGATCTGAGCTTCAGCTAACCCATCTGTAAAGTGGGTGATACTAAATGCCTACGCAACAGGGATGCTGTCAGGGTAAATGCATTAACGACTGTGAAATGCTCAGTTATGACCATAATAGGAGTGATAGAAGTAAGGCAATAGATCATTGGGACTGCTTTTCCATGGAAACATATGGTACAGAGGAGGATAAACAAGTGTATACGGAGTCTGCTGACAGGTGTGAGCCAAATGTCAGGAGCTGCTTTCCAAACTGAGCAACAGCCAGTTCCCATCTGCTGCCCTCATCCCTTCCTATCCAGGTCTGGTGCCTGAAAGGAGGGAAGGATGGAGGGAGCAGAGGTGTGGAAAACACCTTTCTGAGGCAGAAAGCAAATTGTTGGCTTATAAATGCTCTTCTTTTTATGTAATTCTCTTTCAGCACTGAAGAAGTATGAATGTATTCAGGCAACAGCTTTCTTAGTAATGATAAATCAGACTCCTCACCTTCTTATTTGCTGGGAAAGATTAAACCCCAAGGTTTAGTAAAAATAGGTGACCACTGTGAAAATTATTAATTATTAATTGTTAGTTGAATCAGTTCAAAGAAAGAAGGAAGGAAGGAAGGAAGGAAGGAAGGAAGGAAGGAAGGAAGGAAGGAAGGAAGGAAGGAAGGAAGGAAGGAAGGAAGGAAGGAAGGAAGGAAGGAAGGAAGGAAGGAAGGAAGGAAGGAAGGAAGGAAGGAAGGAAGGAAGGAAGGAGAAAGAAAGAAAGAAAGAAAGAAAGAAAGAAAGAAAGAAAGAAAGAAAGAAAGAAAGAAAGAAAGAAAGAAAGAAAGAAAGAAAGAAAGAAAGAAAGAAAGAAAGAAAGAAAGAAAGAAAGAAAGAAAAAGGAACAGAGAAAAGTAGAAAAAAATGAAAAAAAAACAAGATACAAATAAACTATATATTCAGCAAAAAATGAGATTTTTTTAGCTGTGTGAAGCATTTCTCCTAATTGCAAATCTCTTTGCCATTCAGATACGCTCTACAGTCAGCACGAGGGAATAACAAGGGAGGAGTCAGCCCACTCAAGCTGCAAGGAGCAGCTGCACAGTCAGTGAAAGCAAGGGCCCACAGTCACACTTGAGCTCACAAGGGTGTTTTCTGTGCTCTGAAAAGGCATTCTTTCCTCTGTGATGACTCTTTCATCCCCTCCATCCCTACAACCCCTCAGTATCTTCATCTGCTCTCCCCGCACACACTGTCCTTTTAATGTTTTTAGCTTCTTCTCATTTCTGTACTTCTGTACTTTCATACTTATCCAGTCCTTGAATTCCATAACCTACCCCAATAATACCCCTTGCAAAAAGCTAAGAAACCCTAAATATCAAGGGGAAAAATAAGTTGCAACTGAAGATCTCCATACTGCTTTATATTCTTACAGCTATTAACACAGTAGGGCTCCACTTCTCATCTCATTTCTTAGTTTCATAATACTGGGCAAGGTTCATCACAATAATATGGATGACTTTCAAAGGCACTAATTATAGCATGAGCAATTTAGAACTGATTTTCTAGAGACACACAGTATAGTGTAGACATTTAGTCTCCTGCTTCTCCACAGTTTAGTCTCCTCACTGGGAACTGTTCACCCTATGCATCCACGGCTTCAGTCATTGCTCTTCCCTTCACTGTGACAGTGGCAGAAAAGCTAAAACATCAGTAAGCTGAAACCTCCACAATTTCACTGGTGAATCATTGTGGTACCACTGCATAGTTGCTTAGTTCTTTTTGCATCTGTCTGTATCCATCTGTTGTCCCTTGTCCCATGTGTAAATTATAAGCTATGTCATTAAGGGACTGTCTAATTGCTCTAGTCTGTGCTGTGCCTGGCATATACTTAGCCTCTGACTATGCTTCTCAGGTATATAACCAACATGAGCAATTGCTTCATTTACAGTTCTGTGAGATGGCAATGACAAGAGACAGCTGGGCATTTCTGCGTTGATCTTGTTGGTTCAGTTGTGACTACTGCTTGCTACCTCACAGGGCAAAATAATTGCATATAAAGAGACAAAATTTCAGCTCTTTGATTGGGTATTTGTGGACAGGTGCACTCTGCCAAAAGCAATGCAAATCAAGTATAAGGTCACAGAGGGAATGGAGAGACTTTAACTTATTTGTATGCATGCATGCTTCCAAACAGGAGTAACTGCCACACATCAGTTTCAGAGCTCTGTGAAAACGCCACTAATTCTACCTGTCCAAGGCAAGTGTCCCCATGCTGTTCAGCAACATCAGCTGCCACAGACTCCTCTGCAGGATGGAGAGCTGGGAGCATTATGAAATGCCAGGCTCTGGTTCATGTCAGGATCTAACAATAAAATGTTCCTTATCACACTGATTATCGGTGAAGTGACAAATTGACAAGCACATCTGAAGCAATCTGTTCAAAAGTATATTAGTAACCAAAATCTACACATCATGACTTGCATGCCAGCAATACCCCACTGGGGTACTCAATATACTCACCTTCATGTCAGTTCTGCCTTAATTCCCCTCAAAAAGTTAATATTATGTCAGAAGTGATTTTGTTGGAAAATACTTTAACAAGAGAGAATGTGCTTTTAACTACCAGGATATGTCAAAATAAAAGCCTCTTATTTTAACTGTTTTAGAAACAACATTTTCATTTTCTCTTAAATGTCACCTCAGGTTTTGGAAACAAAACAAACAACAAAAAAAAAAAAAACAGAATGAGAAAACCCAAGTTCTTCTCTTGTTTTGAAATGTTGACAGGAAACAAGATTTTTTTAGCTCTTAAAAACTATTTGCTTTGAGAGTTTGGAGCATTTTGAGTGAAATCATTCAAAAAGAATCATTAGAAATTCCTATAAGGCAAAACTAGGTTTCCAGACATAACACATGGAATAAGAGTTATTCCTTATCCTGAAGTGTCTCCTGTGGGAGACAACACGAGCAAAGTATAAAGCCAAGGAAGCAGTATCCCCTTTAAAAATGGAGAAGTCATTGCATAAATGTGAAACGTATGACTAATTTTCTATTTTGATATCAGTACATCAAAACTCATTGCTTTCTAAGGTATGTTTATGGGGAAAAAAAAGTTGGCATAGGGTAAAAGTTGCATTTTTTCTGGAACTGAATGAACTATGGTACGGAGCTGTGTGAAAACTAATAGACAAAGGGAAGTAAAGAGGCTGCCATTGGCAATACACCTCCTCGCAAAGCCCTTCTGCATCATTGTCAGCTCAGGATGGGAAGCCATCTACGCCCAGCACTTATCTTCCAAGTGTCTCTGTATAGGCAGCGGATGAAGTGAAGTGTTCTCTGCAATTGCCCCTGACATGAAGGATAAATGTGGTACAGTCCTTCCATTCAGGGAAAGCGCAAGCATCACTGGGCTACTGTTACCCTCAGGGATAAGAATCACTGAATCATAGAATACCCCAAGTTGGAAGGGATCCCCAGGGATCATCGAGTCCAACTCCTGGCTCCACCCAGAACACTCAAAATTTAAACCCTATGTCTGAGAGCACTGTCCAGAAGCATCTTGAACTAGAGCAGCTTGGGGCTGTGTGGTTTCAGCAGCAGCATATAAATGAGCTGAATGCATGCAAGATGGGGAAAGAAGAGGGTGACAAAGTTACCTCCCAATCATCAAAGCTCTCAGGGGAATTAACTGCATTTCTGTGATATACCTTGGGTGGTAGCTGCCTGTCAGGGCTCTCATACCTGCCTTGCATGTATTACACAGATCCTGCTGTGTGGAGACCTCATCAGAATGCCCTTAGATGGGTAATGAATTCCCTTCCTTGCCAGCAGCTTCTGTGCTGGAAGCCACCACTTCACAAAAAAACATCTGAGTTTAACAAGGTGAGGGATCAAAGGAAGAAAAGTGCTGCCCATTAATCTTTTTTACACTTTTTCAGTGGTTAGACTAAATGTTCTTAGAGGTCTTTTCCAATCTCAATGTTTCCATGATTCTATGACCTTGGCCTCTCCTTTTCTTGGCACACACAGATTCCCATGACAGGGATGAGATACAGAGCAGATCAGTACTGAGAGGGTGGGGCACTCAAGCAAAGATTTTAGAAATGATAGCAGGAAAGGAGTTGTCTTAATTCTTCCTCCCCTTGGGGACATCTGCAAATCTGCAGGAGATAGGGTCCCTCTGTTGCCACAAGCCACATAGCTGCCCTGAGCTGGCATAGCACTGGAGCTATTAAACCTCCCCTCTAAACTCTGAGGCTTAGTACCACTTAACCAGAGCTACTCAGCTTGTTTGATGGAGCTGACTCACTCAAAGTGGGCTCAGTATGTGGGCAGAGTGAGTTCACATCTACTGCAAAATACCATATAAATATATCCACGGAAAACAGAGTGTAAGTGGGAAGGTTGGGGTGTTGCTGAGAAACACTGATCCCCAGTATCTCTCCTTTGATATCACTGTGTCTGGGCTGAAAGGCAAATCATATACCAAGATACTGAACCTGTACTCTGTTGTCAGTTTGGTAAGGAAATTGTGCAGTTCCTGTTACTCAAATGCAAAACACCCAAAGGGACCCAGGAACAACTCTGGAGAGTTACACCACATCTAATCTGCTTTGCTCATTGGACAGACAAGGATTGAGTCTACATATAATACACTTGAGGTTGCTGCTTGGAGTTCCAGAGGACATTTTTAAGTCCTCTGGAAATCCACAAGCAGACGCTATAGAATTAGAGGCAGGGAAAGATAGGAACAAGGAACAGGCTCTGTAGATAAAAGCTCTTGGTATTGACTAAATGTATATAAAATCTATAGTGCTGCTGATCTAGCTTGCTTTGGGGAACAGTGAGAGGAGGGTAGAGCAGGTATCTTTGGATTATAAGTGAAAAATAGTAGTTGGAGATCTCACTTGCTGAGTCATGATTCAGATTGGATGTTTCTAATGACCCACACTGCTCTTAAAAATCAGTAATCCAGGAGGTTCTGTTCAAGTAGTTCAATTTAAAATGCATGTCTCCTATCATTTTTACTGCAAGATTTCTGTTCAGCCAATGCAGTTCTAGAATTGATCACTTTTATACGCCATATATTATGCAAGCTATTAGTGGCTTTTGAAAGTAAAGGTTACTACACCCTGAAACTTGGCAAGAACCACCTGGTTGGTCTTCGTCTTCACCTATTCTTGTAACACTAGAGGATGAAAAAGCTCTCTCTGTGTCACAGTGATCAAGACAAACTCTGATGCAGACAGCTAACATAGCACTGAATTTCCTTCCTGCAGCACTTTGGCAATAATAGCAGCCATAATTGTTCAAATTGTAAAAAATCACAGGATAACATGGTACTTTTCTCACCCACGTGTAGCTACCTTCTATTCATCAAAAGAAATTATCACTTTGCTGCCGTAGATGTGATTTATATATTACATGCCCTTGTGAACCTCAATAATGACAATCTCTCAGTCTCAAAAGAAATGAATTACAGAGCACAGGAGTGGCTTACAGTCAATCCAGCCACTGCCACAGCAGTCCATTTTAATCTGCTTGTTATCTTTCTCTTCAGGGGAAACTAGTTATTAAACTTTAGAGCAGCTGGCATTTGTACTATCTTTTACTTCAAGAGATGTTTTTCTGTTAGCTGCAAACAGTAGCAATGATGAGCCTAAGAAAGATAGGGCAGGAAACGTATTCCAGAAAATATTATCTTTTTTCTTTCCCCATGCAACATACAATTGCACTTCCATTTCCTTTTTTTTCGTAGAATCACCAAGGTTGGAAAAGACCTCCAAGATCATCCAGTCTAACCATTCCCCTACCACCCATATTTCCCTCTAAACCATGTCTCCCAGTACAACATCTAAATGTTTCTTGAACACCTCCAGGGTCAGTGACTCCCCTACCTCTCTGGGCAGCCTGTTCCAGCACATAACCACTCATTTGGAGCATAATTTTTTCCTAATATCCAACTTGAATCTCCCCTGGCACAACTTGAAGCCATTCGCTTTCATCCTATCACTGTTACCTGTGAGAAGAGGTCGACACCCACCTCACCACAGCCTCCTTTCAGGGAGCTGTAGGAAGCAATAAGGTCTCCCCTGAGCGTCCTCTTCTCCAGACTGAACAATCCCAGTTTCCTCAGCTGCTCCCCATAAAATCTGTGCTCCAGAGCCCTTGCAGCTTCGTTGCCCTTCTCTGGACATGCTCCAAGGCCTCAATGTCTTTCTTGCAGTGAGGGACCCAAAGCTGAATACAGTACTCAAGGTGCAGACTTACCAGTGCTGAGTACAATGGGCAAGGGACACACCATCACCTCTCATTTATCTCTTGTTTTTAACAGTGCTGAGCAACATTGGAGACCCAAACATGAATTAGAAATATATTAATTTTAACCAAAAATTAACATGGATTGACAGCAAGGGGTGAAAGAACACCACTATTTTTAAAGGAACAAGAATTTCTCTCCTGCAAATAGGTAGAGGCACTGCTGACTTTCACTGGTATTAGGAGACTGGCTTGACTAAGAGAAGGGGTAAGAGTTTAGATCTTTTTTTTTTACCAAATCTGAGCCCACCTATGTCCAACCTAAACTCACTATTCTATCCAGCAGAGCAAGTTTCTGTAGGAGTTAGTTTGCTCTATCAATAACCAAGTTACAATGAGGCACTACCTAGTCCTACACTAGACAATATTCGCATTCATATTCCTCTGCACAGATTCCTACTCAAATTCCAACACCCAGCTCCTGCTTTTATTCTCATAAGCGATGTGTCATGCTCAGATTATCCATTATCTCTTTCTCCAGTAGGAATAAAGCTCTTTATGTTGTAATCCATCAGCAACCCAGCAAACATAAACTGGGCTCAGCAGTTGTTGGTTCAGCCTACAGCATTTTCTACAAAGAGAGAAAACAAGAATCAGTCAGTGAGATTCATTGAGTGGCAAAATGGGTTGCCAACAGGTTAGGCTTTGTTGTTTGAGAGCTGCACTTCAAGGCTTAAATGCAATGGAGTTGAAGCCTCAAGCAGCTCTCAGAGAGGAGCAGCACTTACTCCTACACTGCCAGCAGCCAGCTCTGCTCAGGACTGTTTTGTCTCAAGCCTCTTTTGGACTCAGGTCCCTGAGCAGCTTTTTCTCACGATAAACTTTGGAGAAGCTTCTGCATTTCTCTTCTAGAAGAGGAACTCTTGGAGCACTGCCTAATTACAGGAGCAGGGAATGGAAGCTGTGTAGCCCTGAGGCAGATCCTTTGTACTCCCCTAATCCCATAGAGGTGTTGAGGGCATTATAAAGATAAGGGGAAAGCTGCTCTCAATCACATTAGTAGATGGAATATTAAAATATCACATATGCCCAGCAATACAACAACCTTGATTTTTTTTCATAAAGTGGGACATGGGCAAAGAAAGTGGTGTTGATTGTCCTGCAAATGGGGATGATCATGTTGGATTATACCTTTACTGTCTCTTTCTCTCTTGTTTCCTCAGTCTTACACTATCCAAGTACCCAGGTTGTGCAGTGCCATAAATGAGAGCAAAGAAAGTGGAAGAAAGTACAGATTCTTGTAGTGGGATGGTGAAGCAGAGCTATGCCAAGATCCTCAGGCACCACACAGCTCCCCCAGCCCTGGTAGTACTTCATAACAAGTGGGAAGGTGTCAGCCTGGTGCACATTGCCTTGGCTCAGCCAGAGAATGGTCTCTGGGGAGGCAGCCTGCACTTTAGCTGGATAAGTAGGGGGCTTTGTGTCACCTGCACATTGCTACTCAGTGTTGCAGGTGGCCTGGTCCACTGTTGTCCATGAGAACTAAAAAACCCTTTTGGTTAGAAGGTGGAATAAAGGGAAACAACAAACCAGGACAGATCTTCACTGAAAATGAATATTCATATTTCAGAGTCATATGATTGATCTAAATGAGAATATGTGTTTCAATATAAAATTCAGAAGCACAGCTTTGCATGAAGGAACAGCTCCATTAGGCTAAAACATCCTCTTTCATCTGTTTTGTGTAAGTTCTGTGTTTAAAATGGGAGGCTGTTAAATCTGCTAGCCCAGTAGTGTTAAGACTACCATAGCTCCATTTTCTCAGGTCCAAACTGTATTGAGACTGAATATATGTTGCTGATAGGCTCATATACACACAGTACGTACATATATATGTATACCTACATATGCATATATGTGTGACCAGACACATCAACAAAGAAAATACAGCATTCACAAAAGCCAACACAGTATGAACAACTTCATCCTCTTGTTCTCTATGCACAATCAGGATGAAAGCCTATTAATGAAAAATATAGCCATATATATATGCATATATAGAATCTGAATTCCCTAGTTACTGGTTGTAGACACACAACCTGTCTCTGGTTCTTCTCTTCCCTAGGCAGAACAGACCCAGGTTACTCAGCCTTTCCTCATATGAGAGATGCTCCAGGCCCTTTGTTGTCTTTGTGGCCCTCTGCTGGACTGCTAGGAGATCCCTGTCTTTTTTGAACTGGGGAGCTCAGAACTGGACTCTGTAGTCCACATGTGACCTCACCAGAGCAGAGTAGAGGGGGAGGACCATTTCCCTCAACCTGCTGGTCACGCTCTTTTTAATTGACCCAAAAAAACACATACATGCATACATGGTTCTCTCCACTAGGTAGTCTGGAAACTGATCTAGAGATAATTTGGCAGTGGTACCACAAGGGAAAGCACTGAAACCCAGGACAGTCCTCAGCAATGGCTCAATATGAGATGTCAGAGCTCTTGAGGCATTCGCTGGGTTTCTTACAATAATTGAAGGCAGCAAGTTAATTTTTAATCAGACACTTGCATTATGACAGGTTCAATTTGTTTACAGCCAGCCTGAGAGTCCCTGTACTGTCTTCAGCCAACTTAAAAGAAAAAATGACACTGCAATATAACTGCATACATTGGCAAAGAGGACAGTGCCTTGACTTTACAACCTCTGCATTAGCAGCTCTTCCAGTACCAGAGTACCAATGTTTCACCTAAATGCTTGGGATGGGAATTACCTGAAGTGACTTTATATTATCAGGTGGATAGCGCCAACTTTTAAAGTGATGACTACTGTGTAATCACAGTCCTTGTACTGGCATTTCAGCTTCTCTCAATTTGTTTCCTTTTCCCTTTCTTTCCAAATGGTAATATGTGTTACTTGCTGGATTTCTTTTACAGAATGTCAGATCTCATGATTGTGAAATGAATTGTATAGACGAGCTCTAAGTAACAACATTCTGCCTTCCTTCTACTGTAGTGAGCCTGACCTTGTCTCAGTCTTGCAAACATAAATCAGGAATGAAAGATTCTGTTTCAAGTTTTGTGTAACCAGTGACATGGGTATATATTTGAATGTGATGAAGTTATTAGTGGCTTGCCAAGTTGCTATGTAACAGCTGAACAGTTAGTATTCATCCATACACCTTAGCAGAGGTGCATGGATGTATCAGGCTAATGAAAAAAAAAGGGCACAGCTCCACAGTTGCTCTAAAGCAGCATAACTGGTTTATAACCACCATAGCTAACCTCTCAATGCTACCTGGATGTGTTCACCTCTGTTCCTCTGTTGTACTGACCATCAAGTAAAAGCACAAGGCATCAGGTGCAGGATTTTATCTCACCTCATCTAACCCAAAATAAATGCAAACAAATGAGAAGTTAGTATTTAAACCAAATCAGTTCCTTAATCCTAGTTATGACAAGGTTGCACAATCACATATGAGGAAGCTGAGGACAAGAAAATAGGAGAAAGCAAGAATGTATCTTGAGACACAGACTGACTATGAACCTTCAATATAAGGGCAGCACTGTCCTTCCGCTAGGGATACACGTTTATGGTGGCATGGAACGCGTGTGGAGGTACTGAACCCTCTTCTTCCTCCTTTCCCTCTCTCCAGCTGTCCTTGATTGCAAGGTAAAGCACATGACTTGAACCTCTTGTAGAAAAGCTTGCCAAACATCCAGTTAGGTTTACACTGTGTGTCACTTCTCTGTGGTGGTACAATACAAAGAAATAACTAATAGCAGATATCTAACCAGATAACCAGATAGGTCTGGTTTGTCTTCCTACGCTGCAATCAAACATAGCTCTGTGCATGACTGTGAAGGCACACTGACTGGAAATGGCTCTTCAAAATCATGAAGAATATACCAATTCTTGTTGTATTACTTTACTTTTTTTTTCCCAGGCTTTAAGATTTCCTTGTTGTGAGCAGTATCTTTTTTTTTTTTTTTTTTTTTTTCAGAGCACACAACATTAGCTAAAACAAAATGAAGTTATGCAGCCTACATACAGCAGTACTGCTTATACTCCGCTTGATATTTCCCACTGGCAAAATAAACCCATTTATTTCTTGACTCATCCTTTCATTAGCTATAATCCCATTGCATATATTATTCATAGAATAATATGAATCCAGAAATATATATTGGTGCCCTTTTAACAATCATCCTCAAATCAATCTCATTCCCCCCAGCACTCCTTTTAAACCAAGTTTTTTTTCAGATTAATTTTCTTCTATGGCTCATTTCATTTCATTTTGTATAACCTAGTACGTATGGAGCAGAATAAGGAAAATAATCAGGTCTATTTATACACAATCAAATTGAAGTGATATATCCATGTCTTTTACAGATGGCTTTAATTTTCTCTGTAAAAGCACCTTACCACACTAAAATTCTTTACGAAAGCAAAGTGTATTTCGTCAGACTGAAAATTTAAACTACCAAAGCATCAACATACCTGGTGGGTGTCTTTATTATTTGTTACCATATGCTAGCACTTTACAGTAGCAGCACTGGGACTCAAAGGTATTAAACTCCGACTGAACCAAAGAGTTTAAGTGATAGAGAATTTATCATGACCTTAGATCAGTTATTTAAATGAACACTGAGCCTTCTTTTAGCCTAAATACATCTGAATAAAATTATTTTGCAACATTAAAATACTGTTCATTAATGACAAAAAATAATTTTTGCATTGACTATTGATCACCATAATCTAGCAGTTCTAAAATCTTAAATATTTACCATTACAAAAATCCCGCTTAAAAATAATTTCTACTCTGGAAATGCAGTACAGAGAGATGGAGTCTCTTTGGGTTTTGAACATGAGATAGGGCCTCTTTCAAAATTCATATTATTTTTCTATCCCTTTTTATTCCTTAACCTCTTTAGACATGCAATTTGGGCACTTTGATTTCTTCAATAGAAGGGAGCAGCGTTACAGATAGAAATAGTCTTTGCTGCAATCTACATATAGTTCATTCTAAAGCCTTTAAAGAAAAGCCACTTATTCCAAGTTACTTTTGCTTGCCACTGAAGACATGTGAAGGGCATTAAGGTTATCACAAGATTGATTTCCATGCCAGTTAGTCCATTTCCATATTTAAAATTTCTATTTCCTAAATCCTGATTGCCCATGACCCTTCTAGGTAAGAGCTGTCACCCTCATTCCCTGCCATTACTGGAGATTCTTACATGTTGCACATGCAAACTACCCTTCAGTAAGCCACCAAGATGTATAAAGTGAATGGAATTTAGTTGATCCACAAGCCACAGTGGTTCAAGTGGGTTGGGAAATATGCAATCTGGGAAAGATGAAACTAAGAATTAAAGATACCGTTTTTAAATCAGAGAGCTGGAGCACCTGTCCTACAAAGAAGAGAGCTGGGCCTGTTCAGCATGGAGAAGAGAAGGCTCCAAGGACACCTCATTACAGTCTTCCAGTACTTAAAGGGAGTTACAAACTGGAAGGAGACCAACTTTTTACATGGTGTGACAGGGATAGGCCAACAGGAAACTGTTTTAAACTGAAAAAGGAAACATTTATAGTAGGTATTATGAGGAAGTTATTTACTCATTGGTGGCGAGGCACTGGCACAGACAGCCCAGAAAATCTGTGGATACCCCATCACTAGAGGTGCTCAAGGCCAGGTTGGATGGCGCCCTGGGCAGTCTGATCCAGTGGAGGAAAACTCTGCCCACAGCAGGGGGTTGGAACAGAATGATCTTTCAGGTCTCTTCCAGTTCATGCCATTCTATGATTCAGTGCAAGAAGGAGAGTCCGTTCTGCTCAATTTGCTCACTCTTCCAAAATTTTTGTGACAGTCAAGTTCAAGCTCTGAGTGCTTTCATCCTGCAAATAAGATAAGGAGGGAATTGATTTAGATAAAAAGATATTTCTTTGCACAATTCCTAGGAAAGGACAATGTATTTGTTTCTTCTTCCATTCCCTGTAGATAAATAGATGATAACCCATGTACTCCACACAGTAACTTCCCTTCCTTTCCCTCTCCCTTCTCCTCTACATGCTAGTGAGGATTTATGGTTTATCATCTCCACTAGATCCTAGGTTAGGTCCTCCTAATTTCCGTTCTCTGAATAAAATTCCCAATTGCTTTTGATGTTCTTCTCTCCTTTCCTTTATCCCACTTTGTATATCCCACCACTCTCTCATCCCATCTGTTCTTTTTAGCACTGCCAGCATCTCCCAAATGATGCCAATCTAGCTGGGAATGCAGTGCTAAAAATGTCTCCATGTCTGGAAAATGTCACTGCGACCTGTGCAACTAACTAATTATCTGCTTGTCCTCTGTGTCTACATGCTGAGGAGGAAAGTAGCCAAAGAGACTGTTATAGAAGTTGGACAGACGTTCCCCTCACTGAACTTCTTTCCACTACATTTTTGGGACTAGAAAAAATGGGGAGATTGGATATCACAGAGCCCTGACTCGTTGGCTTTCTTTTTGGTACCATTATTTTCATAATACCAAGACATGGAAGTGGTGTAGAATAAAATGGCCTTTCAGTTTTCTTTTTATTGCTTTGTTAAGCTCTCAGGGGCAAAAGAGCGTGCAGAGGTAGATGTAAAGAAGACATAAAAGCATTAGTTTTGCCAAGATAATCAAGAAATCCAAGGAGTTCAGATCTTCCACTCTGCCACTAACCTGGTTTTTACCAGAAACATCACTTCACAAAGGGACCAGTTAATTGTATCAGCACTTTGTCTCTGTGTATGAGGATTTCCTTCTGCAGCCCTAAGCTCTTCCAAGTTTGCAGGTACTGAACAAAGCATGCAATATCAGCATATCTTTTCAAGGTATAAGAAATTATTCTACAACATAGCAGTTTATCAGGAAGAAAACAAAATCTCTCCATAGAAATTGGAATAACTGTTGACCAAATATTCTTTACCTGGGATGTATAAAATTCAGTGGTCCCAGTATTCTGAAACAAAAGACTGGTCATTGTTTTACTTTACATACAGTTGTAGAATCCCGAAGTCCTTTTAATTAAAGCAAACCCCAGGAGACAGGGGCACTGTGCCTAACCAATGGCAGAAGGATTAGGCTACATAAAGACTCCAGTTTTCCTTAAAAATATATGAAAGCAATTAACAGCATCCGTCTGGGAATCATGAAATGTAACTGTTCATAAACAACTCAGTGAATTGTCCAACATGCCTGTGCATCAGCACAACTCAACATATTAGTAATTAGAGATATATGATTGCATCTAAATCTAAAAATCAGCTGTTAGAGTCAGTAATTCAGTGCCACTGCTACAGCTAAGAGAAGCTTGCTTTTTAATTTGGGAGCCATGCTGCAAATGAAGGAATCCAAAGCATACGCGTTCATTTCCATGGAAATGCTTTGCATTTGCATTCTATTTAAGATTACTAGCCTAAGAATTCTTGAAACTGCTTATGAAATTGCGACATTTAATTCACCCAGAGAGAATGCTGCATTTCAGGGCATGTCATGCAGAGTTATTTCAGGAGAATGACAACTTCTAGCTCTGAACGGTGTGCTCATCAATTCTCCAGATATTCAAAATGTGGCTACTCAGCATTTTCAAAAAAGCAGACCCCAAGTAGTACTTCAGACTGGGCATTCAAAGTTAGGGCATGGATCATGATGAGACACTGAAAATACGAATAAAGTTCTACCTCTGCCATCATCTTATTACTGTGTCCCTACATCCAAACCACCGCTGTGCCTCTACAAGTCCTGTGATGCAGAGAAGAGCTGTCTCAGCTCCCATCTACAACTACTAGGAAAAAAATGCATTGATAGTCAGGGCGCCTTGACCAAAACATAAGCAAAAGGCAGACAGAGTAAGGACAGCAGTTCCATGCCCTACTTCCACCCAGGCTAGACTAATGGCCTGATTTCCTTTATATTCTCTGCCTTTTTCAATGATTACTGAATTTCTCTGTGACATTCTCCAAAGATGTAATGAGATTACAGACTTTCTGTACAAAAATTCTCATGATAAGTGCAGCCGAAGCCTTGATACCACTGTTAAAATTTATCTGAAAACTTCAGCTGAATATTATTATTCTGACAAGAGTTTTTCTAGACAGAGCTGATGAACTTTAACTGAAGATGAGAGCTACAAATTAAGATTTTAATCAAGATTAATATCTGGATTGTTAAAGGTTGACAAGGTGGATGAACATAGTGGCGCTTTCATCGACTAAATCTTTTGATCCTAATAAAGAGTCAAGTTTCTGGTCCAAGCTCTGTTTTAATGATGAAGAGAAGACATTAATTTTGGTGGGATACACAGAGTGTTTCTCAATGTTTCTGCCCAATGACCAGAGGTAAAATTCTACCTGCAGAGTTCTCAGATGCTCCACAGAGATTACATTCAGGTTCTGTGTTTTCAAGATAACTTGAGCCCCTGTACAGCCAATTACTAATTACAAGATGGGAGGAAAGTCTATGTCCTCCAGGCAGTGATCAGCCATAGGGAATAGTAAGAGTGGGGCTGCTCCCCAGAGAAGTGCATTCCCATCTCACTAAAGCCATGTGAGCAAAGCAGGGCAGTGACTGCACTGGGTGAGGGACACAGGGCTAACAAGGCCTGTTAATGCTCTCAGGGCCCTGTCAGCCCTGACAGCCTTAGCATTAAACAACTCCAACTCTGAGCAACGGTTGAGCAAAGGTCTAAATAAGAGTATGATTTACAGGTCTCCTTAGATCCTTGTACCTTCCGATCTCTTGTAACTGGTAAATTGATTCACTGATCCCTCTCTGTTCTTGATCTTGATCTTGATAACACCCTCATACTAAGATCTTTTGATGGAGCAATCTCCCCCATTGTTATGTATAAAATACTCGCATCTGCTGCCCTTGCAGTACCTTGCCACCTCCCCTATCCCAACCCAGAACATCCAGGTGTTCTCTAACAAGCCAAGGTCACAGTGTAAACAGCATGGTATTTGGCTGTTGTGGTTTAACCCAGCAGGTGGCTGAGCACCACACAGCTGTTCTCTCACTTTTCCCCTTCCCAGTGGGATGGAGAAAAGAATGAAAAAAACAACTAATGTAAAACCTGTGGGTTGAGATAAAACGATTTACTATAATAGAGAAAATAATAATTATGACATATACATGTATATATATATATGAATGTACATAACAAGTGATGCACAAGCTATTGCTCACCATCCCCCAGCTGATGCCCAGCTAGCCCCCCAAGCACTGGAAGAGCAATGAGACAAACTCCCACTCCCTTCAAAACTCCTCCTGCATGATGTCATGTGGTATGGAATATCCCTTTGGCCAGTTTAAGTCAGCTGTCCTAATTCTGTTCCCTCCCAGTGCCTTTGGCCATTCACTGAGAATGACCTTGACTCTGTAAAACACTGCTTAGCAGCAACTAAAAACATTGGTGTGTTATTAAACATTGTTTTTTTTTTTTTCCTAGAACCAAAACATAGCATCATACCCACACTCTGAGAAAATCAATTCCATTCCAGATGAAACTAAGACAGTGGGAGAGGATCTGAGGATTGAAACAAGGTGGAGAATTGAGGAGACAAAGCTCAGGCAGAAAAGGAGATCTGAGAATGTTTTGGAGGGCTGTTGATTTTGCCTTCCAAATATATCAAGCAGTTCACTGGAAAATGCCAACACAAACTGTTCTGTCCCTGTAGTGCAGTACTTGAGCTTTCTCCCTCCCTTTTAAAATATTCAGAACTGTATTAGGAGACAGCTAAACAGATGAACGTTTGGCAGAGATAAATGGAAAAGCGCAGCTGAGGTCAGGGGTGTTGATAACACCTACAGCTGGAGAAAGCTTCTTTCCTGACTGCTTATCTACTTTGTCTAGCTTTTGGTTTCATATAGGCTATTCTTTCTTCCTAAGATATTTCTAGCCTCTTGGTGGTGTTACATCAGCCATGGAATATCCATACATTAATGCAGGAGTGAAAACCTCCAGTTACAGCAGAGGGAAAATAAGGGAAGGGTAGTGGGACTGAGCAGCTGGGGACAAGACCACCCAAAAATAGCTATAAAAGTTTCTGCGAGTGACAAGGAAGGACCGAGGTCTTTAATCTTGATCTCTGTATCTCACAACCTTGCAAATTACTGAGCAAAAACTTCACTCAGGTCATAGTGACACAATGAATTGCATTTGTGGAATTTAAAAGCCTCTCTGCAGCCCTGAAGTCCTTTGCTTTTCATATGCTTGCACAAGAACTCAGTACTGAAGAAGCTAACCCCAAACTACTTGGAAAGTATAATATATACAAATACAAGTCATTGAATGCCACTATGTCTCTAGAGTTCGAGAAGAAAAAGGATCAACTTTTTTTCCTATTTATCTTCAAGAAGAAAATTTCTGCCAGTCTCTGCCATTAATAGACATGCTTTTTCTTCTACAGCATTTTTGAGCGGTGGTTAAGAAGACACAGACCCATGCTAGAAGTTTACCCAGCAGCCAACGCACCCATTGGGCACAATCGAGAAAATTACATGGTTCCCTTTATCCCTCTTTACAGAAATGGAGAATTTTTTATATCATCAAGAGAGCTGGGGTATGACTATGAGTATCTGCAAGAACCAGGTAACTCTGCAATTTTAAGTAAATGTCAAATTTCTTGTCTATCTCATGAATTATGTCTGCAGAATGACAATATGTTTAAATACTGCCTATGTATATGTACAGATATAAATACAGATAAATACAGATATAAATCCTTCTATTTCTTATTTTTCCATATTTTAGTTACGAATCATGCCTGCAAGTTTTCACATTTCTCATCTGGTGATACACAGAGCCAACCTAACTCTATTAGAAAAGTCTCAGTCAAAAAGGAATCACTGACATCAGTCATATCTAGCCTAGCCTCATTATGATCTGAATATGGCCCCAAAGATCAGATTATGAACAGAACAGGGGAAAAAAAGAGATGGATTTTGAATCTGCTGTTTGCCCAGCTTGGCTAATAATATATGATATAAAATGGCCTGGGTTTAAAAGGACCATAATGAGTATCCAGTTTCAACCCCCCTGCTACGTGCAGGGTCACCAACCACTAGACCAGGCTGCACAGAGCCCCAGAGCGCAATGGGGGCCACTCAGTAGCTCCAGTGGGATTTTCAAGTTCTGGGTGTGGTTTAAACAGTGGACAGAACCAAAGCTCTCCCTTACAGAAGTTATAAAATTGATCTCTTAAATGCTCAGAGAAAAAATTATATCTAAGTACCAAAAGCCAACACAATGTCCATGCAGCACTTTAAACAGCAATCTATTGACACTGTGCTTGCTCTGTGGTTATTTATACAGAACACAACAGAATAATTCATAATGTTAATTTTATTTAATCAAATCAAGGTTGCTGTCATTGGTAATAGTTATGATTTTCATTGCTATTCAGAGATGGTTTTGACTTGGGTGTCTTGGCTATTGTCAAGCATAGAGAGGAAACCTCTGGGGAACCTCCAGCAGGACTTTGGGGCCTTTGGGGAACCTCCAGTAGGGCAGGTCTTGTGCTTAGGGCATGAGATTTTCTGTTTGTTAGTCTCTATATTGTTTAATGAAAGCGCTAAATTCTGCTAAATATATAAAATTACTTAGTATCCAAAAGATACTCATGCTGTGGGATGCAGTTATCTTTGCAGTGCATTGGCCACAGAACAAATAGGTCACTGCACGTTTGGTTTTCCTGTTTTAGGCAGAACAATCTCTCTTAATTTAAAAGGCAATTAAGGGTGAGAAGTCCAATAATTATATAGCAAAAGCACCAGGGACATTTTAGCAGTGCAAGCGTTCTGCTTGTTTTCTTGTTGTCTTTATCAAAGCACTATCACTTATCATAGCATCTCTGTTTTTCCAATACAGTTTGCTTACTAATGGAGATGTACAGTTCTGCATGCTGTGTTAAACTTTGTGTCTCGCTCCAATTCATAGGAGGGAGAGGAGGTTCTTTGATATATGTATACCCGGTGTGAGATTAAGAAACAACGGTTCAAATGGTCCTACCAGTTTATTAAAAATCTTGATCGGGGAGATGGGGAAGGGGAGGACATTGACTATTACTCCCACAAAAGACTGCTTCCTGGTCATTAAGCTGTGACTTATCTCTCTCTGGTTGCCCCTGGCTTGCAAAATCTTCAGACAAAGGATTTCTCAACACTTGACCAGGACTTGCCTGGACTTGTCCATCTGTGTCCTCAGCAAGCTTTGAGACAATGATGCAAAAGAATAATCTCTTACATTATGACATCATTAATTTATTTTATTCAATTCTCAAGTAAAATCTAGCTTGTGATTTATAGTCATCCAGTAAATGCATTTTTGGCTATTTTATGACTATGGAATCTTCTGTTCTGGGTAATAGTTAAGGTCTTTTATTAATATAATACTGAAATGAAAGTCATGATTTCTCATAATATTCTGTAACAAAATTTGGCCAACTCTATTTATTCAGAAAGAAAACAATCTAATAAATACTTCAAATATAGTCTCAAAGTTATTATGTATTTTTTTCTGATTATAAGCATTTTTATGCTTTTCTTCATGCCACCATAATTTAATTCCTGACCACCAAGACTATAAATAAATATATATATGAATGAAAACCACTAGTTTCTGAAAACCACATTATTCCTAGAGTCGTGCATTTAAAAACACACCAACTACTGCGACAGCCAGAAATACTGAGCTCTGAATTGGTATTGCACAAAGAAGCAATTGTAAATTATTTACCACTTAGCAATTCATTTCTGTTGCCTTCTGATCTCTTGCCTTTTCCCAAGGGAGCACTTTCCTTAGAAAATGAAATTCTTATTAAATTTGGTCTATGTTTCTAATACAGAGTCTAGGAAAGTAGCTTCTTAATTATTTTGAAAGATCAACACAAAGAGTGAAATTCAAACTCATTTGGAAAGCCCAGATAATCCCCAGGCATTGTTCAACCCCTTGTTAATCTCACTGGGAAGATGAGAGCTAAAGCTATTTCTTATCTGATGGAAGACACTGGTTACAAGTGGAAAATGGCTCAGAATCTCAAAGTTCAGAGATGGATTTTCTAAATATTTCAGTGTTTAAACCTGGATTGTTCTCTAGAGAAGAATGATGGGTTCTGGTTAAGAGGAACATAAAAGTGAACAGGAATTTCCTAGAGGAAGTGAAGCAAGAAAGCCTGCTGGCTCCCTCTGAAATCTCTTGTGTGCTCAAGGATGTACAGAAAGTGTATGGCTTGGAAGCCAGGAGTTACTAGACAGATAGGAAAAAATTAGAAAGGAAAAAAGAATAATAGTAATGAAAATCTGAGTAGTCAGGAAGGGGTAGCAGATCCTCCAAATGAGGAGGAAGAGGAAAAAACAGAGGAACGGGATGAGGGCAGAGTAAGTAATTAGCACAACAAAACATCTAAAGAAAGCAGCTGGAAAGCAACTTAGTAGAGAACAAGTAGGACTACACAGAGCAAGACTGGGCTAGTTACAAGACAGAACCTGGGAAATAAGCCAATGACAAAATGGCATTTTAATGCTAAATTATATTGTTGGTCTTCCCATTAGGAAAATCTCCTGCCTGGAGCGCTCCTTTCCACTGAAAAGCAAATCAAAGTGTGACAGTATATGTGTATTTTAATTGCAGCTTCATTTATTTTTGTATATATGACAGCCTTGAAGCAGATGTGGTCACAATATAGATGGAAAGCCATCCTTCAGGAATCAAAAACACACGTCAGAATCTGCTTTCTGGGCGGCTGATTTCAGCAAAAGCTGAAACAAAGACCCAACTTTGCTTGACATGAGTACCATGAGCTGCAAAACCACCACATCTGGCATGGTTTACTGAAAATGAGCATTTGCTACTGTCCACAGGAAAAAAAAAAAAAAAAAAAAAAAAAAAAAAAAAAAAAAAAAGATTTGAAAGAATAAGAATTTTCCTATCAGAAAGAGCAAACACTTTTCCCAGGTAGTTGTCAGCAAATACAGTTGCTGCACTTTTGGGTCTTTCATGGTTAGAGAGATTAAAGCTTTATGATAACGGACTCGCTGAAATGCTACTTTGTAGGATTTCTGCTGGGCAGCCAGGCCAGTCCCACATTTATGTTTGTGTCACATTCACAGGTTACAGATTACTGGGTGCCTTGGGGTGCTCCATACTCTGACAGTCAAGGGTTAACATGATAACTTTATGATAGAGAACTCAACAATCTTTTGTGCAGCAAAAGTAGTAGGAAACAGGCAGTAGACGTCAAGAGGTAGCTGTTGGCTTTGAGCTAGTGTACATACTGGGGCTGAATGCTGGAGGAAGGCATGTTTAACTGACTATCGGTATTTAAGAAAATACAGTAATTTCTCCTGCTGTGAGAAGTGACACCTCTTCATCTCAAAGTCATGCTGTGTTTTACCAGGGAGAAGGTAGCTTAGGTTTCCAAATGACACTTATGGGAGAGAAAAACTGTTGCTTCTGTTTCACAAGGATGATCAGAGGGCTGGAGCATCTCCCCTCAAAGGCAGGCTGAGGGAGCTGGGCTTGTTCAGCCTGGAGAAAAGAAGGCTGCAGGATGACCTAATTGCAGACTTCCAGTACCTAAAGGGAGTCTATAAACAGGAGGGGAGCCAACTCTTTTAAAGGGTTGATAACAGCAGGACAAGGGGAAATGGTTTTAAGTTGAAGGAGGGAAGATTTAGATTTAGTGGTGAGGTGCTGGAACAGGCTGCCAAGAGAGGCTGTGGATGCCCTGTCCCTGGAGGTGCTCAAGGCCAGGTTGGATGGGCCTCTGGGCAGCCTGGTCTAGTATTAAATGTGGAGGTTGTCGGCCCTGCCTGTGGTGGGGGGTTGGATCATCCTTGAGGTCCCTTCCAACCCAAGCCATTCTATGATTCTGTTGAGAGACGACGTACAGCTTTAGAAAGTCACATAGAAATCTATATCACAGATAATTTCAGCAAGGTGGGGAATTTTGTGATATTTTCCTTTTTTCCTTATCACAAAAACCATATCTGTTATGTATCAAGCTTCTTCTGTGACATGCATCCTCCAGTCTGAATAGCAAAATTATTTCTAATTTGGTCTTGTTTGTAATATGAACATAAAAGTGTTGTGTTAAAAAGCATTGGGATTATGGAGTAAGGCACAGAAAGTTAGGAACTATCAGAACTGAAGCCGTGTTTTTAAAGTGAAAACTCAGCCTCCAGCCCTATATGTGTGCATTACACACTACTTTCTTCCCAGTTCCCCACCTCACTCACAACCTAGCCAGAATTTGCTAAAAACAGATGCCCAAGCCTTTTTGCTGTTGGTTTTTCTCAGTTAAAGCAGTATGTAGCCTAATGTGAGATTTACTGCACGGTCTTAAAATGCTATCTTTAAAACGTGTCCTTTAACAATTTGGTGCCAGTCACCATAGCAGCTGTGTTCTGCAGAAAACATTGATTTGTATTCACAATATGGAGGATTCTGTGAATGGTACTGTCCACAGTAGGGAGGATTCTGTCCTTCCTTGTTGGACAGATCAGAATGAGGGATTAAAGAGAAAATGTATGTCATACACAGAGGTTTGTGGAGTTCATTCTGAAGCATCAAGAACCCTTTTTTTTTTTTTTTAATTCTTTATATTATATAGCATTTATATGACTAATGGGTTAGAAGTCTGAACATGCATACTCTTACAAATCCAATCTCAGAATACAAAGTGGGGTGCAAAGGAAAGTAAGGACTTGAGAAGGAACACCAAAAGTGTTTCCCAAAGTGAAGCTGAGTTGAAAGGACAGACCAACTATGTTCTGCCTAAACTCAGTCTAAATTGAAATATATCTAAGAATTTGATTGAGACATCAAATGCTGAGTATAGCTCAGCTTTAATAGTTCTACAAACTAAAATAACATTTTCATAGCACAGTTATTAAACAACATGTATTCAAAAGCACCAAGAAGATACATGGGATTACTTCTATGGGCACCAGTGAAACTGGAAGATGGTAGAAAAATACTTATAATGTCTGGAGGGTGTACCAAAGTTGTTGGAGGCTGGGTATCACTTCATTAAAGGATTGTGATAGGTTTAACCTGTTCTTAAACTCTTCCTTTTACTCAGCCTCAGTTACTGTTGCCAACAGGATGATGAGCTAGCAGGACTAGCCCATGCTGTACCAGATCTGACAGACCCTTTAAAAGGGTCTGTTGTGATAGGACAAGGGGAAATGTTTTCTAACTAAGAGAGATTTAAACTGGATAGGATACAATAGTCTTTTACAATATGAGTGGAGAGGCACTGGCACAGGTTGCCCAGAGAGGTGATGGGTACCCCATCCCTGAAGACACTCAAGATTAGGCTGGATTGAGCTCTGAGCACTTGATGGAGCTGTAGATGTCCCTTTTCATAGCAGGGGAGCTGGGCTAGATGGCCTTCAAGAGCATCTTTCAGCTCAAACGATTCAGCGATTCAATGATTCTATGATCATTCTTGCTTTCTATTCTTACAGCTTTCACAAAACCATAAATAGCACTGGAAATAGTAAACCCAGTTCCCTTCAATTTCAACACAAAAATTGGGAAACTTTAAGGACTGGTGGAATTTGCTTAGAATTATTTGTAACCTTCAGACAATTTTCTTCACTTCAATAATCATTTTTCACTCTGAGCCTTCCAGTGTTGAAGCCTTCAGCTTCATTCAGGTGTTCGCAATCGTTAGGGACTCAACGGTCTGTCCATCTACCCAGGTGCACACCAATGTGGTGAATGGTAAAATGGCGTTTATTTGATGGTGGCAACAGCTTATATAATCGTGCATAGCTTCGTCTACGCCCATATGTCCTTGCGTCATTCCTTCCTTATCTAGTTGCCACCAATGAGCATATGGAATGTCTTGCTTTTTCCTTATTTGGTCTTTAGACTATTCAAGTTGCCTCTGGCTCTATTTGACTACATTTCCCCCTCCCTATGCAAAAGCGCAACTACTATATCCTGAGGGGACTCCTAACCGCGTACAACCGAAGCCCCGCCTTTCGCCTATACATACTATGGTCCCCTCAGTCAAGCCTTGCCCCGTTACAGCCCGATTCGCAAGTTTCATACCACCACCCACGTACTGCTTTACACTGCTCCATTTTCGGGCTGCCTACAAGCCTTTTGCAACTTCTTATATTCCGTGTGATAGCTGATTGAATTATTAATCATCTTTCGGATGCTACTGGACACAAATTGCAAAAGGCAAGGCAGGCACACTACTAGCAACAAGATAACTACAAGCCCCAAAAGCAGTCCTTTCAGCAAATGAACGGCCCATTCCCCTATTCCCTCGAATAATCCTCGCAGCCAACTTCCGATTGGGTCGCTGTCCACGCCGATCTTATTGACATGTTCCTTCATTAGCTGGAACTTCTTCTGTATAGACTCACTGTGATCACTCAGATTGAAACAACACATTCCGGCAACGTCCTCACAGCCATGGCCGTGAGCTAGAAGCAAGAAGTCAATAGCCGCTCGGTTCTGCAGGACCGCGTGTCGAATACTCGTGACATCATCCAATAAGTCCCCGAGGAGTGATGTTGTCAAGTTAGCCTGTTTAACGGACCAACAGGCTAGTCTCTCGATTTCTCTTAAGGCTTGCGCAGCTGCTACCCCCGGGGCTAAGATAGATGCAAAGATTCTTGCTGTAGGACCCCAAAGCTGCACTTCATCTGAGCATGTATCATCCAGGTGTGAGGTGCTTCGTTTACGTCTTATACCTGTCCGCGATGAATTGGCAAGCACCTTGAGAATATCTGTATGGTTGGGTGCTAACATGGTAAGCTTGCCTAAATAGCAGGGGCCCCCTACCGGACGACTGGGAATTCCTTGCCATGCGCGATCCCCACAAATGAGGAAAATTGCGGGTGGTAGCGCTTTTGGTTTAGTGAAACTACCTTGTGTGCTGTCGATCCACGCCCCTGATGGGAGAATCGTGATCGTTTTTCCACAACATCCGCTGACATTACCCAAATTACTAGCTGTACAGTTCGCAGTAAAACTGAACGGCTCTGTCTCATTAATTTCCTTTGATTGATTAACCCATATACCTCCTCCCCCCACACACTGTTTTTCGGGGGATTTGACTGTCTGCACATCTCCACAGGTGTAAATATCAAAATTATCAAATCTGTGTGAGCAATTATATATTTCCCAAAATCTGTAGCCATATGCACCGCAGTACTCACTCCCCATAAAAAGATTGTGTCTATCCGCTGTCACCACCGTAAACGGTTCCGTGGAGTTAGAAGCGCTGTTAAAGAAAGGATTGACCCACGGGGCGATCAAGAAGTTGTGTGTAACCTGTCTCCGGTCCCACCCGTAAACACCACTTGGATTGGAGTGTGGGGTGAAGCCTACGCATCCCCCAGTTACACCAGAAATCTGAGTAATATTAGTAATGTTAGGGAGAGACTGGGAACCTAGCAGCTGTAGTTCCGGTGGCTCATCCCACATAGAGACATTCAGCTTTAACAGCAAGCATGAAACCTTTCGATAAGTGAGGGTGGTGCTGTTGTCAGGGCCGCCGGTAATGCTGGCTGACGAGACTAACCGGTCAGTTCCCAAGGTGGTGCAATTATCAGAGACGTATCCCTTAAAATCACCTTCGGAAATAGGGGACGGGATACCTATCAAACATGTTTGAAAAGGGGAGGTGGCTGACTGTGTAGAGAGGCAGAAATCCGTTTGGCCTGTACGGTTGGCCCATGTAATCCAAAGGTTCCCTGGCTGCTCGAGTAAGTGAACATCAGCTCTTACCCCCGTAACCTCACACAAGACCAGGACACCAATAATGAGAATATAATTAACTCTCGTTGGCAGCAAGGGTGTCTTCTCCGGGTCTTTCTTGCTTGTTGCTAGCGGTTTCTCCTTGGAGTCCTTCTTGCTTGTCTCCCCAGGGTATCCAGTCAGAAATGCCTGCAAAAAGAGGGCTCGCCTCATCTTTCTTAGTCACCTCATCCTTTTGGGTGATGTCCGGTTTAACTTTTCGAGAGGGTACCCAAATAACCTTATCAGTGTCCCTGTTTTTCACAGCGGCATAACCTCGTCCCC
This sequence comes from Gallus gallus, assembly GCF_016699485.2. Classification (NCBI taxonomy): domain Eukaryota; kingdom Metazoa; phylum Chordata; class Aves; order Galliformes; family Phasianidae; genus Gallus; species Gallus gallus. Next base: position 187,758,540 of record NC_052532.1, on the reverse strand, counting down.
AGACCAGCACGTTCCATCCTTTTTCCCACTCCCCTGTCTCTATTCGTATTTTAACCGGGGGTCCTTCTGTAAGAACGGTAGGTCTCCAGTGTTTTTGTATCGGTGTTTTTGTGTTTTCACCACGCTCAAAGTGATTGAGGGCATACATTGCCTTGGCTAGTAGTTCCCCCTGTTTGCTGGTGGGGATTCTTTTCATAAAGCCGTCCCCCTCCGCAAGCACACGGATCTTATCTTTCAGGAGCCGGTTGGCCCGCTCTACCATAGCTTGACCCTGGGAATTACCCGGAATCCCGGTGGTGTGTGCTATCCCCCATCTCGCGAGCCACTCTCGCGTGGATTTAGACGTGAAGCAGGACCCGTTATCTGTTTTTATGGCCTTTGGTCTTCCCAAAACGGCGATAGCCGTGGCCCAATGATGTTGTGCAGCAACCGATGTGACACGGCCATGCTGAGTTACGACTATCGCCGATGAGGCGGTATCCACAGTAACAGCGAGCCAGGAACGGGGGGCCATTCTAGGCTCAAGCGTAAAGTCTGTCTGCCATATCTGTAGGGGTTCCAAACCCCTAGGGTTTACCCCGGCCTCCAACGCAGGGGCTGAATTACAATGCGGGCAGGTCTGAACAACCTCCCTAGCCTGCTGCATAGATATATTACACGCTTTGGATAGCGCGCGGGGTCCAATATGGAGAGCAGTATGAAGATCTTTAGCCTCTCTCAAGGGATACGCTTGAAAGGTGGCTTGGCTATCTGCCACGTCATTTCCTTCTGTGAAAAACCCTGGCACTTCAGAATGACTCCGCACGTGGAGAACGGCGGCCATGGCTGACCTTTGGCTTAACGCATCCTCTAAAATAAAAGCCGCCGCTGTAGACGGGACTCCCTCCTGTCCCATCTTGAGTAACATTTTCGCAACAAACGCGGAGTCAGTCACTACATTAGTGGGCGTTGTCGGCCACAGCAGAAGTGCCATGGCCACAGCGCGTGCTTCCAGTTGTTGTACACTTGCCCCCAAATCAGCTATTTCTTTTATCTCCCACCTTGGGCCCTCCCTCCAGACTACCACCCCCTTATGGGTGCTTGAGGAGGCGTCGGTAAAGACAGTGGGTCCCGGTACAGGGTGGTCGGTAACCCTCACTTTCAGAGAAACATGCAGTGGACGCGCAATGTCAAAAATAGATGGCGTGTCACTACTCCTGATTTTTCCTGCAAACCCCTTAAGGGCTAACAGGATCCCCTCCGGGAGCGGAAGGTCCTCCCGAAAGCATGCAGGCAACAGGAGGATATCAACCTCCTTGCCAAAGGTTCGCACTGCCGAAGCACGTAGCTTAGTAATCAAAAGGGTGAGCACTTCTAACCAAGCAGTAAACGCCTTGGTGGGTTGGGTGGAGAATAACCACAAGCATGGCCTTGGGTGTGTGGACAGTCCCTGTCCCAGGACCCCTATTGCCCCCTGTTCACATCTAGCGACCGCTCCTTCCAGAGGCAGGGCAGGGTCCCATCGTTCCAAGGCAGCAGTGGTGCTAAGCTGTACGATCTCTCTCCAGGCCATTTTCATGTCTAGATTCCATTCCCTCGCCTCGTTAGGATCTGACCCTCGTAACTGCTCATAAAAGGGGCCCATCAGTCGTGGCGGGATTCCTAACGCTGGGCGAAGCCACTGAAGTGACCCCACCAGCTTTTGAACATCCCACAAGGTGGCTATCCTGGGTTCTGCTACCAGGCCTACGGGTGCTACATACGTACTGCCTAACTTGTACCCAAGATATTGTACTCCGGGCTCCCTCTGGATCTTATCAGGCGAAATGGTGAACCCGGCTCTTTCCAATGTACTGATAACCTCCTCCCCTGCCGCTTCCAACCCATCATGACTTGAGGCGGCTAGCAAAAGATCATCCATATAATGCAACATGCACAGAGATGGGTGCTTGAGTCGCAAGGGCTCAAGTACCTGACCCACTACCAACTGACAGATAGTGGGAGAACAGGTCATCCCTTGGGGCAAGACCTTCCATTGGAATCTTCGAGCGGGGGCCTGGTTATTCACAGAGGGGAGCGTAAATGCAAAAGCTTCGCGATCTTGTTCCGCAAGAGGAATAGAAAAGAAGCAATCCTTGAGGTCTAGGACCATCAGGGGCCAGCCACGCGGGAGCGCGGAGAGAACTGGCGCCCCCTGTTGGACGGCCCCAAAAGGAACAAGCTTGGCGTTAACAGCGCGCAAGTCATGCAATAAGCGATAAGACCCGGAAGCCTTCCGGATCACAAAGACAGGTGTGTTCCAACAACTAAGTGAAGGTTCTATATGTCCTAACTGTAATTCTTTTTCCACTAATTGCGTTAGCGCTACAAGTTTACCTTCAGGAAGGGGCCACTGGTCAATCCACACAGGCGTGTGGTCTGGCTTCCATTTGAGCGGAATAGCCAGATGTAGCGCAACAGTAAGAACAGTGGCCCTCCCTATAAATTTGTCAAGCGGAGCCCTAGGCCCTGCAGACAATCTCTTCCTAGGATACTCCCTCTAACCATAGCTACTGCGGGGAAGAGGAGCAGGGGTCGCTCCAAAGACCCGTCTCGGTTAATAACCCCCACCTCTATCATATCCCGGGATTTTCGCATGGGAATTCCCCCTCCTATCCCATGGATCTGCGGGTTCGCGGCCTCCATCACTGGCCAATCGGTGGGCCAGTCCTCCTCTGAAATAATAGTGATGTCCGCTCCAGAGTCCAACAGCGCGGTGATATACACCGAACGCTGTTTGACCGGATGACTCCCAGTGTTAGTCAGAATGACCCTAACCAAGGGGCGATCTTTATGTTCCATTGTCATCGCTAACGAGACGGCAGGCTGCTGAGAGACGGGCCACGGCCCCGAAGAGAGGCCTCTTCCTGGGCGTTGGCCCTGGTTGCCATCCCGCCTTCTGCACTGTTTAGCGTTGTGTCCCATCCCGTCACACAACTGACATCGCTCACGGCTGTTTCCTGACTTTCGTTTTTTCGGGCACTGCGCCTGATAATGTCCCGGGGATCCACAAGTGTAGCAGAGCCCTCGGGCACGACCACCCGACCCAGTTTGTCCATCCCTCTCTCTATTGACTACTGCCATAACTAAGGGCTGAATAGCAGACGACATGGCCGCGGCTATGCCTCGATCCGTAAGAGGGGCAGTCTTCTGCCTGTCTAGCACATATTTGATTATCTCTCCTGGGGTGGTCAGCGTGGAGGGTGCTGCCCGTATAAGCTGCTGGATATCTGGCTGTGACTTCTGCCTAAAGCAGTCAATGATCACCGGAGCCCGCGCGGAAGGTGGGAGATCTGACCCTTCAACCGCCTTTATAAGACGATTGGCAAAATCCACAAAGGACTCAGATGGTCCCTGCGTAATTTCCGCCCACGGGTCTGTGGGTTCCGCCAACCGAGCGACCTCTCTAAACGCCTGGAGAGCCGACGCCGTAATAGCAACCAGTTCCCCCGGTCTTAATAATGCAGCCTGACCCTCTGGATTGCCGGCCATTCCATCCGCCAAACCCTTTAAACGATCCAAGTTAGTCCGTTCCCCCCGCCCTTGACCGTTCGCTGGGTGTCGGGGGTCGCGAGTGGCTGCCGCTATAACCGTCTGTAGTTGGACTCCCCAAGCGTCCATCCATAAGGCATATGGGGCAGGTCCTAAAATAACTCTCATTAGATTCGTGACGTCATGCGGCAGCAGCGGGGAGGACATAAGCGCTTCCACTTCTGCCATAGTGATCGGGGATCGTAAGCCCTTGGTCCTGACCGTATCAGCCAGTCTTGTGATCAATTTTGGCTCCAGAGGGGTCCAGGCGGGTCCCTCTGTCTTAATCACTACAGGCATGGCCACCACGGGCGGACCTGTACTCGCAAGCTCCTCCCTGATCCTTGCCCAGTCAGTCAGGGCCGGCCCAGGGGCCTGACCCGCGTGCCCTGGCTCCGCCCTTGGCTGTTCCGCCCCCCGAGGTGTGTCACCCCCCTGGCCCTGCTGCTCTCCCACCCCCGCCAGGGAAGGATACAAACCACTCCCCACATAAGGAGGAGGAGGGGCCGAGGCTGTGGCGCAATTACAGCCAATAGCTGTTCCGCAATGATAGCAGGATGTGCCAACGGTTTTAGGTGTGGCCGTTTCCTCCGGCGCCATCTTCGCATCTCGCTGCACAGTTGTTTCTCCCACTTCCTCCCCCTTGTCGATTCGCCGCTCCGTTGCTGGTTTCTCGATGCACTCCGGACCTGGGGGAGAGACCCTCCCTCCCCCTAATCCCAACCAAAACTTTGCTTGCTCAGATGTAACCTGTTCCTCTCGAGCCGCCTTCAATGCCCCCAAAACCAATCCCCAGGTTTTTAACTCTCCCGATTTCCCAAGTACCATTGCCCGCTGGGTGAGTGCCGCGGTAATGGGATCCCAGGACCCCGGGGAATATAAGTCTGAGAGGGACATAAGCAACCCTTCCTTTTGTAACAGGGACAACATGGCCCCTATTTCCTTCTTAGAAGGAGAGGTTTTCCCGCAATAGGTTTTACACGCGGACGAAATCACCTTTATGACGGCTTCCATGCTTGATCCACCGGGCGACCGGAATCGCGCCTGGGGTGGACTGCTCAGTCGTCGGGCTTCCTTCCCGTCTTCCAACGACTCTCTGAGTTCTCGGTAGGTTATCTTGGCCCCCGGCCGTGGAGCTCCCTCCGACGTCACTCAGCTTCTGCCCTCCTAAGCCGCAGCCCCCTCTACTAGGGTCATCGTCCTCGCTCCGTTAAGCGAGACGGATGAGGGCAGGATCGCCACGCCGCCTGTGGCCGACCACTATTCCCTAACGATCACGTCGGGGTCACCAAATGAAGCCTTCAGCTTCATTCAGGTGTTCGCAATCGTTAGGGACTCAACGGTCTGTCCATCTACCCAGGTGCACACCAATGTGGTGAATGGTAAAATGGCGTTTATTTGATGGTGGCAACAGCTTATATAATCGTGCATAGCTTCGTCTACGCCCATATGTCCTTGCGTCATTCCTTCCTTATCTAGTTGCCACCAATGAGCATATGGAATGTCTTGCTTTTTCCTTATTTGGTCTTTAGACTATTCAAGTTGCCTCTGGCTCTATTTGACTACACAGTGTTATCTGTTACACAATCTGTATACACTGGTACTGCATTGCATCATGTAAAAGGACCTCTGTTTTTCTCCTTTCTAGCACTTGGTTCTTTCCAGGACTTTTTAATCCCCTACCTCAAGCAAGCCCATCAGATCTGGCCCTGGCTGGTTGGCGCAGCTGTGATCGGAGGCATAATTACTGCTGTGCTCTCTGGGCTCATCCTGGCCTGCAGGAAGAAAAGAAAAGGAACTTCTCCAGAAATACAACCCTTACTCACAGAAAGTGAAGATTACAACAATGTATCTTATCAATCCCATTTCTAAAGACCTCCAGTATCTCAATGATGTTTCTAAGGTGCTAGTCAAGCATGCAGTGTTTATGTTTACAATGACCTTGTTGAACTGTGCTGCATAAGCTGGCTGGGCTGTCCCACTCCTTGTGCCTCTTGTAACATCCACTGTTGTAGTACCTTATCAGCTCCAGTCCTCCAAAATCTGTCATATTCTAAGTTACCATGCCACCCAAGGAACAGAGTGTATTTCCAATGCTTGATTAAACAACACTCCTGTGAATCTGACTGGCTTCTGTGTTGCTTACTCAAATGTACAATTCTCTGACCTTTTTTGCTCTGTTATACCCGTAGGCTCCAATCCCACAGCCCAATCCATGTGAAGAAATTCACAGGGAACACGTAGGTGCAGGGATTTAGTGACAGGAACTCGATTGCAAGATCAGTGCTACATTCACCCTGGTGTTCAGAGCCTTTTAGTTTAGTGGGAGAAATGTTCTGTCTGTGAGCAGAGTGAATGACCCATAGACACATTTTTCTTCCAGGATATAAACGTTTTCCCTCCAGCTCTGGTAATGCCCTGTTTGTCTGTGATGGAATGCCATCAACAGCAGCAAGCGGGCTCTAAGGAACCACTTCTCACTTGCCTCAAACATTCCAGTTACTCTTCTGCTAAATCATTTTCCATTTGTCTGGGTTTCAGAGGGTTTTTTTTCAGAGATGAAACCTAGTCTCACTGTGTACATCTCTCTTCAGTTTGACTTACGGATGCTCAGGTTACAGCTGACTTGTTATTGCTCAGTAGGCACAAATTTCATACAGACAATCCACACATGACGAAATAAGGTATGTAATTACATGACAAGCTTTAAAGAAATATTAATTTTCAGAGATGGTGACTCCAACTGAATTTAGTTCCAAAGCTTTTCTCAAGCAAAATGTAGGTCGCACGGTGATCTCTGTGGTTTAGCACTGGTAGCTGGCCATGTTCTGATTCGCATGCGGTGCCATCCTTCCTCACTTGATCCCATGTGGGCGTCCCACAAGCTGCAGCTCTCCCAGCATTGCTCCAGCATGTCTCCATCCCATGGGCCCACCCTTCAGGCACTGCTCCAGCACATCCCCATGGGCAGCAGCTTCCCCAGCCCTCCTGGCCCACCATGGGCTCTTCTCCAGGTGCTGCAGCTCTGGCCTGGGGCTGCTCCTGCAGGGGTATCCATGAGCTGTTCCTCCTCCAGGCCTCATCCACTGCTGCGCTGTGGGCTCATCCATGGCTGCACATACAGACCTGCTCCCTGTGGTGTCCATGGGCTGCAGGGAACAGCTGCTCAGAGTAAACATTATATTTATACAGATCACTAAGAAAATCAGGATAACAAGGAAAGTCCCACAAGATTTCTCAAAGAGACAATACAAGCAGGAGAACCAGCTAATGCATTTATGAATCAGATGATTTTATTGTGAGAAAGCAGGTGGTGTAGATCTTCACTTGTCCAGAGCTGTTGGGAGTCTCCATCTGTCTGTGAGGCCATGGTGAGGTACAGTCTGGGGCTGTGTTTTCTGGTCCTTAGGTTCATGCCTTCACAGATGGCTGCAGAAACCTCAGTCCGAGTGGCTGAAGAGGGTGTGGGGAGGAGGTACCTGTGGCTTTAAAAAACAAGAAAATCAGAACCAAGATAAGGAGCAGCAACCCTCCATTCCCATGGGCAGCCCTTACCTCAGTCCCAGTCTATCAGTTCTGTCTCTCCTGGCAGCCAGAGGACACCTGTCCTGGGCTGGCCCATGTCACTGAATAACACTGACATGGGCTACCACCAGCTGGCTGCCCAATGTAACATGGACACTGCAGTTATTTTGATTATTTAGCTTTATATGAATACCCAGGTACAAGGTAGAACACCTCTCTAGCTGAATGACTAAGAACAAGAAGGTTCCATGCTTTGATAATGTTCTCCTGTGGGCACCTGGTCCTCAAAGACAAAGGAAGAGAGCACATAACCTGTTGCATCACAATCACACATACCTCCCAGCCCAGAGAGGTATAACCATTCATTTCCCTCTCTCACTGTGCTTCATGTCTTCTCATCACAGTGTTTCACCATCCTCCAACTATCCAATGGCCTCAGCTGGCAGAAGGTTGCAGCTCTTTCCATGATCTCCCTACGCCAACCAAGTCACCAGTGCCTGTGTGAAACAGGGAACTGCCAATGTTCTGCCAGCTGTGACATGACCACAGCATCACCGAGGCAGTTGCCAGCAGCTGATGCCCAAATTACAGCCAGCCTGGTGTTAGTTTGATTACATATCTTTGCACTGATGTCTCTGTGAAAGGTGGAACATCGCTCCAGCTGAGCAGCAGAGGACAGGAGGGTTCCATGGTCTCATGTTCTCCTCTGGGCCTCAGGCCCTCAAAGACAATGGAGGAGGACACACAATCTGTTGCATCATAGCCACCCCTGCATCCCTGCCCAGGGCCCAGCCCTTCCCTTCCATGTCCTCTGTCCTGCCCTCTTACCTCTGCCACTGATCACCATCCTGCTTTCTGCTGGTCTGGGCTGGGACAGGGGTTGCAGCTCTTTCCATGATCTCCCTACACCAACCAAGTCACCAGTGCCTGTGTGAAACAGGGAACTGCCAATGTTCTGCCTGCTGTGACATGACCACAGCATCACCGAGGCAGTTGCCAGCAGCTGATGCCCAAATTACAGCCAGCCTGGTGTTAGTTTGATTACATATCTTTGCACTGATGTCTCTGTGGAAGGTGGAACATCGCTCCAGCTGAGCAGCAGAGGACAGGAGGGTTCCATGGTCTCATGTTCTCCTCTGGGCCTCAGGCCCTCAAAGACAATGGAGGAGGACACACAATCTGTTGCATCATAGCCACCCCTGTGTCCCTGCCCAGGGCCCAGCCCTTCCCTTTCATGTCCTCTGTCCTGCCCTCTTACCTCTGCCACTGATCACCATCCTGCTCTCCTCTGGCCTGGGCGAGCAGAGGGTGCAGGTCTTTCCTTGATCTACCTACACCAACCAAGTCACCAGTGCCTGTGTGAAACAGGGAACTGCCAATGTTCTGCCGGCTGTGACATGACCACAGCATTATCAAGGCAGTTTCCAGCAGCTGATGCAGAAATTACAGCCAGGCTGGTGTTATTTTGATGACGTATCTTTGTACTGATGTCTCTGTGGAAGGTGGAACATCTCTCCAGCTGTGCAGCAGAAGACAGGAGGTTTCCATGGTCTGCTCACGTTCTCCACTGGGCCTCAGGCCCGTAGACAAAGGAGGAGGAAACATAATTGGTTGCATCACAGCCACCTCTGCCTCTGCCCAGGACCCAGCTCTTCCCATCCCTGCCCTCTCTCCTGCCCTCTCACATCTGCCTCTACTCACCATCCTGCTGTACTCTGGTCTAAGCTGTCAAAGGGGTGCAGATCTTTCTATGATCTCCACATGCCGGCCATGTCACCAACCTGTGTGATACAGGGAACTGCTGATATTCTGCCTGCTGTGCCATGACCACGTCATCACCAAGGCAGCTGCCAGCAGCTGATACCCAAATTACAGCCAGGCTGGCATTATTTTGATTGCTTATCTTTGTATCAATGTCCACGTAGAAGATGGAACATCTCTCCAGCTGAGCAGCAGAGTACAGGAGGGTTCCATGTTCAGAGGATGTTCTCCACTGGGCCTCAGGCCCTCAAAATAAAGGAGGAGGACACACAGTCTGTTGCATCACAGCCACCCCTGCATCCCTGCCCAGGGCCTAGCCCTTCCCTTCCATGCCCTCTATCCTACCCTCTTACCTTTGCCACTGCATAACATCCTGCTCTCAGCTGGCATGGGCTGGGACAGGGGTTGCAGCTCTTTCCATGATCTCCCTACGCCAACCAAGTCACCAGTGCCTGTGTGAAACAGGGAACTGCCAATGTTGTGCCTGCTGTGACATGACCACAGCATCACCAAGGCAGTTGTCAGCAGCTGATGCAGAAATTACAGCCAGGCTGGTGTTATTTTGATGACATATCTTTGTACCGATGTCTCTGTGGTAGGTGGAACATCTCTCCAGCTGAGTAGCAGAGTACATGAGGGTTCCAAGTTCAGATGACATTATCCTCTGTGCCTCAGGCCCTCAAAAACAAAGGAGGAGGACACACAGTCTGTTGCATCGCAGCCACCCCTGTCTCCTTGCCCAGGGCCCAGCCCTTCCTTTCCACGTCCTCTGTCCTGCCCTCTCACCTCTGCCTCTACTTACCATCCTACTCTCCTCTGGTTTGAGCTGTCAGAGGGGTACAGCTCTTTCTATGATCTCCATATGATGGCCATGACGCCAATGCCTGTGTGAAACAGGGAACTGCCACTGATCTGCCTGGTGTGACATACCCACGTCATCACCAAGGCAGCTGCCAGCAGCTGATATGCAAATTACAGCCAGGCTATTGTTATTTTGATTACGTATCTTTGTACCGATGTCTCTGTGGAAGGTGAAACATCTCTCCAGCTCAGTAGCAGAGGAAAGGAGGTTTCCATGGTCTCATGACGTTCTTCTCTGGGCCTCTGGCCCTCGAAGACAAAGGAGGAGGACACAGAGTCTTTTTCATGACAGACACTCCTGTCTCCCTGCCCAGGGCCCAACCATTCCCTTCCACACTGTCTGTCCTACCCTCTCACCTCAGCCTCTGCTTGTCCTCCTGCTCTCCTCCTGTCCGAGATGGCTGAGGAGCACAGTTCTATTCATACCCTTCCAGGCTGGCCCTGTCACATATGCCCCTGTGACACTGCTAAAATTCTGCTGCCTGTGACATGGCCAATGCATCATCAGCGTGGATGCCAGGAGACGATGGAATGCCCCTCCCACAAGTGCCTTGGCAGAAAGAAATGTAACTCTTCACATTTGGTCAAATGCAGTGGGATGGATGAACCAAGTAACTCAGGCCCATAAGGAAACAGCTGACAAGGAAAGCCCTCTGACACTCTAGTCTGTTTGGGCAGAGCATCCTGCCCAGCACTGTGGCCTCATCACAACCCCTCATCACCTCATCTTGCCCTACCCCACCTCCTCTAGGTCTCCACCTTGCTGCTAGGGCCAGGGTAAAAGGAGGTGAAGGCCATCATGAGAGTACTAACATCTGAACTCTTCGTCCGATTGGGAAGTGCTCATACGTAACAACATGGAAAGAACTTTGTACTCAAAAATAAAAGAGTTTACAAATATCCATACTTGTATTTATTTATACAGATCAGTAAGGGAGTCAGGTCCATGAGGAAAGGTTCCTAAGTTTTCTCAATGAAGACAACACAAAGCAGGAGAACCAGCCAATACGTTTATGAATCAGAACATTTTACTGAGACGTGGGTTGTGTAGAGCTTCCTTTGACCATAGTTGTGGGGAGTTTTCAAGTGCCTGTGATGCCACTGCTATACAGTCTGGGGCTGTTTCCTTTTTCTTAGGTCAGCAACTTCATAGTTGGCTGCAAAAACTTTGGCCCTGGCTCAGGCCAAGGCTGTCAATGCAGTGTCTCCAGTCTCCTGTCATCCACGAGACACCTATCTTCCATACAATAAACAAAAGAATATCTGACCAGACATTTGTATGGGGGATATGCTTCAATGTTTTCTCACATCAAAGTGTTAATATTCTTCTCCTGCTGTAGCAATCTTGCTTTCAGGTAGCATGGCAACATCTGTAATCTCCCAGATATCCATGACTGAATGCTAACAAGTGGAAGCTGAGAATCCCATTAATGAAAGAACGAAAGGTCCTCAAATCGAACCATATCCTATCCCCAAGAGCTAACTAAGTGACTGACCTGTGCCCACTGAAGCTGCCCTACTGTCCTGAGGAGCAATTTGACAGAAACTGCCCTCTGCAAAGTGCAGGCCTTCTGCTGAATGAAGGTGTTTCCTTGTGTGAAGGATCTGGGTGCCAGATCCAAAGGAGCTGCTTATTTTCCGATAGCTTCTGACTAATGAGCTGAGATACTAGTAGATGAATGCTCTTCCAGTATCTTAGAAGTATTAAACAGATTGCACGGGATCTTAAATGCTCCTTGGCTCTGAGGCACAGGGAGGAGGAAAGGAATGACAGTATGATAATACTTCAAATGGTCAGTTCAGTCATTCAGTTTATATTTTATATAACACTGAATACTCTACTGGTAGAAATAAATACTAGCAGCAAAAGAAAACACCCATATTTAACTTCTGACTTCATGAATACTGATTGGCCTCAAAGTCAGATAAGCACAAGGATCTTTATGCAGTCTATTTGAGGACTCCCCACAAATTCTACAAGCAGTAACTATTGGTTTAAGTTCTCTGGAATACTTCAGCTAAGTAAAATGCAAAGAATTAAAAAAAAAAAAACACCACACAAAAACAACAAAACAAAACACAAGAAAACACCCTTTAGTGCTCAGTAATTCCCCTCAAAACCTCGCTTGGTACATTCAATAACCATGGTTTGGCTAAAATATGCAGGTGCTGGCACAGGCTGCCCAGAGAGGTTGTGGATGCCCCATTCCTGGAGCTGTTCAAGGCCAGGTTGGATGGGGCTATAGGCAGCCTGGTCTAATATTAGATATGGAATTTGGTGGCCCTGACTGTGGCAGAGGGGTTGGAGCTTCATGATCCTTGAGGTCCCTTCCAACCTGGGCCATTCTATGATTCTATGATTATGGCATTTTTACTCTGAAAAATTCTTCTGAACAAATACAAAAAGGGTAACAAAATGTTTTTGTAAGGAAAAACTTAAGGAGCAAGGAAGGTTGGAATTAAAAAGTGCCTTTTTAAGCTATAGCTAACTGTTCACAGTATTCTAAGCAGCACAACAGCCTAGGAATCACAGCTCCCACTCGGCCTTAGTGGGCAACAGGAGAGCTGGGAATGCACAAATAGTGGAAGTCACAATGAAGTTGAGATCTACAGACTTTCGGGATTTACAGAAGCGGAGTGGAAATCCCACAGCCTTCACAAGTGGAGAGGTGTCTTCTGCAGGAATTCTGGAGCTAGTCAACTCCTCGGTTCCCCAGTCCTGAAGATCTGTGTCTGGGTTATGTGCCTTGAAAATCCCAAATGTCCAGCTTTGAAACAATCTTTAGGTTTGGATGGTCTGAGAGAATGAGCAGGGTCATGATCCCAAGTCAGGTGAATGTCATGGTGGTTCATTGGGAGTTTGTTGAAAACAATGCCATTCTACACAATATTTGTGTCAGTAAAGTGTCATTTTTGTTTGGAAACTGTTACAGAACAGTCCTAACTGTATTGAGCAAGTTTATCTCCAGATTCCAAGCAATATTTCATGGCCATATTAAATCTCAGATGCCAGTACTTCACTTTCACATCTGTTAAGGTCATTTCTACAACGTTATCCTCTTGCAAAGGTCATAGCCAACAAGTCATTTCTCATCTAGTTCCTGTCTTTCCCACTGAAGATCTTCACCAGTGTTCCTTGGGTCTCCCAGCCTTACCCACAGCATCTCCTCTTGTGTGGGTAGATGAAAGTGAAGCTTTGGTTCATCATCTCTTCTAAATTCCCCCTCAGCAACTCCCTTCCCCCCCCCCCCCCCTTTTTTTTTTTTTGCCAACCCTTGATCATCTCTTCTTGCCAAAAGCACTGAATTCACAATTCATACTCTGTGACCAAACCTTGTGACATACAAATAGCGGTCTCTTTTTCCAGAACTTCTACCAATTCCCAGGCAAGTTTTTTCCTTACCTCTTCTTTCACTGGAGTATCTAACAGCTTCTTTTCTTCCCCCAGAAATTTCATCATTGTGACCTCACACCGAATATAAGTGATGAAGGGGAATCTGTATCCCTTTCATACTTGCAGCCATACCCTCCAGCATTTCCCTCCTTTGATTCCCAATTTCTGTATGACCCAGAGATTGTATCTTCTTTAAGAAGGAACAGCCCTGTTTCAGTACTCAGCATGTTCTGTGGCAAGTACTGAACAGTACAGTGTATATTGATCTATGTAACTAGGACAAAATTCTTTCCATTGCTATGGGGTTGACATTTAAACCACTGGCTTCATAATAATTTGGAGTCAAAGCTCTCCGTAAGTTCTGCTCTGAGTAAAAGAAAACTCAACTGTTCCTCTGAGCAAGTTATTCAGGTTTTTCCACAGTAGGAAAACAACAACATAGTGAGGTAGAGATTCACTGCACCAGTGAAAAGCAACTTTGGGGGGGGGGATGGGGACAAAAAAAGGATAAACTGTCCTGCAGATGTGCCTAATCCTTCCCATAGGCTTTCTGGGGGATCTTAGCTTCAACCAGACACTGAATTTTTATATGGCTGAGGAGGGAGAGGCTGCAAAGGCAACAAATGGTACATCCCCTTTCTGGGGCCATGTTCAAGCTTGTGCTTCAGAAAATGAAATAGAATATATACTATTCAGTATTCTCCTCTTAGCAGATGCTTTTCTGAAATGGAAGTTGGAGCTTCTGCTTTGTTTTCTTTTTCAGTGGGAATAATATAATACTATGAGGCTGTGCATGATGTTTACCTCACTGAATTAGCTCACTCAGGCTAGGGGAATACGTTCTCACAAGATCAGTGTCAAAACTGGGGCATTATAGTGCTTCACGCCCATATAAAATCTAGATCCTGTATATGTAGTCCATGAGACCACATGCTACGCTGCCCTCTCAAAGCACTCAAGTTAGGATTGTCCAAAAGTACTCATCACATGAGGATCCCATCAGCCTCAGCATCTGGGGATGTATCAGCCCCATCTTTCTTCTCATAATGAACCAAATACACTGCATGCCTGTCATGCAGAAAATCTTCTGTAGGATACCTGTCTGGCAGCTTCTTTACTGTGTACTCAGTATTGAAGGAGACTGTTATCTATGTGAAGTCTTTCATTTTTTTGTCCTTATCTCCTTCTCCTTGACAGTTTATGCATTTTATCAAGGCAGGACAGTGAGCAGCTGCCCATCTTTTTCTTTCTGTTCTCCCTTTTTAGCACCTGTCCACTTCATTGAGTTAAATCTGTTAATTCACCATCTGTGTATACAAATGTGTGTAGGGATGCGAGTCACTTTGAATCAGTCTCCACGATGAGCTGAAAAACTGGCAGAAAATAAGACCTTGTCATTAAAAAATGGCATTTTTTTTCTGTAATTTTTGTCATAAGCTCTGAATTAGAAATGAAGTTGCTACTATAACTACAGAAAACCAACTCGTTTCCACATGTGCATCTCACAGCCGTTAGGCTCTCTAATAGCCCATTTTATACACAGACAGGTCCATGTAGGTCTGCCTGTTGCTTCCTTCTTTTGAAGGCATCAGAATTCTGATTCAGCAGAATCAGAATCAGCAGAATTCACACAGTGCTAAGAAGTTCTGGGCCTTGCTGGATTAGGGTAAGTAAAAGGAGACTAACTCTTCCCCTGCACACTGAGAGAATCCCCTTTGGACGTTTGAAAACACCTCCCTGATTTTTCACATTGTTTTCAAGTAAAAGAACCATGCTCAGATAACCAAGTATGGTATTTTCAAGCAGATTATGTACTGTGGACACATTTTCACACATTTTCCTGCAATCATCACAATCTTAAAAAGTTTCTGGATTGAACTCCTTCTTGGAAAATGTAAGCACTCCTGACAACAGTGTCATAAATATGAACAGTCTGCAGAGCCTCTTCACTCAGGGCAAAGCCATGCACCAGGCTTTCCCTCCCTTGCATACCAATCCAGCCCTCTTTGCAATCAGATTCAGTTTTTCTCCACCAGCTTTTTATTACAACACTAAGGATATTACTCACCTTCATTCTTCTCTGCAAGCAACCACAAATAAATAGCCCGTACATCCCAACAAAGAAAATGTATTTCTGGAAAACGTGCTAAAAGCTTATGCTGTTCTCAGGCAAAGACAAGAACACTGCAAAAGTGTGCTGGCTATTTAGTCAAAGAGCTGAATGTGTCAAGAAAAGATGCTAATAAGGACCTGAAGGTCTGGACTGTCTTCTCATAAATTTACTGGGAGAATGGCAGAGTGGAAAATACTAGTCCATTAATGGTGCTCTGTTAAATTTATTGTGGACTGATTTCATTGTCAGATGACTTGACTGTACAGAATGGAGTATACATACAGTTAGATAGCTGGAAAAATATCAGACAACTGAGATCATGACAGTATCTGTGTACAGAAAATTTTATTGGTGTAATAAAGGAAAAAAATGTCCTTTTGTTTTGTCACTGAAGCACAACACGTCTCAGTGTGATAAAGCTACAGCCATTAGCTGATAGCAAAATACAGATGTTCGTGGGGACAGAGAGGTGCTATATAACTGTATCCTCACTGTAGTAGTGAAAGTCGAACAACATGTAAGTATGTATATGTGCATGCACCTGTGTATGTGTAGACATGCCCTATAAGGACCCTCCTGCTGCCCTTTCATATGGATGGCATTAAGACATCTGTTTCAAGAGAAAGTGAATCTAACATTTGTCAAGTCAGAACAGCAGCACAAAAGATACAAAAATAAAGAATCTGTTAGTTGTTAGGAAAAGCAGAAGAACGTTTTTTGGGGAGAGGGACAGGGCAAGTTGGTGGTTATTCAGACCATCAGCCATCAGTTGACAATGCACGTTCAGATTAGAAAGTGCAGTTATTAAGCTCAGACTGTTTATGCATACGCTAAACAAGATATCATAAAGAGCAATGACAAATCACGGAGCCATTCCATTTATAAGAATTAAATTTGGGAGGAGCTGAAAGAGGAAACGGATGAAAAGTGCTCTTTATGTTAAGTCACCTCACATACAAAAGAGATGATGGGTTTTCAGGAAACAATCCAAGTGGCACTGATTACAAATTATTCCGGTGTGCAGCTCCATAGCCCTCCTGCAACATCCAAGTGGATGTAAAGCCCTTTGGGGCACGTGTAAGGTTAAGCACTAGGTTCTGTGCACCTAACAGGGCTCTAATCCATGTAGGGACTGCATGGATGCTCTCAGTTTTTAGGAGGCTGGTGGGACCAGCGCTGGGGTACCAATCCATTTACCACAGAGTTCAGATAAGGAACAGGTAAGAGACCACTTGCAAATGCTCCTTGGATGCTCTGTTTTGTAACATGCACTCCTTTTTCAGCTGATTCTCTGGCTGAGAGTTTTTAGGATGCAGGAGCCATTTCACACTGAAAGATTTTGTATACTGAAATGCAAAAATCCATGCCAGGTGAACCAGACTCCCTGGAGGTCTTCAAAGCCTTTCGTATCTCCCTGGTGGTCACACAAGAAAGGTGTTCATTTACTTTAGGAGACTTTGTACATCAAGTAATTGAAATTCATGAGAGTCTGGTGCCTGTGCTGGGCAGACAGCTGCTCTCAGCCCTTTGCTGCTGTTTTTCTCTCCAGAAAGGTTCAGCTGTTAGTAAGGGCACTCACTGCCCACCCTTCTGCTCACCGTGATTTTGAGAATTTATCCTTATCAATGATAGCTACGCAGAGCTGAAGCGGAGAGAAGAAACACGATTTTTCACTTCTGCTAGAATAACAGCCGAAGACTGCAGTACCACCTTGCTGTCCGGTACAAGGAGAGTTCCCCTTCAGCATTTTTTAGCTATGTTTTATCATAATACACCAGTTTTAGTGATTCCCCTCCCCTACTCCTGTACAAACAACGAGGCTTTTCTCTTAACAAATGCATTTGTGAAACGTATCATTTCCCATAAAAAATCTCCAAATGCCACATGGAAAACAAAGCTTATGAGCCAAAACACATTTTGTCAAACCTCCTTACTTGGCCAGGGGAAGGTGAGTGGGGACAGATATTCTTCTAAATGAAAAACACCATAATTGAACGTATCAGAATTCTCTACAGTAACTCTGTCCAGTACTTCACTGACCCCATTTAAAGTGTTAACACTTTATCCATTTCCACAGCTTAAGAACTTCTCCTCTGGCAATGTTAACTTCCTCACATGTTTATATCGTAAGAAAAATAAATGAGAAGGAATTTACAGGGTATTTTCATTTTGCTGCAGTTAATCTTCTCGTTTTGGAGGATGGTACCTTTTGACAGCACTGTATCAATACCAGTTTGGAAGGAGAACGTAACAAATGCAACCTGGAAATTGACATATGCAATTTAACCGTGTACCCTTACTTCTCAAAAATAACCACTGAACCAGAACTTTTGACAGCCATTCCGAAAGCTCAGAGAAGTATGCACACTTGCATTTTTGTTCACCAAAACAATTCATGTTTCACACTGAATTTCCATGAAAAAAACAAATGCAATTCTACCAATGCAGAAACAACTAGGTGGACGGTTATTTGGACATTCAACACTCTGCAGATAAATCAAGTGGAGGCCTTGGTTATCAGTGCACCAGCAGGACCCCTAACGTCACTGGGAAGTACGAGTTTTAAAGCAATTTACTTTCAGATCTGCTACAGAATCAGCAGTATCTTGAAGGCATAATCAAATATCAGTTCTCCAATACATTCTATCAAAAGCAACACTGTCTGAGCAGGTACTTTATATAAAACACTTTAAATACTTTAAAATAAAGCACCTTGCTAGTCTGAGCAAACTAGAGAAATTGCCTAGATGATGCTTCATTCAGTCAGGACCTCAAGTGCTAATCCTAAGTAAGAAGGATTTCTGTATACTTCTGGAATGGGAGGGAACTTTGTTCACCATTTATTTCAGCGTGTTAGGGCCAGGCAGTTACTGTTCTCTGTTTCCATCGTGCTCTAAAGGGCAAAGACATGATGCAGAATGCAGGGGACTGGTGTTAAGTTCCAGTACAGAGATGACTGTGAAAGGGAATGAAATACATTCCTTTTGCTTCTGAGATGGTCTTACAGTCAAAGATAAAACAACGTGTTTGGCAAAGTCCTTCACTTCAAAAAAGGATTTATCAGAAATTCCAAGAAAAGGTGTACTAATGAAGGTGTATGTTCCTAAAATGTGCATTACTCTGGATGGCTAAAGAAGGATGTCCAGCACCATTTTGGTACTTCTGGCTTCCTGCTGCCACTTCAACAGGTCCCCTGCCAAGATGTTTCAGCTGGTTAAGGGCATTTCAAGCGGTGTTAAGAGCCTCAGTTTAAATAGTGAAATCCCAGCCTCCCCTGCCAGCAGTAATACATATGCATATATGCACACACAATGTTTCCATGATTAAAGCAGTTTGTCATTAATTAGAACCAAGTCATAAACAGCAACTCAGTCATGTTTTGCTCCGTCTTGGAATGCTTGTTTATTCCAAAGTCATGACGTTTCCTGTAAAGCAAATACCTTGAGAGTACAGTGCTATAATTACATGATGAATAAATGGATGGTGCTTTGACAGATACAATACAAGACATAAACTCAAGTTAGGGTGTCCTGCTAACATAACAGAATGCGACAATAACATCTGAACAGCAAAAGAACTCAGCAGCCAAATGATTTACTTAGCAGGATTACCATTAATATAAAATGGCTATTTCAGCCTATTATTTTTGGAAATTAAGTATCCTTTCTTTAATGCAATCAGGATCTTGCAAGTAAGATTTGGTAAGAGTAACTTACTTAGGGATTCCCGAGCACTTGGTATAATAACAGATCGTGATGCCAGGCAAATTCATAAAACTTTTCATCAATTGTGACCATGGCAAAAAACAAACATGGGATTTTAGGAAGAAGCTTAATGCAGTTGGGCATCAAAACCTCAGTGACCTTGGATTCCTCATGTTACTGAAAATCCTAAGAGCAGTTTGTAAGGAAACTTGGTAAGAACATGGAATAGTGCCAAGGAATCCTCCCTGTCTGATTCCTTCTTTAGCCAATAGCTTGCATATACCCTCACAACACCGTGTACCTAAGAAAGGGACACTATGGGAAAAAAAATTCTGCATGCAACTTAGGAGAAAAGAAAAAAAAACAAACCAAGACTTTTTATGATCAATCTTCTATCTCAGTCTTGTTACATATCTAACTGATAAAAGCTTTGCTTCATTTGATGGGAATGAGCTGAGTCCAAAAGCTCACTGTGTACTCTTTGAAGTTCTACAGGCACGCACTTACAGTTGTGACCTATTTAAATCCAGCCAGTGAAACACAGTTCCTATGTCCGGTTGGGGATCAGCAAAGTAAAGCTACAAAAGGGCTATTTCATATGACAAGAGTATGACAGGAACCTACTGAGTACTGTTCTTGTTCTTGAAGTCAAGCCTGGGGAAAAAATTAAAAAATGAAAGTTCAGGACCGAATTTTGGTTTCCGTTCCACTTGGAAACCAAGCAATCATTTCTCTTCAAGGAATCATACCACATCTTGATCTATAAAAACATAAGAACAGATTGAATTTGCATTAACGTAAACAGGCATCTCTGAAAAGAACACGGAGTACTCAAAGTGTGGACATTTATGCTAGTACTTTTTAAAGCTGTTACCGTGTATATTATATACAGATAAAAGTAAATGCTGCCTTCTTTTTAAATATTTTCTTTATTTCAGTCAAATAGGAAAATTATGTAATTGCAGAATTGGAAATTCAGGAAAAGAATTTTAAGCCCTCTTTCTTTTGGGACTTGGAAGACTGCAGAAGAACAAGGAAAGAAAGTGGCCAGTGGTGAAACAGTCGAGATCTGCATCTACAGAGAAGACGATGCTTTCCCATCGTACATGCTAACTGGAAATAGCTACTTCCAAGGTTCAGTTCCTAAAGGAAAACCGGAAAGCTGAAAGCATTTATTGTGTTTTCCAAATTTTAGTAATGGCAATATTTCCATCTTGAGTCCATCATCTTTCCTGAGAATGGATTCTGATCAATTGGGACCACAGACTAAGGCCTCCATAGGACACCCATGCTCGTATCAGTGCAGCCAAATTCTTGGACACTGACCAGCTGTCTAACTTATACATCTTATGACTCCCAAATAGCTATCCAAAATGAGGTAAAAATGGTCTTCCTTCTACTCTATAAAAAAAATGGTCTTCCTCCCTTCCTACTGAAAATCCTTATCGCCTCATACACCATTACGAGATAATCTAACCCGTGACTGAAGACTAAATGCCTCATGTGCTCCCTGCCCTCAGTACACCAGCAAGCCCTTGGCAGCCTGCTCACTTCTGGGCTTGAGCACCCATGTCTAGATGTGCCACAGACATCGTCTTGAGGGCTCAGACAGACAAACTCCTCCAAGTGCTCTGCTTTAAAAGGAAACCATTTGCTTATCTAAGCTCAGACTGTGGTAGCATTGGTTGGTTTGAACAGCTTTTTTCATAATGAAAATTGGCTGAGAAGGCAAGGAATCAACAAGGAATCCTTTGACTTTAGAAAATAATAGCTTCTTGCAGTGGAATATAGAGAGTGTTGGCTTCCAGAAGTTTCTCCCCTTCAAAGCAACTTTGCAGGATTTTTTTTTTAAATAAACGTCTAAGTTTGGGACATCGTGATATTTTCTATTTTATATACGTTTTTTTGTCTGTTTTGTTATTGTTGTTGTTGCTCTGAAACTAAAATGTATTTGTTTAAACAATATAAAAATAGAACCAGAAAAAAACAAAAAACAAACAAACAAACAAAAAACAACCACACATAAAACCATTTGCACATTATGAAATAAATATATCTGGAGCAAACTATCTATCTCTTTGGTTGTCAGTTTGAGGGAAATGTCACAGTTCGGACTTTTCCCCAGAATTCTCACAGATCAGGAAACCTTTTCTTACCCAAATGTGCTTCATCAAATTTGCTCTTGCAAATGACTGAAAGGAACACAGGGAAAGAAAAGCTAAGTAGGATTAAGAGTTTCACAGCCTGGCACAGATGGGCTAAAGCTTCTTGTTTCAGAAAAAAAGCTAATTAATTAACCCAGAGCTTCATCAACATCGAAATCCTGCAAGAGGCTCTTGGTTGCCTCTGAATCTCAATAAAACCGCCCCTCTGCAGTTGCAGAAGCATCAGTGCCTCCTCAAAGATGCAGAGCAGAACATATGTGTTGGGACCTGTCTGCTTAACAGCACAATCCTTCTTTCCCTTTATGAACAGTGAGCTCTCAAGCTCCCTAAAGCAAAGAAATCGGGTGAGGAAATATTTAATCAGTGAAAGTAGGAATTTATACGCCATTGATAAGCTAGGAGGTGTATGGAAATAGAGAATGCAATTGAAAGAAGCAAACTCTTCCATCACTGACCTCTGTCTTGCAGTGCCTATGTGTGAAAGCAGAAACATGACTTAATTTCACTGATGGCCAGAGCCTGAATCTTACAAAATGGGTTCCCGTTTCTTAGCCAGAAGATGATATAATCTTGGCTATTATGTGCTTTTCCCATTTACCCATCACTGTGGCACGGCCTCTCCTCCCATTCTAAAAAAGCATTTTCAGGGCTAGGATCCTGCATCCACTTAACTAATGCTATTTAAGGTGACTAGACGACTCTCACTAGATCTGATACATTAGGAGCATTATAAAGGCTGGAGACCAGGCTGTGGCTATGGCTATGAATATGGCTCTGAGTAAAATAAACTCTGCATTTCCCATTGCATCATTTTCCTGAGTGAAGGGAAGCAGAGGGAGCTTCCTGACACAAACAAGATGTTGAGGGAGGGGAGTGACAGCAGAAAAGGAAACCAGATGACCTTCAAATGCCCCTTCCAACCCAAACCATTTTCTGATTCTGTGATTCGGTGACATACGGACAAGGCTGTTTCCAGTAATCAGAGGTCAGAGCACCAAACCCAGATGAAGTCTGGAGGTATACACGGAGGAAGTGGGGTAGCTGAAAGCTCAGTTCCCACTAGGTTTCCAGGGAATACGCTGAGACTAATGAAAGCACCGATGCCTCCAGCTCCAACAGACAATGATATTTCACAGTTGATAGCAGATACTTTGTCACATTGCATCTCAGCCACGTTGTTCAACTCTGCTTGAGGGCATTATGTCCATTAAGTTTCTTTCAAAAAGCACAGTTTGTCTAATTACAAGCATTTAAGGAATCAAAAAGAATACCATGGATGAATCTTCCCATTTTAATCATTCCTCTTCCATCAACTAATTATGTTGTTCTGACATAGTAAAGGAAAAACAAAGAATTCTCTGCAGAATTCTCTCTTTTCTTTCTTTTTTTTTTCCCTTGTGAACACAAGTGCAAATATGGGCATGCCATATTCATTTACCAATGGAAACTGGCAGTTATCCTCATCTGGTCAGGCCGTTGTGCTTAACAGGAAAAAAACAGGATTTTGAGCAACTAACCCTACAGTAAGTTACTCTGCTCCCAGTCACTGAGCAACTTGCTTTTACAAAGCCATAGAAATACAAAGGGGATGTACATACCCTCAGTTAGCTACACAATTGAGTCCACAAGTGGGAATCAGACTACCTCATCACCTAGAAGCTCTCAGACAGGGCAGGTTCAAGCTCCAAGCTGGAAACCAGACAGGTGGCTCACCTAACTGCATTTAAACTTGCTTTCATCTCACACTGTAGACTCAATTTGAGAGCTCTCAGCTTTCCTTGATGCCAGGTATACTTGTAGGGTAGGCTTCTGCCTCAGCACCATTCAGATGTGACAGCCAGTGCTGTGACATGGCCTGCCTCTGGCTTCAAATCATATATTACCATTGTGCTTCTCCTTCAAGAGTTCTTTCCTCCTTGCCTAAACCTTGCATCTTCCCGTCAGCTTGCAGAGTTCCTGTGCAGCACTGCTAACCAGGCTGCACATGGAGCAGCTCAGGACACAGGCCACTCTGTATGCTGTCTGGTATTTGGTTTTTCTCTTAGATAATTTAAGGGAGAATAGAAGACCCAGAGGTGTTATTTATTCAGTTCAGAAGCAACATGTTACCACAAACATGCAAACACCACTACTCAACACCAAGAAAGAATCCACCATCCCTAAAAAAGAAATAGCATGCTCTTTTGAAATAGAAAGAAATGCTGCCGATGAGTACATTCTCAGCTATAGCACAAGGTGGTAGCTTTTGCTCTTCCTCCCCCACCTTCCATTTTTACCCAGGGTTGTAGAGTATGAGATGAGCAATGCGACCTTGCAATGACAGAATTTTAATGTATGCCTAGTGCACCAAAAGCAATGCAGCAGCATCTCTCTTCTCAGTGTTGCTATGTACTCTGCACATTTATGCAACGCTGCTTCACATCCTCAAGGCTGTCCTTACCTAGGGTCAGCGGCAAAGAACACAGAATGTATTTATTGAACTGTCAAAGCTACTTACAGCTAGCATGGAGAACTATATATACTCCATGATTCTGGTGAAAAAGAGGTAAAGCCATTCCAAACCCCAAAGCTGCAAAACAGAAGTAGATATTTTTTGAAGCAAGAATCAATGGTGAATTTATTTCAAGTAAATTACTTATTTCCAAGGTGTTTTACTAAAATATACTAGTTTTCTTCTGTGTTTTAGCTTTGAGTTGTGCACTGGAAGGCTATCTCTGTATACAACAGTTTTCAAACCCCAGGGAGAATTAGCATCCACATCCAGAAAACAGGGCTTGCTTTTAATTTCTGAAACTGAAGAACCAGGGAGAAACGTCCCCCACCTTCCCCTTTGCTTTCAGCTTCTAAATATTTCAAGCTATTCACGTGCTGGAAATTCATCATCCTCCTCTGCCCTCCTCGGTTTGCTCCTCAGCTGACAGCTTAAGGAGCTACTCACAGATCTCCCCTCCTGGTGTAACAGTGCAGATAATTAGGAAGAAGGTGCAGGTTTGGGGCTGTGGGACAGCCAGACTTTTGCCAGAAAGAGGCACTTAAAATACCAAATAGTACTTTCCACAAGGTATGACACACCCTGAAATTTAAGGACTCTGTTAAGAGGCACTCTGAAATTGGGATGGGTTGCTTTATCCAGCTTTCTCCTTGTATTCCCCAAATAATGGGGCAGATCCTTAGCTGTTTCTACAGCACAGAAATAGAATCACAGCATCATTAAGGTGGAAAAGACCTCTAAGATCATCTAGCCCAAACATCATCACCATGCCCACTAAACCATGTCCATATGATATGACCTTTTCAGACAACATAATGCTTCAGACACTGCAAACCTTGAGCATTCACTACAGTGAAGTTCAGAGCTATTCATAACCTCAGAGGTAGTGCACAGCATTCCACAGGATGAAAACATACCCCATACCTCCCACAGCACGGGTGATGCAATCAGGAGAATGCAAAATCTTTACAAATATTCGAACAGCTCTTGAAGAAGCATTTGTTGCTCAAAATCTTGTGCATTCATTGCATGTGACAGTCTAGCAGAGGACATAGGGTTCCTATAAAGGAAATTCCAGACTTTCTGGAATTTACTGTGCTTAGTATAAGAACAAGCTCTTTATGGGAATGAAAAGTCTCATTTCAGCTCTATGTATTTCACCAGTGCATTATCACAGTGGTCTTAATGAAATACACCAACAGCAGAGATGACTCAAACTCTAAATCACCATTCAGAGTTGAGTCCTCAGCTGTTTTCTATATATCCCTGATAAATGTACGTTCATTACAGAAAAGCTCAGTTCAGCACGGGCACCAGTGGCGTTTTGATTAAACTTTGCTGTTAAATCCTCTTTGTTAAAACAATAAAACCGCTTTTATTTGTGAGGGGTGGGAAATCTGCAGACAAATCAGATGCATAATCCAGAGAAGAACAGATCCAGCTTGCCTTAAATCACACTGGCATGTTTATGAAATGATTGCCAGACTGAAGTGAAAATTAATCTCCCTAGAAGGCCTTTTATTTTTTAAACAAGTAAACATTGCATTTTAATAACTTTGCTCTGACTTAAGGGGCTCAGACTCCTACTGACAATGACTAGTTAGCCTCCTGCTGGCTTTTGTAAGCAACGTCTTGTAGTTTGAAACTAAAACCTGGCGGTAGTGTTAAGCAAAGGCTTTTCTCTTAGCCTGCTTCTTGGATTTGTTAGGCTTTTACAGCTCAATTACCGCTCCCCAAGAGGCCAGCCTACCACTCACATTATCTGCCCCTTCACAGCCTGCTCCAAATCGCTTCCTCACCTTTGTGCTAGAGGCATTAGAAGCAAAAGGAGAGCTCTGCACCTGGCTGCAAAGAATGCTCATGAGTTGCTCTGAGTTTATATCAGACTCTGTGTGCATGCAAGTATATGTAGTACTTCTCTTGCTGCAAGATTAATGGCTTCAAGTTGCACCAGGGGTGGTTCAGGTTGGATATTAGGAAAAGCAAGCTCACCAAAAAAGTGGTTGGGCACTGGAATAGGGAAGTAGTGGAATCACTGACACTAGAGGTGTTCAAGAAATGTGCAGACATACTTAGGGACGTGGTTTAGTGGGCAATATTAATGGTAGGTGGACAGCTGGACTAGATGATCTTAGAAGATTTTTCCAAACTTAGTGAGATTACAGTTCTGTGAGTCTACAATAACAAGACCTGCAACAAAGAATAATGATGGGAGTTGAGTGTTGAGGCAGAGAGACCACTGTAGGGATGCAGCGTGTGACCCCCAGTGCTGCTGGAAGTTGAATGTGCGCAGTGTTTCCATACACGTCTTCACATCAGGCTTATTTAGGCAGGAATCTTCAAACAGACAGAGGATTTATCTTTTTTCCTTTCACAGCAACTATTTTCTAATTTCGTGTGGCAAAACAATAAGCATTTTGTTGGAAAGCAGATTTGGCTTAACATTTCTACCAGTGCCCTAAGCAGTGCAGCCAGCAGCAAGGGGGATGTGGTACATCCCACTCTCCTCAGCCCAGGTTCAAGGATGTGCACAGGGGTCTCTCATAGTCCTTTTAATCCTGTCTCCTAGAAGAGCAGATAAAAGGACAAGGAAGAAATCACGTGCACTGAGTACTGTAAGCAGAAATGGGGATGCAAGGTGAAGTGACTCCAAACTCAGGGCTGGAATAACCATCCCGGAGGAATGGAGTGGAATGCAGGCCTCTGAGGTGCAGGCTACTTCCCATGGCTCATCTCTGCAGCCCTTCACTATGGCAGCAAACACTTACTCAGACAGGTAATCTCCATGCTGTGGGTCCAGGACTGCTTGGGGAAATCTGATGAATCCAGCTGTGCAAAGCTCCAGCTCTCACACTGCTGGGCTGGGCTTTCTTCGCAGAGAAAGGGTTTGGCTTCAATCACGGCATGAAAACCCTCCTGTTTTAAATAAAAGCCCCCAAACATTTATGATGAATAAAACACAAAGATGCCACCGAGGGTATGTAGTTTTGGGACAAGTGAGCAAGAAGTAGCACAGTACATGGCAGGATCCTTCCCTTGTCAGCAGGAAGCTTATGGCAGACTCACTCCCAGGACTCAAATGTAATGCGTAAAGAGACATTCAATTGCGCAAATCCGGTTGAAAAGTACATGTGGAATTAAGTGCTGTCAGCCTTCATTTACTTGCCTGGCACAAAGTTATATACAGAGCAGGGGTCAGCTGAGCTTGGCACAGGACAGAGGCTCTGCCTGCTTCTTGCTCTGATAGCACTGCTAACGTAACAACAGGGGATAACATTCCTCCACACAGTGTCAGCTCCTGCTAGAATTCAGCACAAGAGCACAGTGCTATTATTAATTATAAAGCACTATCTATATAAAAGCTGAGCCAGAAAGTATAATCTGTTTTAGCGCAGAGCTCACCACAAAACTAACTGCTCATTATGCAGTAACGGAACTGGTAGCTATCAGAGGAGATGTGAAATCAGAAAGAATATCATTGAGATTAGCAGGCTCTATACCATATTTAAAAATCATTAGATGCTAGATACTAAAACAAGAGAAAAATGATCACCGTGTGGTTGTGGTTAACAGATGGAGTCATGACTTCCATCACAGTCATGCCTTCAATCATGCTTTAAGCTAACAGCAAACAAACAAAAAAGCCTGCAATACAGGCAGTACCTGATTATGCAGTTTGCCATCAGTGTTGTGCATATTATGAAATCCATGCAGGCAGTATTAGAAAAAATATTAATAATTAAAGAATAACTGATACTCTTCTGTGTACCCCTAGTTTACAGGGACAAGATGAAGGAGATCCAATGGGAAAATGATGATTCAGACTTAAAAAAAAAAAATGGAAATCACAAGCTGCAATGTAGGCTTCCATCTCACATTTCAATTTTGGCTTCTCTCTCCTCCAGGCTACTTAAGAGAATTCTCATCACTAGAAATTAGTCCATCTCTGGCTCTTCCCTTCCCTCCTGAATTTCAAATCGGGCAGAGCCAGAGGCAAGAACTTCAGTGCAAAGTCCAGGCAATAAGAAACATCCCCGCGGGGCTGTGCTGCTGCACTGCATCCAGCCACACCATTTAGAGCAAATCCTGAGCAGAAACTGCCATGGCAAAGACCAAATACGTGTTCTCTAGTTACACATACACCATACCAAAACATCACCTACCAGAGAAAAGCTTGCCTCTGTCTGCTGATACCAATACTTGAAGAATCTTTTATAGAGCCTGTGCTGTGAGAAATTACTGATTTGTTTTTACTGAAAGGAAAAATGCATGCATTGGAAAGCTCTATGCTGAATCAAATGCACTGTGCTAAATACAGGTAAACCTGTGCTATGAGAGATGCTGAGCAATCATATACCTGCACATGCTGTAGACACTACAGGCTTTGCTTCCGAGCTGCTGCTGAAGGGCCAGGTTTTCAGCAAGTGTAAAGCAATGCTGTTGTATTAAGATGCTCTAGAATGAGGCCTATTTATGCCAGCTACATGTCTGACTTCAGCTCAAATGTTCCTTTCATGGCAAAATAAGAGAAAGAAGGTCAAGAGAAAATAAGATAAAATTGGTTTGGCTACTGAAGTGAGTAAGTAAAATGCTGCTACTCTGAATCAAAACGTTTTAAAGTGCCCGTTTCAACCTCATGGCAACTATGAGAAGTCAGGAAAGCAGCTGTGGTAATAAGAAGGGAAGAAGAGCTTAAATTTGGATGTTTTAGACCCTCCCTTTTAGAACACACTGAAAACACAGTGCAGATCCTGCAAAGTATCTATCTGTACACAAGATGCAAAGAGCCACAGTAAAGAAAGCTTCACCCCTGCTTCACCCTGCTGAAGATCTGGCCCGATTCTGCTTTCAGAGACACCAACCGGACTGAACAAACAAGAGATCGGTGAGACTGACCAACAAGCATGACTCCAGCAATGGCAAATGCTGGATTGACTCCAGTCAAAGGACCACAGTCAACCAAAGACGCTCTGCAACTCCTAAAATAGGATTTCAGCCTGCTGCATTGTACATTAATCACTAAGAACATCTGAATGCTGTAAGTATTTGACATTCAGGGCATGTGAGTGCAAAGTGAGTGCAACTTCCATGCTGAGCCTGTGGTATAATAAAACATCATATCCTGTCTCCTCCTGTTAATCGCTTTTCTTGCTCCATCTTTCTGGCTGCATAAATCACACTTATTTTGCAAACTCACTGAATGCTGAATTGATGCTCGATACTGCGTTTTCCAGGTACAGCTGTTTCCTTGCCAAAAGGCTGTGATATACATCATGGCTGAGTCTGCCCAAAGGTGCTAGGGCTGTTGTGCTCACTTTTCCTTTATGTTGATTTACATCCTTCTCCTAAATTCCACTCTCTCTTCTATTCAAAGTGGGAATATTGACACCCGTTACAGAGTATGTTTGACATATAGAATCCCAGTTCTGTAATGCATAAAACCTTTAACATGGAGTGTCTCCACTCCAAAGTCACAAGGTCTGTATACCAACAAAAGCAGTATTTCTTTGAAATGCCCTATGATTTGTCATTTGGATTAACCTGGGGTTTCATTTACTGATCCAACTTCAGAGGATTGAAGTGGAAGAACATTCCACTTCTATTGGCTTTTAAAGCAACTGCATTTGTCCCCAGCACTCGTATTTTTTAATTAACAGAAACAACTCCAAAAAATCACTGCTGCCACAAATACTGTGTGAGCGCATTTGGCTTTGAGCATAAGCACTTAACATTTGTTGGTACACTGCTATATTCATCATTTTCCAGAGTTTTAAATAATCATAAATAAGAAAAACTGTGCTACTCTTTGGTACATTTCTGTTTAAACCACAGTGGAACTTTAAAGTTGTACAAACAAAAAATTGCACTTTTATCTTCCAGAGATTCTCGCAAGTCCAACAGACTTTCAGCTGAAGGATTCTTTGTTATACTCAAACCTTGTCCCGTAAGGGTTGCTGCTGTTGCTCAGTTTATGAAGTATCTTAGACATCTTGCTTGGTCCACAACAGAAAACTCCAATGGTCTTCCTATTAAAAAAAAAAGAAAAAAGTTACAACTTTGCCAATAAGCAGTTACTTCTAATGACTGACAGAACTGGATTCTAAGCCTCATAGTATTCTACAAATGCCTGCTGAGCACAGATTTCAGGGTGAGAACAGCTCACAAGGTCCTGTAACTCATTAAAGAAGCCACTATCCTCACATCAGACCCTGCTACATATTTTGACAATGACAACCCCTGCAAAAAAGTGCTTCATCTCAGCCTCAAGATACCAAGCACCAAAAAACTAATACATCCCACCCTCATTTTTTCCACAATTAATCTCTTTTTTTTGTTAACGTGTCTCATCGTACAGAAGTTACACTTCTTTAGTGTAACTTGTGACTTACACTGGCAGGAGATCTAGCCACTAGTGACAATTTGTTACACTAATGAAAGCAGAGCACTACTAACCCATGATTATTTCTGGCAGTAGCAGGATAACTTTACTGCATTCATTTCACATTAGCATGCAGTCTTTCCTCCATCAGCTGCATTGGAAAGCCTTGTGAAAAGCCAGAAAAGAATAAGACCTTTGCTCATCACCCACAGCTATCAGGTCAGGTCCATTACTTAACCCAGCTTTTACACACCACTCCACCGACACCACCACTCTGCTCTCTGGCCACCTTAAACACAGACTTGAAGTCAGACTCATGGTCACACAGCCTTTAAGGGCTCAAGGCAGTAGAACAAGGCATGTATACAACAGCAGCACTGAGCCATTCATGATATTCATCACCTCCTTTTTTTAAAGATGAATAAAAGAGAACGGATGGAACAGGGAAAGATGACATAGTGCTGTCTCTTCTATATTATTAAAAGAAATTCTTCATCTTCCTGGAGGAATTGTAGCACTGCACAGAAAATTTTGTAAGATTTACTGGGATGGAGAGAGAACACAAAAGGGAATACAGCTCTAACTATTAAGATTTACAGCATCCACCAGGAGTTTGGACACTTGAATTCTGCTCCTTGCCTCAGGAGCAATAGGAGCAAAACTACTT
This sequence comes from Gallus gallus, assembly GCF_016699485.2. NCBI lineage: Eukaryota > Metazoa > Chordata > Aves > Galliformes > Phasianidae > Gallus > Gallus gallus. Next base: position 187,727,931 of record NC_052532.1, on the reverse strand, counting down.
TAGTATTTTGACCAGTGACTAATATAACATGTGACTAACATAACATATCTTAGCACACAAGGGTACTCAAATGCACAGTTTAATCGTGCCTGTGTATGTATTTGGTGAGAGAAGAAAATTAATGTATAGAAAAAGAAATCTTGGATGCACAAAGCCAAGTGTATGTGCTCAACGTTAAGCAGCAGCCCAAAAAGCACAGCAGTCCATGCTGTCTAACTGAATGCAAACACTGGCTTAGCACATTTGAGGACTCAGACATCAAAAAGCATCACAAAGTTACAGAGGGAACAGCAACTGTGTCATTGTGCAGGCACCTTACAATGTGCTCGTAGCAAGCCATGGCAAATATTCATAACTCTTTTTCTTTCTCATTCCTATGTATATCTGCTAAACTCTTCTCTCCTGGCAGAACTTCTTTTAATGGCAAAGGATATTCTGCTGGTGGCTGGATTTGCAGAAATAATGAGAATCCTACTGCTTGCTATTCTCAAACAAAATTCCTCGGCACTGGAAGAATCTGAACATCCTCTGTTCTGTGCACAGAGAAAAAAAGGGTGTGCAAGCTGCCAAAAGAAGCTGTTTCCTACTGTGCATTTAAGTGAATGTTATTGTTTACATTAGTCTAATTAGTATAGACAACTGCTGAATAAAACCCAGAACTCATCTGCCTTTCTCCCTTTCCTTTCATATATGTACTTCCTAAGCACAGACATGTCTAAGCAGTGTAGAAATGTCTAAGCAGCACATTCTGCTAATGTACCCCCATCCCAGCAACGTCCTTCCAAAGTAAACAGAATTTCTGGAGGGTAAGCAGAGCTGCAGAAAAGTGATCTGTCTAAGGTAACACAAGAGATCTGTGGTTGACTCACAGGGTCTCCAGAAACACAGACTCCTTTACCTCATATCCTGAGACATTCCCAGGGATACCCATGTACCACTTACCTCCCATAATTCACCCCCACATTCTGCCCTACTGCTGCCCACCACGTCCCTACTTGCAAGGAAAACTGAAATACTTTGCTACTTAGAAGACGACAGACTCAGACTTGAAATATTCCAGTTTTTTAATCCCACGTTCACTCTTAGAGAGGAATATCTTCTTTACAGTGCATGGGAAATGTATTGTGCTCCATGCCTTTCTCTCTTATGGTTATTCCTATCATTTTCTAGGCCAGACTCCATTTCAAAAAATCTACTTGAACTAAACAAAACTAAGAAAGTACAGCAGCACTGGCATGGTGTAAGCTTTGCACTCAGGCTACAACTGTCCAGAAACACATGCTGTTCTGCCTTAAAAAAAAAAAGCAAGAAAAAGAAGACTAATAATTTATTACATAAAGTCCCAGTGTGCATCTTTGGGACTGCAGATGTCGTATAAAATGTCAACAGTAGATGGCATGCGTCTGCTCTGCTTTCTTCAGAGGAAAGAGTTAGGAATCTGATGCCGGGTTGACCAATGTCACGCTCTGAAGCTCTGGCAAAGCTCACACTTACAAATGCACTTTGACTATTTGGGACTCAAACAGCAACAACAGCAACAATCCACAAACCACAAACCAATAAGATGGTTAAACTGATGAGAGGTTTGCCAGCTGTGTGTTTATTTATGCACAGCTTTTACTAAAATCACAAGATAAAAAATGGAAAATATCTTGCCTTCTTGGCTGCCCATAAACAAGCCCAAGGGGATGATTACAAATGCATGTGAACATCTGAACACTGGCAGCAGATGCTGGAAAAAACTTGGTTGCCCAGGTTGTTTTTTTTCAGTATCCATATTGTAACAGGATTGTTTAGGTGGAATAACAGAAAACGGAATGAAATTAGTAGGAGACTAGGAAATTGGAAGACTTAGACTACAGAGAAAAATGGAAGTCCCTGTCTTATTCAGGGAAATGGAGAGAATGTTCATCAATAACATCTGAATATCTGTGGGATACTGAGTTACAGGTTGTACTATCTATCATCTAGATGTCATACATCAGCATACTAACTATATCTATAGAGAACTACCTGTATCTATAAATTGTGGTAAAGGGATGACAGATGGTGAAAAAGCCTGCATCTTAGCCAGCTGCAGGATGATCAAAATAGGCAGAACATTATTTAGGTAATGAAAGACATCTTGCTTAGAAATGGTGGCACAATTCAAAGACCTGACACGAAAATGCAGAGCAAATGGCACTTGAAGGTCTAATTACATATAATGCAATAGAAAGCACAAAAGAAAAAGCAAGTAGGACTACCACTAAAAGCTTCATCCATATTATGTGCAATTGCAGCCTTGCAAGGAAGTGGCAGAAGCATCACCATTATAAAACTGGGTTTGCACCATTAAACAAAGAAAGACATTAGAATGTATCAGAAAAGGGGAACAGTCCTCTACACAGGAGCCTGAGACAAAGCCAACTTGCTTTTCTGCCCTCTCTATTTAACTTTCTTTCCCATGGCTCTTTAGTACAAAACAAAATGCCACTGAAGTGGTATTCACCTCCTCTGCAGCAGTCCTTGAGGCATCCTGGGCAAGGGACCCTTTCTAAAACATCCTTCCTCTAGGATGTGAATCCAAGCTACGTATCAGCAGCACCTTCTTCACTACCAACAGTGTATTATAAATATTACTCAAGATACAAGGCTCAATAGTCCATACTCATATTCAGCTACAGAAGAATCAATAAGCCATGGGCAACAGGTCAGAAGTGAAACAGAAGACAATATCTTTTTGACATGAGTGAATGAGAGTAGGAGAGTACCTCTCACTCTGGTGAGCCCAGATTTCCTTCGACAGCTACAGGTAGCCTGCTCCTACCCTACTGACTTTGACAGAAGTGGAATAGGGAAAAATCATGCCATCTTTTCTTTGAGATCAGCTTTTGAGGGAGAAAACTGTCAGCAGGGTGTAACATAACCAATCAATAAAGCTGTATCTGGAAAATATATTCCATGGTCTAAATGCATGTCTTCTCTGGTTTACAACTGTCTCATTTTAGACTGAACTATGTTTGCCTAGAACAGTAAAAAGGCATTGCCAGGTCTTAACAAAGAATAAAGAAGTGCCAGAAATCCCCAAAGACAATATATCCTCAGAATAAAAACAGTACAGGGCAGTCAGAGTCTTTCTTGTGCAATTTATTTTTTTGTAATCCAGTGCTATAAATCACAGAAATTACAGTAAAAACAGTCTATGTTGCAAGCAAGACATTGCAGTGGATAAAGAATACACAACCTCTGGAGTGAGATGGTAATCTGTCAGTATTATTTTTTTGAGCCACTGAATATCCAACCTGCACGAATAGATTAATTATTTTGAGTTTTTTAAAAAAATCAAAAATTCACAGAAAAGTTTGGGTTGGAAGGGTCCTTATAATCATCCAGTTATAACTGCCTTCCATGTGCAAGGATATGTCCTACTAAATCAAGCTGCCCACATCCAAATTGCCCACATCCAAACACCTCTGGGAATGGAGTATTCACAGCTCATCTGGGCAACCTGTTCCAGTGCCTCACTACACTCTTACAGTGAAGAATTTCTTCCTTATATCGCACTATCTGGATGAAAATTGTTACCCGTTTTCCTTTCACCTGTCCCTGACAAAGAATCCATCCCCAGCTTTTCTGTGGGCTCCTTTAGGTATTGGAAAGCCACACAGAGGTCTTCCTGGAGTTTTCTCCAGCCCAGCTCCCCCAGCCTGTCTTCACAGGAGAGGTGCTCCAGCTCTCTGAGCATCTTCACAGCCCTCCACCGTACTTGCTCCAAAAGCTCCACATCCTTCTTGTGCTGTCCTGGATGCACTACTACAGGTGGGGTCTCAAGAGGAAAGAGCAGAGGGGGACAATCACCTGCCCAAACTGCTGGCCACACTACTTTTACTGCAGCCCAGGATACATTTGGCTTTCTAGGCTGCAAGTTCACATTGGCATGTAAGGTTGAGCTTCTCGTCCATCAGCACCCACAAGACATCCTCCTCAGGGTTGCTTCCAATACAACTTCTGCCCAGCCTGGATTTGCGCTCAGGATTGCCCTGACCCATGTTTCAGTTTGTACAGACTACCTCTCACAGCAAAATACTAGCTAATTTCAAGATTACTACCTCGAACATGTTCTAAGATAAAACTCAAAAACCATTTTCATACAAACATAGCTGCAAAGACCTAATATCCCCAGCCTTCAGACTGGCATCCTTCAAGAAGACTGGTACTCACCGCCTGTTATACTTTGCTATTTCATCAAAAAGGAGTTTCCACCGGGGTCGTCCGATCAAAAGCCTCGAGTTTAGGGCTTGGTATTTTTCACCAATTATTTTCTGCAAGAAAAGAAAAATTCCATATTGCCTGATTTGCAGATTGCCTCGTATCACCCAGGGCTCCCATTTCTGACATTGCCCAACCTACCATATCGATGAGGTGTAAAACCTGAACACAAGCATCAGACAGTTGTGATTAAAACTGTAGTTATTTCATGCATCAGTACTTCTGCTCACTGCCTTTTCAATGGGTCTCCTTGGTGTTTGCTATACATTGTTCCTCATGCAGCTGCTCATTAATCTACTCATTATTTTTAAACCAATTTATTTGAGCCATAAAACAATAACTATGCTCCTATTATTCACTCCCTCATTGGCTTTTAATGCTTAGCTGGAAGAAACACTGCTGATGCAAAAATCATATTTCCACCCAGGATATCTATTTTTTTCACTTTGTACAAGTAACTTTTAAGACCAGGCCTGAAAAAATAACTAGGGAAATCTTACATTTCTCCCTGAGAGTTGTTTGCCAGCTGCTTTGTGCTGCTTCAACAGTAGAAAACAGCCAAAATCAGTCTCCAGACAGAACCCAACCCATTCCAGCAGTGCTAGCTCACCAGCACTTCTACAAGGTCAAATGCCCTTCCATTGCAGGGCATTACCTTTGATAGGTTCTGTGTTCTACTACAATAGGAATGCATAGGGGAATTACATCCATGCTCCCATATTCCTTCCACTACTGAATCATCTGAAACATGGCTCACACCAATGCAAATGCAGCTTTGGCCAACTCATCCTCCAGTGGCCTTTTATATTCAGGAGGTATTTGCTGAAGGATGGAAATGACTCCCTGTTGTCACACTGGCATACTAATCCTGAGCAAAGGGAGCATGAAATGAAACTGCCCTGATTTTGGTAACAGTCAGTACTTGGACTGACATCAGTGAACACATACGCTGTAAGACAATGGAGAGCTGAGTTTAATACCCCCTTGAGAAATCATGAGCAGCATTATAGTTCACGCCAGCTTTGTTCAACAGCCACAAAGGGAAAGTGCCTTTAAAGAAAGACTTAAAACAAAGTTGACTTAAATAATAAATTCAGAATCTGCTTCAAAAACAGTATCAGAAAACTTACTTTGAATTGCCTGTTATTACAGTCTTGCTGTGTCTTTGCCATACAATCCTGCTTCAAGTTTTAATTTTAACCTTATTGCATACCAGGTTCACAATTAGGTTATTTTCAAGCACTCCATTCACGATGACATACGTCATCCAGGCATTAAATCTGTGGAGCAATGTTCATAGCTGCTGTAGCTATCATATTATCTAAAGTATTGCGAAGTGCCCCTGCTGGAGCTGTAAATATTATGTTGCCTCTACCTGATACCAGGTAGATCAAAATTCTTTGGGCATGGCTTCTCACTGCATTACATGTTTTGCAGTAATTGTCAGGCTCACTCCTGGGCCTGTGGCCGTGAATGGTGAAGCTTCCAGTTGCAGTACAGTAAAAAATCAAGCTCAGGATTATGTGCTAAATAATGTAAAATGAAGATCATAAACATTAAGAGCTATGGGAGATTACAGGAGAAGAGGAATGAGCACAGTACTGTGGTTGATAGTTGTCATGGAGTTATCTAAATCAATCTGTGCCCGTAACAGAGGGCAGCAGGCCTGTAGGCCCCCGGGCCCAAAAATGGGAAGGGAAAAGGGGAAGGGTAGGGAGATGGGAGCTGGCCCCAAAAGCAGAACAGAACAATTGACAGTTCAGTATAATTTCCAGTCTCAGACATCAAAGAATTTTTAACTTTTATATCTCAGGCAAAAAACGATCAGAAGCTTTCAAAAGTAGCTAGCTTCTCTCAAAATATTTAGTTTAGAAGATTTGAGCTTCCACGCTCCTACAACTATCCTGCTTTGATTCTTAGCCCAGCAATGATGCAGCTTTCCCATCAAACCCTGCCAACTGTCTGGTCTGTGGCCTGGCCTGGAAGGACCTCTTTCCTAGAAAAGGAAGATATGGATTGCTGCCCACTTATAATCAAGTTAAGACTACTAGACTAGATTCTCTTAATGCGGTGGAGAGGAACTTGCTCTCCTGCCCTACTAATGAATCAATCACTGGAGTTTAGAGCCTCATTTCCTGTTTTGGCCATCTGCAGTAACTCTCTTTTGCATATGACTGACAGTTTGCATTGTCTGCTACCCCAAGATCTAGTTTGGTTTACAAACAGTTTTTAGCCAAATACCTGTATTCCATCTGTTTGACTGAGGTACAGCTGGATGTTTATATAGTCTGGTCGATTCTCTTGCCAGAGCTGGGAGGAGAATAAAAACAGCTAGTGAAATAATATCCTTTCCTTTAATGTAAGTATAAAGTAACTTGTGACTACGATCTTGATAGACTGAAGTTTCAGCATCAGTGAAGTAAGCTTTTTAATGAAGATGTGCTTGCATAGCACCCCTTCATGCAGTCCAGAATGCCGCCCATCAGGCCGTGAACAAAGTATTATTTTAGAAAGCTACACTGCTTTTAAAATCCACTTGAAATTGTAAAACCCTCTCCTTCTCAATCTGTGTATGAACCAAAAGGCAAAAGCCACTCAGACTCCCCAACTTGGCGTGTTCTTCTTATCTCATAAATTTCACAGATAATTCTCCAGCAATAACGTGCAATGAAATACCAATGAGATATATTCAAACTGTTTTGTGTAGCTTCAAGCACAGTGGAGTGTGGGTCAGGTAGCCCAGGCAAAGCTGGTGTGCGCTTGTTTTTACTATAGCATGCCAGCTGTAGAGGGAACAAATCTTGCATTTATTACATTATCAGTATCCTTCCAAGCAACACCTATTACCTTGTTATGCAACATACAGAGCAAATCTGCAAACCAGCGGAAAGATTCGACGTCCCTGCACACCCAGATGAAGTAGAGCCTTCTCAGTTTGTAGCACTTCCAGCCATCACTTGAAAATGAAATGTTTGGGGAATTAAAAATTATCATTCAGAAAGACAATGTTAACTAAGACGCTTTATATTCATTTGTGGAAAGAGGAATTTCCATTAGAAGCCCGCTGCAAAGCTGTTCTTCACTTTATGATACATCAGACACTGAAATGATCAGCACAGTCTATGTGAATGATCCTGAGAATAATGAATCTCAAGCACATAACCAACACCCCTCACAGATTGTGCTTCTGCATTAGGAAGATGTCAAATATACAGACAATTCAGGCTGCAAATATGGATTCATGCATCATCATCACCAGACTTTTATTTGGAAGCAAAGCAGACATTCTAAGTTCAAGTGTACTATGTCAAATGTTTATTAGGTTTATAATGCAACTCCTAGGAGAAAAATATTGACAAATGCAATAATGTCAGGACTAAATTCTGCCATTGTATGTGAAGGGCTGTGGTTGATTATAATTAATACTGCAGCAAAATCACAAAGACCAATTCAAATTAGAGCTCCATTGTGCTGGGCAACTGTAAGAAACACTACAGTCCTCTGAAAATGGTGCTAGTAAAGTATAGTCATGGACAGATTCTGACATTTTGTTTAGAAAAACATGAACATCATGTCAGATTTCTAAAGCAAACAAAATGCAACCACAGCACAAAAGGAAGTACTGGAACAAACTGGAATAGAAAATGTAAATGTAAATAACCCTGATGATTAATGAGTTTAAACCAAACAAAAATATCTAGGAAATTTTTTCTTAGTTAGCTGTTCGCTATTGTTCTGATCAATGAAATGTCCAGTGAACAGATTGTGTCCACATCCTCTACACAGATTTTCAGACTGAGAAGGTCACAGACTGGCGAGTTCAAATACCAGTTCCAGGAGCCAACCTCAATAAAAGGCTTCATAACACAACCCACCGTATTATTAAGGTTGCTTGCATACTCAGACAGGGCACTGTACTAACAGATACACATGAATGATAGATCCAGCTACTGTCCTACCTCCCCATGCCCTTCACTTACAGTATATGCCTAAGAAGCAAAGATGGAGATATTCTTAGGAACATATAGGGGACGAGAACTCATATTTCACGGGTCACATGAAGAGAAAGTGCATTAAGACTGGGGAGGAGTGTGCCTTCCAAGTCCTGACTACAGCTTTTGTAATTGTAAGCTGTTGACCTGTAGAGTAGGATTTCCTCCACCTCCTTCTGACTACTTCTAAGACAAGCCCTTACAAAAGGTCACAGTCTGGTCAGATGTGACAAGATAACCATAAGCAGTAGTGAGGAAAGTAAGAGCCTTCCACCATTAAAAAATAAAAAATAGATAAAAGAGAAAAATGAAAGGAATTTGTAAGGAATTACTATAGCTCAGCAACAGAACAGCACTCCTGGTAATGAAACGCTGCAGCTGGACTGTAAGATTTCAGGAAACAAATCAAGCGTAAATTTACAATCTCACCTCAGATAAACACACTTGGGTCTAACTTCAGGGGGGTACATTAAGGTGAAACCTCTCACTGTAAACAAACCCAGATGTATACAGTACTTCTCGCACATTTCCAAATGTTACCACTGCCCATAATAGCAGCCATTACTTAAAGCTCCTCCTGTTGTAAGACACCAGCTTTCTTTAATGTAAGTCATGGTTCCTTAAAAATAGGGTGTAGGGTTCAAGAGTCAAGTGCAGAGAAAGGCATGAATTGAATTGTGCTCACAGAACAGGAGCATAATGGAGCAGGAAACAAATGACTTTCCTGCTCAACAGGGTTCTGATCTCCCCCAGGTCTGCATGTCCTTGACACCACAGGACTGGCCTCGCTGCTCTGCAGTGCTGGCATCCTAAGGCAGATTGCATTTTCACACCTGCCAAGTTCTTCTCAGCCAGGGCAGAGACAATAGGCAGCTCGTCCAGGCTACTGGTGTTTTGTTGTTGATGTTTAAATCCTGAGAATGAAAGCAGCTGAGAGTGTTTTTTTTTTTTTTTTTTTTTTTTTTTTTCTGGAATCACATAATTATTCCTCTGCATAATGTTACAGTGCACAGGAGGCAGATGGGCTACAAAGTCAGGTTGTGGGATGGGCTGTTTGGTAACCTATTTATGGCTTTAACCAAAAGAATGGATTGTTAAAGTTTTTGGATGCTAAGTTTCTATGGCAATATCTGCACGAGTTCTTATGGCACCTAATAACACACTGCTAGAGGCAGCCATCTCATTACCTGCTGATGTCCTATCATTATGATCTGTAACATTTTTTCTAAACACTGTCAAGGATAAAACCATCCCAAAGAAAAGGGTCGGCAAAATGGGCAGCTTACCCTCTGGACTGTAAGCTTTAAGAAAAGTTGTACCCACATTTCACAGTTTTTTTCTCTTTGAGAAGATGTTCAATATACTGACAGGAAAAGAAAATGAAGGGGCCCAAGACGGACTCTCAGGGCTGCACTATGAGACAGATGGGGCTGCTCATTTTCAGAAGCGCTCAGCATTTGCGGGCCCAGCTCAGATCAAGGACGGAAGAACAACATGGCATTTAAATCCAGATTTTAATTTCACTTTTGAGTTAGAATAGCACAATGGCATATCCATCTTAGAAGAAATGCTTCAGCTGTGTACTGTAAAACCTTCCCAAAGCCATCCAGCCTTCTAAGACTTCAGAGAAGGATTGCTGCTTTGATTGGCTGTGGTGTGAAACAGGAGTTCTTAAGTTACTGAAGATCTGAGCTAACACTCCAGCAAAAAATAAAAATAAAAAAAAAACATCAACAACAATCATAAAAACAAGCCTACTTCATGCAGTGTAACATTTCGGGGGATCCATGTTGCCAGTGTGACAGAGAAGCAAGAGAAGAAAGGTTTGGTTTGAAAAGAATTTCAAAGGTTTTAATTTATAACAGATGAAAGAAAGTAAAGAAAAAGGCACACCTAGATTTTTAAATTTTCAGATAAACATCCAAACATTATCCAAATCCATGTCAAGTCCATTCCTTTAAAACCCTAAGGGTACACACTTACAAAACTCAAACAAAGCATGAGAGTTGGCCCACACTTCCAAATGAAAGACTGTCACAAACTACTGACTGAAAAAGAGACTATATCACAGTCCACAGCTTCCTCTGAGCAGATACTGGACAACAAATCTAGCTTTAAGGGTCTGTGGTTATAGCAAGTATCAATCCCAGTCTGCCTTGTGTAAAGGTATAAATATTATACTACTGTCCAGTTGATGTGCATTAGTGGCACAACTCTGCCAAACTCTGGTTTACATAACCTATGAGTTTACTTATGCTCCCAGATACTCTAGTCCTCTACCCCTCTTCAAGGAAACATTTGCATGTGCTATGCTAAGTTTTGAAATACTCTGAGAACCCTTCTGACATGTACTATTATGGTAAATTGGAGAGTAAGGGAGAAGAAATGGCTTTATCAAGTTTAAGCTCACTTACAGCAAAGCGTTGAGTACTGATGCAAATGGTGTAACTCCAATACCACCAGCCACGCAGAGGCTGACCTCATAGTTCAAGGACTCCTCAAAGGGACTTCCAAAAGGTCCATCCACATACAGTCTGCAAGAAAAGCAAAAAGAACACTTTTAGATAAAGCTGCTAATGTCCAAGGAGAGAGGGAAGAAGAAGTAGGCTGAAATTAAAACTCTGCAAAGAATTTGTTTCAATTTTTTTTATTACTCTTGGGATGCGAAATATGAAAAGCTTTTTCCTGGAAAGCTTTGTGTGAATGAGGACTGTGGAGAGAAACCAATATACAGGTGGTACAAAAAATTATACTAGATGTAATTTCTTGGCATGATTTCCATGAATAGACAAGCCTGCTTTAATTAAACTGGTGGAGATGACTAAATTATGACTGCCTTTTCTACCCTTTATGTCTGATATTAGAGGATAAAGAAAGTGCTGCACTGGAAACAATAACAAGTTGGTGGGCCATATGCAGGAGCACAAAGAGTTTGGCTAACTCTGCCTCAAATGTTCGTCTCTTGAACATCAGAAACACCTGAGACGGACAAAGGGATACGAAAATCTATTTTTCCTGGCTTCTCATGCTTTTCAAGGGCTTCCAGGGAATAAAGAAGAGGTGACATATATCCATCTTCCAGCATTCAAAAAAGTACTACAAAAAGTATTACAAAAAAGTAATAAATTAGCATCTGTCTACTCCTTCATCTCATGCATAGACTCTTGAGAATGTGATCTACCCCAAACATGTAGAATATATGAAGAGGGGAAAAAAGACACTGATTTGTATCCCCTTAACTCATGCCCCTCAGTTTTACAACACTTTCGTCTAATTGCTTTTAAAAACCACTTAGGAGACTGAGTCCCATTTCCAACCCATTTTGAGTATTTCAAAGACTGCTGAAAAGTCAGCCAACTATAATTTAAAATGAATCTTTAGACATCTTCTCAGCTTCAATTTCCAAATTGTTGCTATACTGCTGAAGTCTGACCAAGATTGCCCAGAGATAATCAAAATATATGACTGTAATTTTTCTAATAGGATCATCACAGAATCATAGAGTCATAGAAGCACTGAATGGCTTGGATTGAAAGAGCCCTTAAAGATCTAGTTCCAACCCCCACGCCATAGACAGGGCTGCCACCCACTAGACAAGGTTGCCCAGGGCTCCATCCGAAGTAAGATTCATATAAGCCCTATTCTACCTATGTAATACCCAGTGCATCTTCCGACTTCAGTCATAGATTCACCTTTACAAATGATTACAAAGAGAACTCGAACAGTAAATTTAGTCAAGATGCATTCTGTGTAGGAGAACTACTTAGGAGATCACTGGATCACCACAGTTTAGGTAACCAGTGGGACCTGCACTGTGTTCAGCAGTGCAGTGACTCACAGCAAGGCTGACCAAGATCAACCTTCGGCATGACTCCAGAAAAAAGCTCCAACTTAAACATTTTTATTCATATTCATACTACTAGAATTATGCAACGAGGCTAGACATACTGCACATCTAATAAATGGGCACAAGCTTCTTCTTTATACAATGAGAGAGAGAATTAATGGCTAAGGAGATGTCACTTTACCCAAAAAATGTCTTCCAACTCCTGTCTGTTTCTTTCCTGTTGAGGGCTGGCTCTTAGTTGCAACTTTACATTGTACAGACTGATTCTCTTTCTTTTAGCTTTGTGGTTTGATCCTTGGCCTCTTACCATTCAAGACAATATCTTGTCTGAGAAGCCAACATAATCCTTTTGGGGAAATTTCTTCCAGACCTCTAGTATTGCTGATATCTTCATTCTTTGTCAAGGCTCCTTATTCTACGTCTTATCTAAAGATGTCTAAGTATCTACTTTCTGATGGATCTAGAGGTAAAAGGTCTGATCCCTATCTATGCTCTGTCTTATAATCTCCTCCTTGGTTCCTGGTGTTCTAAATGGAGAGAGAAGGAGAAGACAGTTGGCCAATCACACCTAGTGTCAGAATGCATCACAAGTGCCAGTAATAGTTACGCATTAGTCAATTCCATAACTCATCAACCTGCAACCTAAATATGCTTATTCCTATTTCAGTCTTTATATTCTGAAGTCAATACAGTATTCTGCAAATGTTATCTAGAAGAATCTCAAACTCTTTCAACGTCAGGTATGTTAGTACCAGCACGATGAGAATACTTGAAAAACAAATTAATTCCTGAGTTAGGACAGATGAATTCATTTGCATAATGGGGCCCAGAAAAACTTAACTGGATGTGTGCATAAAATATAAACAGAATTTTAAGTGTCTTCTCATGAAATGATTCCTGTTACATAAGACTTCATTTCCCATTTGCTTACGAAGGGTTTATTTTCCACAAATGAAATGGGATCACTGCTGGAGGATAGTGCAGCAGTAGTTTCTTCAAGAGATCTTCTCAATATTGCACTACCGTTCAACTTGAAGAGGTAAAATGGCATCTCTTATTTAAATAAACACCAGGGGCAAAGCAGAGAAATAGGTAAATACTCTGACAGGAACTTGGTCCAGGGAAATTTTGATAGAAGTCTGCAAATATTATGCATCTCTGATGTGTGTCTGAATGGGGACCTAATTTATGGATATCCAAGGTTGGGCAAGAAGATAAAAATGAATTATCAAGCACAACAACTGAAGCCCACTGCCAATCCTGGCATACCGCCTATACATGTGTCCCTAAACAGATCCTGCCTAGCTGGTGAAATTTGGAGAATCACTCCTGAAAGGTGCTTAGGGCATAAGCACAGCCCTGAGGGCAACTTCTTGCATTTTGCACACGAAGCGCTTTCATTTCTATATATAGACTTAAAGCCAATATTCTGGGAGAAAACAAGCAAACAAAGCAAAAGCAAACTAGCAAAGCACAGTTTTCCCAGAAATGACCATGGCTGATAGGACTACAGTCATAAATTGCATGAATGCCATACAACACACTCAAGCCTGTTTGAGGACTATCTGAAGTATGCATTCCTGACCTCACATGGGACTAAGAAACCCCTGGAAAGTCTGAGTGACACTGACTATCACTGAGGTGTTCATAAACTGAAACATGCAAAACTTGATACGGTCACTCTAAACCAGAAAAGTATGTGCTCTATTCCATGCAAGAAATTCAAGAAACAAACCTCAATTAAACATGCATTTTGATCAGATTGCTCCAGTTTGTGGCTTGTTAGCCAGGTATGGCCTGCAAAATATTTCTATCTGCACATTGGTTCTTCTGACAAGGGGGTGAGAAGCAGTTGTTTGGACAACAAATGCAGTCAGAGGAGCCAAGGGCCTCCTGCTGTGTCTGCACGTGGCCCAGCACAGAAGAGCCAGAAGTCACTACTTCCAATTGTGAGAATAATGAAAAAGCAGGAAAACTACTGCTATTGCGTTAACTCACTGCACCAGGCTGCTTGAGAAGATTGATTCGTACAATCACAGAATGGCTTAGGTTGGAGGGGACCTTAAATCATCTAGTTACAACCCCCCCGTCATGGACAGGATTGCCAACCACCACTTCAGACTGCCCTGGATCCCATCCAACCTGGCCTAGAATGCCTCCAGAGATGGGGCAACCACAGCTTCTCTGGGCAACCTGCTCCAGCACCTCAACACATTCTGAGTAAAAAAAAAAATAAAAAAAATCTTCCTAACATCTAACCTAAATTTCCCCTCTTTATTTTAGTTTAAAGCTATTTCCCCTTGCCTTGTCCCTGTCATACGGTGTAAAAAGTTGGTCCCCCTCCTGCTTGTAAGCTCCCTTCAAGTACTGGAAGACTGCAATGCAGTCTCCCTGGAGTCTTCTCCAAGATTAACAAGCCCAACTCCCTCACCCTTTCTTCATAGGAGAGGTGCTCCAGCCCCCTGATCATCTCCACAGCCCTCCTCTGGACCCACTCCAAAAGCTCTACATTATTCCTGTGCTGGGGGCCCCAGGCCTGGACACAGTATTCCAAATGGGGCCTCATGAGGGCAGAGCAGAAGGAGAGAATTCTCTCCCTCTCTCAGCTGCCACCCCTCTGTTTATGCAGCCCAGGTTGCTGTTGGCCTTCCAGGCAGCAAGAGCACACTGCTGGCTCATCTCCAGGTTTCTGTTCATCAGAACCTCCAAGTCCTTCTCCACAGGACTGCTCTCAAAGAGTTCTTCTCCCAGGCTGCACTCGTATCTGGGATTAATAATTCAAAGAATAATATGACCTCTTGGGTTGATTTTGTTGAATGGATGCCATAAACATACTATTTAATCCCTGTTTACTATAGGAACAATTTATAACTAAAAGAAGTGTGGCTCTGATGGCCTGATGGCAATGGTCAGATAGGATTTCAAGACAGAAGAAGAAATCTGATGCCATATAAAGCAGCAGAAAAAAGAACAGAGCACGGATTCAGTCATGGGCTTCTGCAAAGATTATGCAACTTGCATTTCCTGTCAAAGTGCTCTTCATTTCATTTGGCAGAAATGCAAAGTTCTGAATAAAAGCAGTTCATTATTACAAATGAAATCTCTAAGTGTTCAATAAAAAGACAGATAAGCAAAGGGAGGTAAGATGACTTTTTGCATCTTCAGTTGTAACCCAGATATATCACACTACTATATTATGGTCTCCCCC
Source organism: Gallus gallus (assembly GCF_016699485.2). Lineage (NCBI taxonomy): Eukaryota > Metazoa > Chordata > Aves > Galliformes > Phasianidae > Gallus > Gallus gallus. Next base: position 187,712,633 of record NC_052532.1, on the reverse strand, counting down.
TAAGCTTTTATTTAATTTACATGAAGGAAGAGAATGGAATTTTAGTAGAAGTTTAGCAATCCCCCTTCAGGCAAACTTACTCAAATAACAAGTTGTTCTTCTCACATGCGTTCATTTCCAGACTTTAGAGTGCTTTCAGTTATTCTGGCACAACTTTTTAGCTCATAAAAGAGAAAAAAGCTCTTCAGAACAGGATATATCACAAAAATCAGCAGAGCACCATATTAAAAAGATAGATGGTGAACATGCTTTCTATTTAAAGCATACATATTCTACAGTATGGTAGTACAGAAATATCCCAGCAATCACCAAGATAGCATTTTCTTTTCCAGTTTGGGGCAATGCAGTGCAGTACCACATGGTTGTCCCTAAACCAACAGACATGGTCTTGGCGACACAGGCAGCTGCACTGCTTTTGTGACCCGAGCTATTCTCTTCTGTAAGGAACTGCAAAGGGATGTGTGGAGGCACCTGTCCACATCTGTTCAACATGGACGTCAGTGCCATGCTCTGCTGTAGGGTGCCCTGAGAAGTTTATTGCCTATATTGCACTCCATTGCTCAAATTTACATTGTAGCTTAGGGAGCTACTGTGAGACATTATCAGGGATACTAGTGGCATAACAGATGGCTAGAAGACTTAAATGAAGAACTTGTAAGAAATGTTGATTAAAGTCTCAGCATTTGGAAGCTGAAAATGCCTGGATATTAAGTACTGCATTAAACAGAGAGTGAAGTCCTCAACTGATTTAAGTTCATGGCAAAACAGTTAGTAATGTCAAAAAAGTAAGGACTTCCTCAAGCAGAATGAGATTTGATATCCTTGGAGCGGTATTCAGTTTACTGCTATGAGCTAAGTGTAGATATCTTTGTATAAGTGTACAGAATAAGTCTCCTGGAGTGAAAAGAGATGCAGATAAGATAATGTACTCAGGGTATGATGAGCTGTGTGCCCACTGAGTGCACTGGCTCAACTCAACAGGACCTCAGAGATGGTCCTGCTCTGAACAGCAGCTGAAGGCCAAGCAGAACTGAAGTGGTAGCAGAAACTTACCCTGAGCCAAAGCCTCAGCTCAGTGCTGCCATGATGGATACAGACTGAGAAGTCCAAGGAATCAACTCTGATGGCTGAATCTGTCTCCTTCTGCTCTGCTACTGCAATTCCCCTCCCCTCCTGTGTACCAATGAGATGCCATCACCTCCCTCTGATAACCCACAGCACCAGCCTCCACCCCCATGCGATAAATATTCAGACAAGTGCCTTCATGTTCCTCCCACACTGCCCTTCGTGCCTGGGAGGGAATTTCTGTAAACATCTGCAGAGCTATTTCACCATCTCCCACCAAATTCCCTATGAAGACTTCTTGCTTCCCTAATACCTAAAAAACAATAAGCCAGGAGTTTACAGCATTGAGGCTGCTGGCTTGCTGGCCACAGCTCAGTGATATTCTGGCCCAGTACTGTTTCACTGTTGCCCTGAATTCTGCTGTCTGGTTGCATCCATCTGTTCTCTCCAGTTCAAGTTTGCATTGGTTTGGTCAGGGCAGCCTCTGCTGTGTGGCTGTGTGCATCTGGGTGCATTCCAGATGCCTCTTCAGGGCACCATGGTAATGCAGATGAATAATACTGGAAATTATCCAATTCTGAAACTTATATATGAGAAAATCTTTCATATGCTAGGTTTGTAGAAAGCAAAGCAGATCACTGAAGTGTTTCGACGTACTTAGAGCCAAGGGTTCGATTTGCAGTTTTCAGTAAAAACCTAGATACAACAAATTACATTATGTTGCTTTTCAAAAACACTTTCATCAGTGTTTTTCAACCATTTTCTGCAGCAAAAATCCACAGAGATGCTTCCTTTTTTGAAGTCGATATATGACACTTCATGTCATTTAAACTTCAACAAATAAAGCATACACTCTGACATTATGCTTCCAGAACGCTTATGATTATTGAGAGAATTTCAGTACCAATATCCTTTTAAAGCTGAAGAACCAACACTGAACAAAATATATATCATCCTTGATTTGGATGGATATCCAAAACTATGATGCCTTTCGGGGCTTCTAAGGGTAAGAAAAAGTGACATGTGGCATGTGAGATCAGAGATTCTCATGTGATCTTCTGACACTGTGAAGGATGATGTCTTCATTACTGAAACCAGCAGTCCCTTAGACAAGCAAGCTTCTAAAACCCAGTGGGTTCAATTAACTTTGTATACTATTCTGCACAAGATTGCATCTTATTATTTGAATTCAGATTTCATTACGCATCATCTTTTTTAAAACATCTTGAGGTTAATTTCTGATTGATTGCATACATTGTTTTTCTTTTTAACACCATATTTTTTTAAGTACATACTAGAGCTTGTAGGAGTTTCCTCTCTCTTTTATAGAAATTCCTTCTTTTATCTGTTGGTGCAACACCAAATTCTGACAAAGTATATGGCTTTAAACCACAAAGAATCAACTGTCATTAGATTTTCTTCTCGTAGAATGGATTTTAAAGCTCTCAGTTTCATTTATTTCTCCTTGGTTGGATATAACAGAACAAAATCACCTGTTGTTCAGCTTACACCCTCAAGGCCCAGGGATGACTGAAGAAGTATTTTATATTTGTACTACATAGAAAAATATAGCATGTTGAAGGCGGGATAACTAAGGTAAGAAAATAGAAGAGCAATGCGAATACCTACATTTTAATGAAGAAAGTTCTTTCTGCAAACCTTGAACCAAGACTAATGGTTTTCCGAGACATAGTGGAGGTTCAAGGAGACTCTCACTGGAGCAGGCTGGAGATAAACAGCAGTTGTTCAAGTACCAATGGGAAGCTGGATGTCTAACACAGAGTTGAGGAGGATGGATGAGGGGGAAAAACTTGCTAACAATGAATGAAAATTTCAAAAAAGCATAGAAAAAAAACTTCCACTGAATGCAACAGAAAATAGACACATTACTGACAGACATTCTAGCACATATGGCTCTTTCTTTTTCAGGACTTCTATGGCAACTTGAAGGCAAACTGCAATTTAATACTGCCTTCCCTCAGACCAAGTTCTTTTTCATCAAAACTGAATAAAAGTGCCTAGAAACTGCCCCGAAGTATTTACGTATTTCTTAATGCTCACTGCTGAGTATCACTTCAGGCCATTCACTTACCTCATTAAAAAGGTCTGTAAAATCAGTATGAAAATTGCAATCAAGTATAATTATATATTCAAACAACTTTGTTCTCTCAAAGAAGTACGTGTACTTTCTGTACCAAATTCTTGGTTCAATATTTTTAATTAATGTTACATTAATTCTCCTCCATGGCAGCCTTTTTACTGTCATTTTTATACGTTTCCAAAAAGTATTCCTTTGATTAAAGATCACAAATGATTTAATTTTATTACAAGAAGAAATCCAACTTGCCACTTATTTCCTTAATAATGACAATAACTTTGGTGAGGCGCCCTGCCTTTCTGAAAATTGTCTCCTACCAATTCTGTTCCAGATAATGAAGTAAAATTAAAAAAAAGAGTATTTGTAGTGGCTGCACCACCCATTTTTAACTTGCCTTTTGAAAATTTACTTTGTTGTATCATTTAGTGGTAAGATGCTGCTACAGACCAATACCCCCAACCAGGCTGAACATGTCAGCCAGGTTTCTCCACAACTAATTCAATGCCACCACTGTAGTTATCTGCACATCTCACTGCAAAAAGTATTTTTGATTTGAAGTAATTAACTTCAGTATTTGACCTTTTTTCTATTGCAATAGTTAAAGGAAGTTTTTTCTTGACTATGTTGTTGGCTTTGGTGGCCACTTCAGAGATGCCATTTAGCAGAGCGCATGGGTCCTTCTCACAGGGAGTGATGACACTAGCACTAAGCCCTTTTTCTCCCTTGGTAAACCATGCTCCCCTCAGCCAGTGTTCAGGTATTTTCAAGTTGTTACTAAAATAAAAAAATAAAAAAAGGAAAGTAGACAAATATTTCCATTAGAGTTTAGGACTCAGGACAGCCTGACAATATATACAAGAGATGTAGTAGTAGCCTCTCATGAAAGCTTTGCACTTACATATATATATATATATATATATATAAGAAGCACATATTGTATCAAGAACTTTACATGACAGAGTAGACTTGGGGGGGAAATCACTGTAAGAGCACATCCACACTGCTAGTAGTCTTTTCCAGCCAAGTTTCAATACACCTCAGGCCTGAGGAAAGAAAAGTTGACTGACAAATACCAAGGATAACAAGCAGAAACTGAAGTCCTAGACAGGTAGATGCAGAAACAAAAGGTGAGAAAAAGCTGGCCAGAGTGCTGGAAGACAGAGTTGGCAGCAGATCAATCCGAAGACAAGGCCAGGCAGATCCCTATCCATTCAAAAGCAGCCCACTTAGGCTCTCTGGACTGCACTGGGTAGTCACGATGAATTAAAAGTGATGGCAGTAAGGAGAACAAAACAAAGAAGAATAAATCACAGAACAAATGCTGCTGTCACAATGAAGCAGTCAGTACTGGAATAAAATGGGATCCTCAGTATACAGGAAAACTGAGCAGAAATCCAATATCCCCAAGAGAAGAACTGCCATGTGCTGCTGCTGCTACCTCTTTTCTGTCTTTGGATGTACAATAGGTAAGCAAAGCAATTTAGTTCAGTCATAAGCCTATCTGTTCTCTGGAAAACTCCATTTGTAAGCAAGTCTCTCACAACTTCACTTCCTATAAGGAAAGATGCTCTCTGTGAGCCTCATATCCTAAATTGGACTGTCAATGTGCCTATACCAATAGGTCTCCTTCAGGGCAGCTACAAAGAATCATAGAATGGGTTAGAAGTGACCTTGAATATCATCCAGTTCCAATTCCCTGCTGTGATCAGGGATGAAGCAGGAAGAAAATGATTACTGGTTTGGGAGTATGTAAAGTATCTCTCCTTGAACAGAGATGCTTCCTGTCAGAAAGCCTACAAAGAAGTTTTCTAAATATTGCTCTGACTGTTGAGAACTGAGGTCTGCAAGACTATGAGAAAGCAACTTCAAATGGCTTCCAGATGTTCCAGGATAGTCAGACAAGCTCATTTCCCTAGATGGGCAGCCTCTTATCTGGAAAGTAGTATAGAAAACTGGCTAAGCTAAATGGAAAGAAGGAACACCTGTCGAAAGCTAGAACGAACCACACGCAGACACAATAAAATTGCAGATTAAGGATGAGATCACTGTTTGCAGCAGGAATTTCTGAAGTCAATATAAGCCTATAGATGAGTTTATATAGAGATTCACAAGCAGAAGCTTATCAAGCTACTGGAGCGTATACTGCATTACATCACAGATGAGCTCAATCCAGCCCTGAACATCTTGACCTCTTCATTGTTTTTCTCTGAATAGGCTCCAACTTCTCATTTTGAGTTCTGTTTAAAGTGAATGGCCCATTATTGTCTGCAGTATTCCAATTTCAGTCCTGCCAAGCCTCTATATAATGGCATCATTATTCATAGGTGTTAGTGTCATCATTATTACCTTTCCAGAAATACAAAGATGTGCCTGTACCACCCTCTGGTCTCTGGGGTTATTCAAAAATGAAGCATTTTTAATCCCTTTAATTTTGACATTTCTTCGTGCTCTTATCTTTCTGTGTACTGTAAGAGGGTACACGATAACAAAGAGAATCTTATAGTTAGCATTTCTATGAAATTCTATTAAAAAGCTGAGAGAGAAAAGATGACCCCAACCAAGACAGATGAGCAAGAGACTTTGCAAGAGAAAGAGTGCAGGGATTGGTGTTTAAACTCACTCTAGGCACTTCAAATAGAGCATTTGTCTCATAGCCTGTCCCACTCTTGCTTTTCATAAATACGGTGAAGGTTTTAACCTGCTGTTTGCAAAACACTGCTACAGGGCACTGTGATGAAGTGGCAAGAGCAGAGGCGGTACATCACTGCAGAACACATCTGGCACAGATTCAGAGTCTCAGAGGAAGGTACCCTGGAGCTTTTCCTGTTGGTCCAAGTGCAGTTTCTACTGACCAGGCACAGTGAAGTCCTATGAATATACAGAGAAATCACAGCGTGTGTGACTGGTCTTGTCACTCAGGAGACACATAGAAAATCTGATTTGTGAGACTTCTTGCATAAAATCAGCGTCCTGCAGTTCTGCGCTGGTTAAGCTTATCCCTGTCGTGTTCTTTGTCATTGTAAAATGCAGATCACAGAACTGTGCCCCAGGTCTGACCTCAAATGCCAGTTTTGATGGGTCTGAGAGGAACAGAAGTACTTCTGACTTTTAATACAATCTCCCTGATCCACTGTCATTTCCAGAATGTCATTCAATTTTTCAGCTATGCTCTTCATTACGGTGTAATAAGGCAGCAAAACTTTCTCAACTTCCATGAGCTTAATTTAATAGGTATCTGATTCATCTTACTTTACTTCAGCACACCTCCTGAAATTTGCCAGATCACTCAGAAGCTTCAATCCATCTGCTCTGCAATATACTATCTTCCCTGTCCCAATACCATCTGAGCATTTAATTAACTCGGTGTTTACAGTTTCCTCCTTGTCAGTCATTACTTAAGATATTAAAAACAACAAGTCCCAAGATGAATTGCTGCATATTTGATACCTCACTCCATTTTAAATTGTCTGCTTAAGAATTATTCACTGGTTTCTACCTGATAGTGATTTTTTTTTTTCCTTTTCATTTTAATATACTATGCAGTATTCTGCAGTATTTTGCCCAGAGAGGTCATTGATGCTCCGTCCCTGGAGATGTTCAAGGTCAGGCTGGACAGGCATCTCAGCACCTGATCCAGCTGTAGATGCCCTGTTCATTGCAGAGGAATTGGACTAAATGACCTTTAAAGATCCTTTCCAACTCAAACGATTCTATGATTCTTATTTAGACAATAATTTGCTAAACTCTCAATGAAAATACAGAATCATAGCATCATAGAATTGCTCAGGTTGGAAAAGACCTTAAAGACCATCAAGTCCAGCCACAAAATAGTTTGGTTCAAGGACAAAAAGGTAGCAAAAACACTACTGAATCCCATGACTCTAGGATTTTGTTCTGCAGAAATGAAAGAGATACCATCAAGCAAATACGGACTATAGATTCTATTCATGCAGTCTGCTTTTTACTATTTTTCCTGCTATGGTACTTACATTTGCAAGTAAACAGCAAGATGTGGGAAGTACACCATGGGTGAAATCCCAGTTCTCTAGGTTCTGTGTACCTACCAATATCTTTCCTTGCAGAGCCCATTCTGTATCTACCAGCTGAGATCAGCGTTTCAGATGTTTCACATACCATTTACTTTCTTTCTGCTTAAGGGCTTCCTGAACAGTTGTAATTTTAACAAACCATAAAGTAAAAATCAGGCTGGCAGGTGAATACAGAGATTCAGAAATTGCATTTACGTTTTTCCTAATGGCTGCATTCACCACCCATTTGTTAAACCACCACATATTTCTAATGCTATAGCCGCTCTATCTGTTGTGGAAGTGCCCAAAGGTCCCCAATTAAAAATGACTCTTTCCCCTTTAGCAAGAACTTTACAAGGAGCACAAAGAGAAATGTAGCAGCTCAAGTGTTGTGCTGGGACTTAAAGACCCCAGACAAAACCAGTTCTCTGCCATACCTTCTCCAGGAGAACCTGGGCATGTCAGTTTGACACTGTGTGACAGTATTTACTTTATACACAGGAGTAATTTTGTTTATTTTTCCAACACTGCAAAGACTGCAACAGCGACCTCATTATAAGGCTGAGAGGCTTGGAGAAACATCTCTTACAGTGGTCATAAACCTTATCAGTATATAGATGACACTATTTAATAAGTAAATGAAAGGAAAGGGAAGACAACAACACACAAAGGACTGTTTCTAGAGTTTCATTGTTTTATGTTTTTTATAGTGATGGCTTTTATCTGTGGATCTCTCAGATACACGGCTTAAACTGATAGCTTCTCATTGGAGAACTCTTGGCAAGCCAAACGTGAAAGAAAGGATAGAAATGATTTCAGATAAAAGCTTCAGTCCTGTAATTTCCCTGTGAATTCTGTTTCATCCTTTTGGTTGACCTTACATGGCAATTGACTGAACAGGGTTTTTTTTTTTTTAACCACTAGTGACCCAATGATAATGAAACCACACATAATTTAGAAGCACTTTTTTCTTTTCCTTTTTTTTTTTTCTGTGAACAACTTTTACGGGCAACGTCCCTCAAAGTACCATCCATGAAGCCACCTTTGGTCCAGAGAAAAACAGACCCCCATCTTACCAAAATGAAACCTTTTTTTTAAATAGATGTTAAACATTCCAGCCATAGGTCTCCACTTTTGACATCTTAAGATGGATAAAAGAGGGAAACAAGTCAAATTTAATTGGCTTTTAATTGCCAAAATATTTCCACTCTGTGCAGATGTTATTCACTAGTGCCAGAATCTGAGTGCAGAGCCAAATAATTAACAACAGACAAAGTTAATCCAATGAGGGGGGTTCATTTAGCCATGTGTAGCTTGAACAGGCAATGAACAGAGAAATGGATTTCTTAAGGTCCAGTGATGCTTCTCAGGGTTACTTGCAGTCAACCTGCTCTATTTTGCCATCAAATGAGAAAGTCAATCCAAATTTTGGTAACCACTGTTTACATCCATCTCTTAAAGTGCTTTCCTTAATTGGTGCAACCAAGAAGTGTACTTTTAACTACTACAGAGCTAGTTCCCATTATTTAATAATATGAAAATATAATGCATATTGTTAAAAACAGAACAAAACAACCCACACATTCAAAAAGGAAATTGCTGCTGCAAATGAGGCAGTGAAAGTTATAGTTTCCCACCTCAGAAGTGCTGCTTCTGCTGACTCTGAAAGAGGGAAGCAGGGACTGAGCCCTTGGGGACAGCCCTTCTGCTGCATTTACAGCTTGGAATGAGATGCTCAAGTGCATGCTAATGGCTCCCCGGGTGAAAGAAGCCTTGGGGACACCAGACAGCCTATTTTCTCCAGGGAATATAGTGCTCAGCAAATAAATTACCCAGACATTCCTTAAACCTCCTCCCCAGAAGAAGACAGAAAGATCTCTCATTGTCAGTCTACATCAGCACCTCTTGCCTGTCACATAAGTGCCTACAGGCTCTCATTACAATTAGAACCTTATAAAGCTGAACAAGCTCATCAAATTCTGTTCTGCTGATCCCATAAGGTAAACCTGTTCGTTTGAATTAAGGTATCTTTCTTCATGTAACGTGTGGACTGCATGCAAAATAAAAAGCTGCATCTGTCTCTCCTTCCTCCCTTCTCTCCCTTCCTCCTCCCACTCAGATCACACAATATCCAGCAGCATTCCACTTCCTTTCAAGCCCTTCAGGCACCAAATTCAAATACAGAGCTTCTTCTTAAGTTCATCAGCAATTCTGACATAGGTGGGCTGAAGCAAAATTTCCTGTCCTCTCCTTGAAACAAAGCAGGGCTGATAGATAAGCAAGAATGTAATGTCTTTCACCAAAATTTTGTTCCTTCTGGAGGGAAAGCAGTACAGTATTTCACTTTAATGTAAGTGGAATATGTAACCAGAGACTTTTACACTCCCCAGATCAGCCATGATCCTTCAGGACAGCAGCACCTGCCCTTTCCACTCAGAAATGCTGGCAGAGCCACTGAATTGTTTACAGAATCCTTTAACTGAACGATTTGGGCACCTTGCAGTCTTTTTTCCATCTTATTCTGAATTTTTATGGAGAGCTTGAGTTTGGTTCACAACTCTCAGAGATTTTATCACGTATCAGCTTGAATGAAGTGTTTATTTCCTAGATTTGAGCGAAGTGAGTGAGATCTCTCCAATATACTTCCAACTCCTACTGATGAAATGATTAGCAGAAAACTCACTTTGAAAACTTTGCAATGGTAGGAGATACTCTTGATATATTCTTAAGATCACAGTTTCATCTTTACAGTGCCCAAATGCCTGGAACAGCAAGTTTATGATTCCCTCGTGCAGTGAAAGTACACGCACATGATTTGTCTCATCCCAGTTAAAGCAGCACAATATGGCACCAAAAAAAAAAAAAAAGACAAATTGCTTTCAAAGTCTTTTGAGATTTTTAAGGGGTTGTAAATACCCTTATTTTGAAGAAGACCTTGCAAATAAATGGCCACATTTCAAATACTGTTCACCTACCTATGTAAAAAAGGACAATTCGGCCTATTCAAAAGAACTTCAGAAATACTTCAGCAAAGTGGTAGCAGTAAAGTTAAGAAATTCAGTTTTTTAATGGCGATTTATCTAAAACAGGATGTAATTACACCATAAACATTCCAATCTTAGAAAACAACATTATAGAATCATAGAATTGTTAAGGTTGGAAAAGACCACTAAGATCACCATCAGTCCATCCCCACCATGCCCACTAACCAGATCCCTCAGTGCCACATCTCCACATTTCTGGAACACCTCCAGTGATGGTGACTCCACCCCCTTCCCTGGGCAGCCTGTGCCACTACCTCACCACTCTTCCTAAGAAATTCTTCCTAATATTCAGCCTGAACCTTTTCTGATGCAACTTAAGGCCATTTTTTCTCATCCTATCACTGTTACCTGGGAGAAGAGAATGACCCCCGCCACACCAAAACCTCCTTTCAGGGAGTTCTGAAGAGCAATCAGGTCTCCCCTGAGCCGCCTCTTCTCCAGACTGAACAATCCCTCAGCTGCTTCCCATAACACTTGTGCTCCAGACCCCTCACAGATTTGCTGCCCTTCTCTGGACACGCACCTGGGCCTCAATGTCTTTCTTGTATGAAGGGCCCAGAACTGAACTCTGTTCTCAAGGTGCAGCCCCACCAGTGCCAAGTACATCTAGAAGTTAATTTATGCCTTAAAAATATGGTAAACAGTGAAGGGAAATACACAGCATATTACATCATGACAAAACATCCTGAGGCACCATGCCTTATGAAAGCAAGAGCCCAGCGCTGAGAAGCACTCAGACATTTGGCCTCAGTTAGACACTTGAGTACTTTATGAACCAGACAGGAAACAGAGAGCACTTACACTGTACAGGCTGTAGGACAGATTACAGTCTCCAAAATGTTAAATCAGAATCAGGGCACCTAGGACTGACATAGGACTGACCCTAGTCCCATGTATTTTTTGCAGCATGCAGCGATTTTGCTTTCTAAAGGTTCTCAGAGGAATGAGGAAACTTCCTTGTGGAGTTTGGTTTTAAATTATTTCCCACCATGCACAAACTTAATTTAAATCTCATATTACAGATACCATGACAGGAATGGATAATTAACACATGAAGTGTTACATGAAAACTATTAGGCTTTAAAGTAAATGATTTCAGTATCTCTTCTTTCCAGTTGGTGCCTATAACTCAGCTTCTGCCATTGCTTTGAGGGGAGAAAAAATGTCATTACATTTATGATACCAAGGGAGAAGCACTGTGAGGCACCTCACTCAGCACACTCAATGCCTCACTTCAGGTGCAGACACTTAGACTAGGAATTTTCTGTCAAATCTATAACCCACATATTTTTTTGCAATACAGAAACAGCCACCAGAATCTCCAAGTATTACCCAATTTATATTCCCCATGCAATAACTGTACAAATCTTGTATTCAAGTTGCTTTTGTGTTAGGACTTATCTACTTCAGTCTCCAGTTCTAGTCATGAGCAGCTTGAGCTAGCTGATTAGGCAACACTCAGAACGGATTTGGCAGCTAATATCACGAGCTGTTGCTGCTCTGCAGCTGCTAACAATGTTTTCCAGCTGCTGGCTGTCTGGCTGCTCAAAAACACTTGTGCTCCTTACAAACCACTTGATGTGGATGTAGAAGAATCTTCCTTTGGGCAAGACTGGCCTACTAGGCACCATCTCCCAGGAGCCAGCTCCTGTCCCAGTGATTGAAGACAATTAACTGCTGCAATAACTTACTATGGGATGAAATGAATTCTCTATCACAGCCAGTTTTTAAGACTTGAGAGATACTTCTGAGCAAAGTTCTAGCCTCAATGCTGAGGCACGTTCCTCAATGAAGCGTGCTTGATGTATGTGTTTACTTGAGGATGCTCAGTCCAGCGTGGCCTGGTTGACATCCCCCAGCCCAGAGCTCCTATTCATTTCTCAGAGAAGATACAGGATGGCTGTTAGATCAACATGGGCATCTCTCTCTGTTTCTGATCAACACCAAGAGCTTCAAGTCCACTACTGCATGAAAAATAATTGTGTAGTATCTCTCATGTATATAAAGGAGCCTGGCACTCAGAACTGAACCACTCCATCAGTGCAAACTGAAATTTAGGCTCATGATCTGATGAGAAGAGACCATCCCTGCCAATCTTATGAAAAAATAGAAGAGCTCATCTATCTCCTTTGGCTTGAATGTTCATGCTCTCCTCTGCTCTTATGCAGAGCTTATACTTGCTCTGCTACCTCTGGGGCAGCACCAGTATGTTCTGTTTTCTGAAGTATTAAGTGGTTTGAAGGGGGACTGGTGGTACAGCTGAGACTCTGATCTCACAGCTTTCCTGCTTCTTCAAACCTTGTTTGGGCAAGAGCCAGAACACCAATGAGCTGACATAATTCTGCCCTCCTTAGACACCAGGAAATACAGTTTTTGTAAAATCTTATATGAAATACAAAGGACGACACAGTAAGCAGCTCCTTTTTCCTTTCCAATTTCTTTAACATTTTTAGGGGCATAATATTGTCCATTGTCTTCTTTATTCTAACTGAAATTCACATCTTTCTTTTCTCTCCTTTTCACTTCTTCTTTGTTGTAACTGGAATTCACATCTTTCCCTTTTTCACCAAGACTAACAAAGCATCAACAAAAGATGCTGGCTCCTTGACAGGTTCTGTGTAAAACTCAGCTTCAGCGGTCCCATGCTGAAAGCATGGGGCCACAAATTAAATTGCTAATGTGCAGGTAGGTGTATACGAGTGAACGATGAATCTTTCCTTTTGTTCATGAACTGAAGAAGGAAGTCACTACTGTCAACAACCACGATTTGTTCGCATTTGTTTTTCTCTCCACAGAGCCCAGTGATTGGATTTCTGTAGCTATAGTAATTGTGAAACTAGTTTTTTTCAACTATTGTAAACCATTATATTTAAAACTATGATAAAACTGGATATGAGGCCAAGAAGGGATCACTGAAACTCTCTCTTGCATAATGAATCAAAGAACCCTACTAATACCTTCTGCACCAAACTACTATCGCTTCTGTTCGAGCTGCTTAAAAAAAACTGCCTTCAAGATATCTTGTGGCAGTTAATTCCACATCGTCTCGCACTGCTGTTCAGTAGAGGGCAGGTATATATTAATTAAATCAACAGGGTTTATCAAGAACTGTGCTCCTGCTCCCAAACAGCAAAATGAAAACCAGCTGCAATGTTATGTCTTCTACCATTCACTCTGAACAAAGCAATGATTTCATCTCCTAGGTATTTTGAAAGATTTAGGAATCTTTTATTTTCAGTCAAGCCTTCTCGCTTCTCAACTGGGAGCACTGCAATGTTTTGCATAAAGCAGATTATGCCTGCTAATGAGCCACAGCTATGCTATCCTAAACAGAGCTAAGCTGAACTTGAAATGTAGATTGCTTAGTGCTCAAAAGAGTATATACACACACAGAGCATCAACTTTGCATGTATGTTGCTCCACCAAACTCCCAGAAGATACAGGTTTTTCCCCCCATCTGTCCACTTCTGAAAGATCTGAACTTGTTTCTTCAAAGTTTCTTCAATTTCAAGAAAAGTTTGAGCACTTCTGAAGGCAGCAGCAAAATTCCCTTCTACTCTAAGGGGACTCACTCTCACTCCATTGTTGATACTTGAACACAAGGCCTTTGGAAACAGAACAAAAGTGTCTTTATTTTGCACTAGAAGTTACTGGGGCATTGCACTGATGCTATAAACAAATAAAGCCTCTGTCTCAAGGAATAGATAGGAATAGATAACCCATATTTGAGTTTAATGTACCATTATAAATACTGCAAGATATCAAGTTGTCCTTGCTTGATATTATGCAGATATGTCCACATATCTCTTTGTAGGATTATAGCTCAAACATACAGAATGAATTAAAGTCCTCCTTTCCCTTTTCCTTATGGTTTCAAGAAAACCAAGCCAATATTTGCATTTTTATTGACATGATTACTCCTACAACATAACTGTTGTTTTTATAAACAGCTACCAGCCCTTATCCTGCTGTCACTGTTGTTTGTGCCATTTGGTAAAAATCCCAAAATACAAGAAAATATCCTTTTACAAGAAAATATCTTACAGTGGAGATTTTATGTTCATGCAACTCAACTGTGCACTGGACAACAAACTATACAGGATAACATGATACTGCTGAAAGGCCAATGTAAATAAAGGAAAACGGATGAAAGGTTAGAGCCAACCCTCCCCCCTCCCCCCCCAAACCACTAAAAAAACACCCCAAAACATTCTTCTCTATAAACATGTTGAGCTTATTTAAATGCCACTGCTGATTCCTTCAGCAGGTATCTTTTTTTAATCACGTAATCAATCTAAATGCTCTGAGCTCCCTGAGACTCAGGCTAACTGAGGGCTCAGTGCTGCTGTGAGATAGTTAGCTTCCAGCCTGCAATATTTGCAGTAAATTTATTTTATTGCAATAAATCTCATTTATTTATTGCAATAAATCTCAAAGCACTTCAAAAACAGAAATTTTCACGCTTGGAGCACTTAGTACAGTACGCAAAGCACTGTACTGCTTGTGTGGGAACTAGTGAAAAACTCCTTCACTTGGTATCTTCCCATGTGATTTCAGCAATATGGGCAGACCACGTGTTTTTGTAGCAGGAAACAGGATGGATGCTATTTTATATGAAAGAGCCAACTGCACAAATCTGAAAAGACAGCAGAAGACCTGCTTTCTATTTCTGGTGTATTTCTATTGAGTACCTTTTGTAAAGCACTTCACAGAAATCCAATTTTAGAAAATCACTGTTAAAATTCAACTCCTCTTTTTAAAATTATAAAACTCCTTGCCTTATAACGAAGAGTGAGTGACAAAGGCATAAGTCATACTCTTACCACTTGCTCAACACCAAGGAAGATGTTGCCTTTGCTTCTAATATGAACTGAACTGGGTTTCTAGGACACGATCTTGCTAACTACTCCTGTGTAGTAAATCTGGGGTGAAGGGGAACCTCCACAGATGTGATCTTTACGTACTGTAACCTCCAGGAGCCACATTCCGGGACTCACTGCTTTTTCTGGTTAGCCACAAATTACTTTTCTCTCTAAAGGGAAAAACATTCTCAAGACAGTTACAAATAAGATAAAACATTTATTTCTGGGGTATTATTTATGAAATATTAGAAGCCTCTTGGCTCCAATCTCAAGCTGTAGCAAATTGGCACAAATCCATCAAAGATCCATTATCATTAGAATGAATAGCAATTGGGAGCCAGATGGCACAACAGTTTAGGGCACTAAGTTTCAGCCGCCTATTTATTTAGACTGGTCCATGATGAGAATTGAATAACATCATTTGGCTTTGTTTGAGCTCAAAATTTCAACACCTTAACAAAGATGACCTTCAAAGATATATGTTTGAGCCTACATATATATAAAGGTAAGGGTTTGGGATTTTCTGCTTTTTGTGATGTGAAAATGACCAGTATTTTGGTACACGCACACCAAGTCTACCTTAATTTACAAACACGTACTCAAAATTAACATGCTGTCTCATGAGATGAAGTTCAGATCTTAATATAACAAGAACATAATTAAGCCCAGAAGACCAAGGTTTCTACTTCTTTCAAACTGATGGATTATAGTTTGCTCACTTTGCCTTTAATATTTCTACTATAACTCTGAATATCCTGGGTGATACTGATCATCTTCCTTTCCCACCTCCTTCCTTTAGGTACATGTCTCTCAAATACGTGCAAACTTTTGCTCATTCTATCTACTAAACCTTGCTTATTCAGGCTATTCATCTAAACCAGTTTTGTAATTGCTCTTCTATTTTTAACCTTCGCATCTGTAGGTTGTTCTTAAGCATTACAAGTTTCAGCCTGTGCTCCACAATAAGGTCGCATTAAAATGACCTTACTGCTCAGATCCTTACATAGTACAAATGATTACTGCTTAGCTGAAGTCAATGAAGGAACACTCATTTATGAGATCTGCCTGTTCATTATCTTGATTTCTGTTGACTGATCTTTTAATGAAAATGAGCACACAGAAGTGAAAAACTGAAATGGGAATAAGACAGAATACATCATGAAGATTAACATGTTTTCTACCTTGCCGAACACAAGGATTTCACTTGAAAAAGAACCCCCAGGGAAATTAGGACATGTCAACAGTATTCACCTAGCTTGTAAATGAAGTATAATGAACAATGAATTTCTGTAAGCAAGCAAGCAAATATGCATGGATTAATGGCACTATAAGCAGATATCTGTTGTTTCTAACAAATGCAAAATTTTCTTTCAGTCAAGTGCCAAAGTTTGACTGATTTTTTGCATAATGGGAATCACTCAATCTTCCCAAGGAATGTGGCTGAAAACATTTATCATTTCATATGCAGGGCCACTGTAAGTTCTAATAGCTCCATGTATGATTTTGAAAGAGCTGTAACATGGACTGGGCAGAGAAGAACAGATGATAATTCCCCCACAGATTTGATAATGCTAGTATACTGCACTTGCCAACAATATTAGCAATAAATTGCATATAAAAATGGAAAGTCAGATAGCTTACGAATGATTTATACAGAGGTAAGGAGGATAAACTTCTTTCTCAGGCCAGTCTGACAGCGTCCACACCATGAAAGAAAACATTTAAGCTAAATGAAGTTTTTTAGTACTGTGGAAAAATTACTATTGTAGTGCTCCTACAGGTGAAAGACCAAGGTAATAATGCATGGAAGTCCTAATCAAACAAGCAGAACAGTCAGACAATTTAAGGTATCTCCCAGAGTCTCATATATTGTACCACCATGATAGTCCAGTAAAGCAACAGAATAGGTGATGCAAAGAAAATAATCGGGGATAGAATCCTATCTGCTGCATGGTTATAAGATTTACTTGTAAAAAGTTGTAAGATTTTAAGAGCTTTATTTAGCAAGTAGCTCCACTGGTTTCTTACGTATTACAGGAACCAGTTAATGATTAAAATAATGATGATTAAAATGAATAATTTTGCTGATTGCCATCATTGTTGCTGGCTTGTCTCCACATGTTTATATTTCCTTTTCCTCCATCTGTTCATCCAACACTATCTTCCCTCCATGGCTCACTGTGGCCACAATTAATGAGAGGACTATCTCTTCTTCTTTCTTCCCCCTCCCTGCCTTTTTCCAAGACTTTATTGAAATTCACAGTTTCTTTAAAATAATATAGCAACCAGTGCTTATTGTTTCGTGCATGTATGTCATTTAATAGAAAGAGATTAAGTCAATACAATTACACCGTAAAAAAACACACAACACTGTTCTTCTGTTTTGCCTCTGTGTATATCCATAAAAAATGGCAGCAAAAAAATATTTTATAGAGCTTGCAGTCTTCCTGAGGGGAGCCTGTTAAAATCCAAGGGAATCTGTCATTGCAAATGATGGAATCCCACAAGAGAAGAGTGCGGATTAGCCTGACAAAACATCTGCCTATGTCAACACACAGTGCCAAGTGAAACAAAGCTCCACTAGTCTGATCCAGGCAGCTTAACTCTGCACTCTGCCACCACCTCCCCCTGACAGCTGGGCATGCTTGCAGAGCATGTCTGCTTCTTCCTGACACTGCTGAAAGACTGCAAATCTCAGTGCAAGTGTGTCTCTGTAACAGTTCTGCCTTAGGACTTCACACCAAAAGCATGCACAGTGCTACAAATGCTTTGCCCTCCTTGGCTGCAAATAGATAAGGATTATAAGTCTCACAAGAAGACAGTGTTACTTACTTGGGATAGTGCCTTTGCTGAAAGATGGGCAGAATCTCTGCATCTTGATTTGAATGTAGAAGCAGTAAATCCCGAAATCTTTCTGTCAGGACAAAGAAAAAGAAAACAAACAAACCCAGACTGTGACTCTGCACTTTACATTCAGGTTACCAGTAAGCAAGCAGTAGTATGAGTGAATTCCCTTCTCTAGCACTGATTATTAGCAAAGGACTGAGCTAAATCTGTAGTTCAGAAAATCTATATATATTCACAGAGACGAGACTCCTAATACTAGAAATTACACTTTCCTGTAAGCTCCTTTACTGGTATTTTAAAATGTTTTGGTTTTTATTTCCATGTAATGCTGAATTCCAATAGCACTCCAAAGTTTATCAGGTCTGCATATAAGACTTTTGGGTATCGTACACAGCAAGAAATTGTTCCTGCCCTGAAGAGATTAGTCTAAATACAAAGGAGGAACAACTAAGAATTCACCAAGCACTCAAAGATCATAGAAGTCTAAATGAATGTAAATTAATTCATCAAAATTAAATCAACATTTAAGTCCTTGGGTAACTGACTCACTGACATTTCTAAGGAAGGCCGGAAGAGTGCATTGCTTTTTGCTCATTACTATTGCCTTAGTTTCATCTGGGACAGAATTGTTTACTTCAGTGTTTGGTATGATTTGGTTCTAGGAGATTCAGATTTGGTATTTTTAGTTCTAGGAGAAAAACAATGTTGATAACACATCAGTGGTAAGAGTTGCTGCTAAGCAGCATTGTACTTTTAGAGCCCAGACCATTGATAGCGAATGGCCCAAGTACCTGGAAGGGAACAGAATTAGGACAGTTGACTTAAACAGGCCAAAGGGATATTCCATACCATATGATATCATGTGGGAGGAGTTTTGAAGGGGATAGGAGTTCATCTCACTCTCTTCTGCTGCTTGGGCGGGCTAGCTGGGTAGTGGTCACGGGGTGGTGAGCAAGTGTTTGTGCATCATTTGTTATATACACATTATATACATTCACACATATATATATACACACATAGTCCTAACCATTATCCTTTTCTCTATCATAGTAAATAGTTTTATCTCAACCCACAAGTTCCTTTCTTTTTTTTTTTTTTTTCCCCAATTCTCTCCCCCACCCCAGTAGAAAAGGGGTGGAGGGAGCAAATTGCTGTGTGGTGCTCAGTCACCTGTCAGGTTAAACCATAGCAACTGTATATTTCAAAAAGTGACCAAAAGGGTCATCTGCAGTAGCTAGGTTTTTTGTAACTTGGCTTCTCTGACCAATAGGTGCAGGGGCAGCTGCTTTGGGTAGCTGCCCTTCCTTGATGTTCTAGAGCTAGCTCGATGCAAAACAGAAGTAGGATCTGTACAAGCTTCTATCAGTATCAATTTCTCTGTCTGCTGTAGATGGGAACCTCCTCAAACTATCTTGACAGAAAGAAGGGAAATACACTCAGGTTAAACTCCCTTAGCACACCTCTCAGCTCTCCATTGCATGGGCATACTCTGCCTCTTTCCATGCTCTGCAATTTTTATTTAACTACTCCCGTAGTAGAACAGACACTGAGGATGCTGCTGATACATTTCCCACCTTGGCAACTCCTGCTTTTCCTTCAATACCTATATACCTTAAAGGCTTCAGCTACAGAGTTTAAGCCTCCATCACCTGCTGCACCACTACTGTTTGTAGGGTGTGCTGTGTGTAGTAGCCATGCTACATGTTTCTCTAAACTAGTCATCTTTTCCATATACTGTTCTTATTCTGGGAAGTGAACTTCCAACAAATGTAGGCCTTCCTTCCTCTGTATCCCTAGGTATCTCAAAATATTCTCCAAAATAGGGTTTACAGATAAGGATATCAAGGGACAGAGAATCAATGAAGATGAATCTTCCAGCTCCAAAAAGGAGTAATTTCCCACTTCTTAGAGTTTAGCATGTGATGGTTTTCTCAACATTAATTTTTATGTACTATTATGTAATCACAGCTAAAACAGATCAATTCGGATACAATTCTGCTAAGTAGCCATTTAAATGAAAAAAAAAATCACCTATGCTTCATAAAATTATATTACTTTGAAGAAAGAACAATAAATTCAAAATAAAAAGTGTCTTGATAAAGACTCAGCCATAAAGGTCAAGCCTTTCTGATGGTATGATCTAGTCTTCCATCAGCTGGCTGGGAAGTTTTGCAAACATCTCAAAGAAAACTCCAGCAATGAAGAAACAAGGATCAATACTTGCTACCTTCATTTCCTCATCTCTTCAAATTCAATTTTGAAGCATTTGTATACCTATCAAATTCTTAACACATCTTCAAAGGTAGCTTTTAGCTTTCCCTGTAACTTCCTGGGACAGAGAAAGGATGTGGCCAACAATGATAAATGTAATGCTGTAAAGATGGAAGCGAAATTCATTGGGCATTTGTCAAAGAAGATCCTGCTCATTGCCTTGACAAAAACCTTGCCATCATCGTTTTTTACCTCTTTTTGAACTTTCAAGAAGAGGCTAAGATTTTTTTTATCGCCAGTCCCCTGACACATGGCAATATGCTGCATGCAGGCATGCTGTCATCCTTCCAGATGGCATGCTATGATCTTCAAACGCCGCAAGACAAGAGATGAAAGATTTAACTAGTGCAAAATATCCAACTGTTTATGTGTCAGAGCAAGCACATTAACTTCCTTCCCCACCTCAGGAATCCTCATGTATTTTTCATATCTTCCAGCACAACTCAAGTTACTGGTGCCACTCTAGGAACTCTTTATAAATAAGCTTCCTATGAACAACAGTAGCCTTTGTATATGCCCGTTGGAAAAGTGAGAAGTTTTCAATGGCTAAAAGTGAACAAGAGGACCTCCCTCTGTGACTTGAGTGTTTTGACCTTCAGTACACGGCTTACGCCACTACAGTGAAGGATTTGATTAATAAAATGTCTTCTTGGTGCCTGATCTGTTTGCTTTTAGCACATACAACCAGGTGAAAAAGCAATGGAAAACACTGGGAGAGACACTCTCAGTTCAGTATTGTGCAACACTACAGTACATTTAAGTGTGTCAGACTGGTCTGGCAAATGTTGCAAGAGCCTGTAATTTGGGAGGGACAAAACTCATCTCAAGTAGGGTGCAGATATGTCCCACACCAGCGTTATATCTGCACCCAGGCTGGGAACCATATTCTGTCTCCAACCTCTATTCTCTGACTTCTTAGGGTGCTGCCCTTTCTCCTTGGCCTAGGCCTGCTGGCTGCATTCCACAACTCAGTTCAACAAGCTGCCATCTTGAAAATATTTCAAATAGCAAAGCGACACGGCTGGCCAGTACTGGGAGTGAAAGTAGCCAAAGCATCTGAAATTGGCTTAAACAGCCCTCCTACTGGATCGTGTTTTAGTTAAAGTCAACTCTTCTTATTTTTTTTTTCCTGCTCTATGGCAAATTTCCCAGGCAGATGTGTTTTCTTTTCACCATATGAATTTATCCATTTTTCCATGGCAACACTTATGCTTATATGGTAGTATTCCACCTCATCTCACATACATCCTACAACTTATTCCAGTACATGAAGCCTCCACGTCCTATAAATCTTCTTAAGAAAAATGAACAGGGCACACTAAAAAGAACTCTTTAGGATTAACTCTTTAGTGAAGCGTTGCTGGACCTGCTGCTCACCAATGCGGAAGAGATCATCAAAGATGCCAATGTTGGAGGCAGCCTGGGCTGCAGCGACCATGCCCTGGTTGAGTTCGTGATCTCGAGGGATGTGGGCCTGGCAAATGGTGGGGTCAGGACCCTGAACTTTGGAAGAGAGAACTTTAAGCTGTTCAATGGATCGTTAGCCATGATCCCCTGGAATGCTGTCATTAAAGATAAAGATGTTGAGGAGAGCTGGCTACTCTTCAAGGATGCCCTCCTGAAAGCACAAGAGGTCTCCATCCCTCTGAATAGGAAAGTGGGCAGACGAGATAGGAAACCAGCATGGCTCGGCAAGGACCTGCTGGGCACACTGAGGGTGAAGAAAGGTGCGTACAAGCTCTGGAAACAAGGGCGTGTCACCTGGGAAGAGTACAGGGATGCTGTCCGGACTTGCAGACGTAGGATCAGGAAAGCCAAGGCGCAGGTAGAACTGAACTTGGCGAGGGATGTGAAAAACAATAAGAAGACATTCTACAGGTACATTGGCCAGAAAAGACAGACCAAAACAGGTGTACCTTCTTTAGTAAACTTAAAAGGAGAACTGGCTTCAACGGATGAAGAGAAAGCGGAGGTACTGAATGAGTTCTTTGCCTCAGTCTTCACTGGTGGCCAGGATTCCAGTCTTTCTCACGTCCCTGAGCCCTGCACCCCCAAGCCTCCAGGTGGGGACCAGGGGGGTAAATCCCCCCCCACACTAAGGGCAGAGCAAGTCCGAGACCATCTCATGAGACTGGATGAGTACAAGTCTTTGGGGCCGGATGGTGTGCATCCCAGGGTTCTGAAGGAGCTGGCTGAGGTGGTTGCCGAGCCACTCTCCATCATATTTGAGAAGTCATGGCTGTCAGGCGAGGTCCCAGATGACTGGAAGAAGGGTTACGTCACTCCCATTTACAAGAAAGGGAGCAAGGAGGACCCGGGGAACTACAGGCCGGTGAGTCTCACCTCTGTGCCTGGGAAGATCATGGAACAGATCCTCCTGGATGACATGCTCGATCACATGAGGAATGAACGTGTGATCCAAGACAGCCAGCACAGCTTCACCAGGGGAAGGTGATGCTTAACCAATCTTGTGGCCTTCTATGATGGAGTGACGGTGTTGGTGGATGAGGGGAAGGCGACCGATGTCATTTACCTGGACTTGACCAAGGCCTTTGACATGGTCCCCCACCACATCCTTATGTCCATTTGAGGGATGTGGATTTGATGGGTGGACCACTCGTTGGATAAGAAATTGGTTGAAAGGCCGCAGACAGAGGGTGGTGATCAATGGTTCTATGTTCAGGTGGAGGCCGGTAATGAGCGGAGTCCCCCAGGGGTCTGTCTTGGGACTGGTGCTCTTTAACATCTTTATCAATGACATCAACGATGGAATCGAGTGCACCCTCAGCAAATTTGCTGACGACACCAGGCTGAGTGGTGTGGTTGACATGGAGGAAGGAAGGGATGCCATTCAGAGGGACCATGACAGACTTGAAAGGTGGGCCCGGGTGAACCTAATGAGGTTCAACACAGCAAAGTGCAGGGTTTTGCACATGGGCCGGAGGAACCCCAGGCATCTATACAGACTGGAAGGAGCAGTCCTTGAGAGCAGCTCTGCAGAGAAGGACCTGGGGGTCCTGATGGATGACAAATTTAACATGAGCCAGCAGTGTGCTCTTGCAGCTCGAAAAGCAAATGGTATCCTGGGCTCCATCAGGAGAGGGGTGGCCAGCAGGGACAGGGAGGTGATTGTCCCTCTCTACTCTGCTCTTGTGAGGCCCCATCTGGAGTACTGTGTCCAGGTATGGAGCCCCCAGTACAAGAAAGACAGAGAGCTATTGGACAGGGTCCAGAGAAGGACCACAAAGATGATCAGGGGGCTGGAGCACCTGCCCTACAAGAACAGGCTGAGGGAGCTGGGCTTATTCAGCCTGAAGAAGAGAAGGCTGCGGGGTGACCTCATTGCAGCCTTTCAGTACCTGAAGGGAGCCTATAAACAGGAAGGGAATAAATTCTTTGAAAGGGTAGATAACAGCAGGACAAGGGGGAATGGTTTTAAGTTGAAAGAGGGAAGATTTAGGTTGGATGTTAGGGGGAAGTTCTTCACCAGGAGAATGGTGAGGTGCTGGAACAGGCTGCCCTGAGAGGTTGTGGATGCCCCATCCCTGGAGGTGTTCAAGGCCAGGTTGGATGAGGCCCTGGGCAACCTGGTCTAGTAAATGGGGAGGTTGGTGGCCCTGCCCGGCAGGGAGGTTGGAGATTCATGATCCTTGAGGTCCCTTCCAACCCAGGCCATTCTGTGATTCTGTGATTAATTTCTCCACAGGATCATTATGTACACGATTCAACCTTCAGGTCTATGATATTCTCTATTACACATGTGCACACAGCGCAAAAGTCAAATTGGTACAAATGACACCATTGCCTTTAAGGACAATCCAGCAATGTGATGAGGGAGGTGATGAGAGCTTCAGCTGCAACTGACAAGACATAGGTACATTTGATACTTCTACAACAGTATATCAGAAGCCTAAAACACAAAAAGTGAAGGTTTTTCAAATTACAATAACAAACAAACAAACAAACAAAAGCAAACAACCAACAAATCACAGCATCTTCCAAGACAGACAAAGTTGGGAGATAAAGGGGGCAGAGGGGTGTCAAAAAATGAAGATAGAATAGTTCTGGTGGAAGGGACCTTCAGAAATCAAGTCCAACTGCCTGACCTCTTCAAGGCTAACCAAAAGTTGAAGTGTATTATCTAAACGTCTCTTGAACTGAAAGGTATAGGACTTCAGCTTCTACTCTAGGAAGTTCATTCCAGTGTTTTGCCACCCTCACAGTACAGAAATGGAACTGGAAGAACAAAATAGTCTTATCAGTTGTAAAGCACAGAACATTGCAGTCCAGAAATCTATTTGTTTACCAAAAGATCTATTTGTATAGTTATACCTTTGAAAATTTAGCAAACATGTATCTGTAATTAATCTTGGGTTTCTGCTGTCACTGGAGACACAAATCTCAGCTCCATCTTTCACTACATGGACATCTGTGAACTCTATAATTTCTACCTAAAAACATCCGCCTCTTGTTTTGCAAGATGCACATTAGTCTGGAACCTTCTGAGTTATGGATACCTCCTCAGTGCCTTGGAGCTATAAAAAACATAATTAGGTCAGCTTTCTTAAAACTGCCAACGGCATTAGAAAAGATTTGAGACCCACTAATCTGTCTTATTCTCAAGGTCTGTAAATTTGGAAATACTGCCATAAGTACTTCCTCAGTGCTATGAAAAATAAAAAGCATTTAGGGAGAAGCCTTTGCCAGTGAAGGGCTATAAAAATATGATAAGTAACAAGATGGGATAGAACTGAAACGTCCAGTATTTTACTTCGACCTGTGACTTATTAATGGTCAGAATTTCTGAAGTTAAGCAAGTGTTACATTAAGCAGTCTCAGAGCTCAATGCTGTCAGAAATCCTGCGAGTTATACAGCAACCCCCTAGCAGAGATGGGGATTAGGTAGACCTCTGGAGTCAAAACTAGTGTCCCAATCAAGAGATTTTTTTTTTCCCTCAGATGTACCATACTTGAAGAGTATTTCCTTCACAGAAGTAAGAGTTTATTCCAGAACATACTAAAAGGTAACTTTAACCTCAAAATAGCATTATAAATACATGCTATGAAAGAAATGTTATTTGCACTGAATTTTGTAGCAATGAGTCCTACAGTTGCTCCCTTTGGCTGTGAAGGGCTGTTCCTTCCTGTTTGAACTCCATGAGTCAATGCAGGGAGGCTCAACTAGCTCCTTTTTCATTAGTGATGCACTCTGCTCTTTCACAATGTGCCACAAGAAATGGTGAGGCAATAGCTCTACCTCTCTTTACCTGTAAGCCATGATACTTGATATAAAATACCCTTACGCTCACCAAAGAAAAAGACTCTCAAAGTATTTATGGGTATGGAGGCTCAACTGATTCTCTCTTTGTAATCGTAATCTGATACAGAAATTAGAGAAAGCCCAACCTTTAAAAAGCTATGCAGAATTTTATCACTGAAATGAGCCACTCTCCAACTGCACAATTACTGCAGTACTATACAGCACTACCAAGCTCCATAGGGTATCCCTTCAAAAAGCTGAGCTTTACATGGTTTGTGTATTAAGCTCTCGGATTCTCTTTGAACTACTTGTCCAACTCTCCACCTAAACCTCTTCATCCCTTCCACATCCCCTGTAAAGGAATTCCAAGGCGTTTCCCACTTTTTGCATGAGCCACCATCCTATATTTTCTCTGAAGCAGTATCTGCATTTCATGGCCAAAAGTTCTGCTAGTGGTAGAAACTGTGGTGTGAGCCTTCCTATTCAACCCTTCCATTCTTATGCATGGTTTGGTACACCACTTTTACATTTTCCTAAATTATCTTTTTCCACGGCCCACGTGTACTGAGTTGTCACCTGTTTAGAAGCCTTTTCATGTTTTTGAACACTTTCATCACTCTTCCCTGAAGCTTGTCCACTTGTAATGTATGCTGTTTGAAACAAAGAATCAGACCTGCATAGGGGATTCAAGGCTCAGGAGAACCACAGAGGTACACAGCTGCACTGCAGTCTCTCTCTACATTATTTTCTGTTTGTCTCCTAATAATTCTCTCCTACTGGGCACAATGCTGATGTCTTCATGGAAATAATGATAATAACTCTACAGTGTCAGTCGTGGGCTATTACAATCACATCACTTCCATCTTCAAATAGATTAAACGTTAGCATGCACCCACATGCATATATGTACTAGTATTTTTAGTCAGGTCTATAAATAGGTTCGTAAGTTAATATATTTTATACATATTCTTTTGAAGAAGTAAAGTGCTCTTAAGTAAACATATTTAAACGAAAGCCAGAAAATAAATGAATTAATCCCATTCAAGGCTAAATTTTTGTAGTAGTCAGAATAAAAACACCACCAGTCACTGAGAACTTCTCGTGCTTTTGTCTGTATTTGGTCTCAGTTAAGATCCTAAGTAGGGGATACTTTCACCCTCTTGCTAATACATACCTTCATTATTACACTCCAAATATATTATCATCTAACAACTTTGTAGAATCACAGAGTAGCTGAGGATGGGAGGCACCTCTGGAGTTTGCCCAGTCCAACCCAGTGCTTAGAGTGAGGTCAGTAAGAGTGGGCTGGTAATGGTACTGCTCAGCTGGAATCTGACCATCCCCAGGGATGGAAACTCCACAGCCTCTCTGAGAACCTCTTCCTGTACACGAGAATTCACACAGCAGAAACCTTCTTGTTATATTTAGAAATAATTTCCTGCATTTCAGTTGGCTTCCTCTGCCTCTTAATGGATGCCAATGAGAAGAATGGACACCAGTTCCTTCCTCTTTCCTCCCCCCAGGTAAAAGTAGATAGGACAAAAGATTTTGTGGGGAACAACTGCTTACTATGAGACTTGGATTTGAGACCATAGAATCAGAATCACCAACGGTGGAAAAGACCTCCATGAACATCCAGTTCAAGCGTCCTCCTGCCACCCATATTTCCCCACTAAACCATGTCCCTTAGTACAACATCTAAATGTTTCTTCAACACCTCCAGGGACAGTGACTCAACCATCTCCCTGGGCATCCTCTTCCAGCGCCTGACCACTGTTTCAAAGAAATTTTTCCTAATGTCCAATCTCAATGAAGATCTATTGAACCATTCCCTGTGCAACATAAGCGGCAATTTAAGGCTGACAAGATTTTATTTTCAGCTACTGTTCTTTTAGGGGATGGTGATGAACAAAATATTTTGCATACCCAAAGCACAAACCAGGCCAGTCTTATACAAAGAACCAGTATGTCATTACAACAGACAGAAGGGAAGCACTAACAGATTTTGGCCTAACAAAGGATGCCCCTATAGAAACATCACTGCTAAGTACATTATGGCTCTTTGTGCTGTCTCATTTCTTAAAAATACCACTGAAGTTCACTTACTGCTGCAATCAGTAGGTCTGAATATGAGGGAAAAGAGAGTATTTTTACACTATCAGTACTTCGTGCTTTTCCCTCCCTGCCTTCTAATGTAAGGTAGCCCTAGGATCACCCAACTCTGCCCTGTTCCCTCAAAACGCCGCTATGATAAATGCTGCTCATCACTGATGCTTTGCTCATTTCAGCAAGATCATTAAGCATATTACAGTCCTAAGCCACCTTGACCTCAGTCAAGCATCTGTAAAACACAGCAACCAACTTCCATGTCCTCACAGCTGAGCTGTGTGAATACCTGCATTAGAGGTGCTAAGCTGTTCCCATAGCCTGTGTCCAGGGTCAGGAATCCATGCAATACCCAGATTCGTGCTGAGATAAACCAGCAATGATACTCATTCTTGTTGTGAAATGCCTTGAATCCTCCTCCAGTTGACATCTTGGCTATACCAAAATTCTGGAAGTAACAGTAACAGGGCTCCAAATAAGAAACAAGAAAAGAAACAGGGTACTCAGGGACTCCACTATGTATACAAATCATTTCTCCTATGTTTCCTGCTGCCTGTCTCTCTCAGACAGCACATGCAAGTTCTTCACTTGCACTGAAGCACTGCTCAGGACCAAGTGATCTGAGTTCAGCTGGACCCTATCTTTTATATAAATTTTACTAGTCAACTGGAGATGATCCACTGGGAAGAAATCAGCAACTTTTCCAAAGATCTAATCACATCTGAGGCTCTGACTCTTCTAATATCTCTCGAAGGACAATTTCAAAACCTTAGCAGGTAATCATTTTAATGACTGGCAAATGAAATGGGCCATTACATATCGGTTATTTCTTTTTCTTTTGGATAGGCGATAAAACTTAATGCACACGGTGTATCAAGAAATGTACCAAAAATTTAGTTTGATTTCACTCTGATGAGAGTAATTCTGTTATTTCTTCTTATATATGAATTAAGAGAAGCAATTCTTGACTACTTAAACCAGCCCACTCCTGAAGATAAACTACTACTTATGACCTAGTCTGGCTAGTTTTATTTTACATTTAACTAATAAGTTCTTGAGAATATATATTTTTGCTGACTTTGCTGCAGGATGTTCTAGTGGTTTGTTGTCTCCACTTTTCAAATATAATGTGTTATGAACATAATAAAATATTGAGCAGATGTTTTTGGATGAGAAGAAGTCCATTATTGAATATTTTAGTATTTTCTATCAACAGAACAATTATTCCCAAGCTTGAGTGGGAAAGAAAATATTGAAGACATTGGTGTAATACAACACTGATAAGCATTTTGTAGTACAAGAAACCTGTGGTTTAATACGATTTAGATCACTTTCTGAAAAAGTGATTCTGTTAGTTCTTATATAACGATGAACTCTTATTTGATGTCTGAATGACTCCTCTAGTGACCCTCTATGGCAGTGCTATGACTGTGATGCACCATTGCAACTTCTGCAATACAGAATGGCATGGGAGTAATAAAGCCCTCTTCATGCAGAGATGGTGGTACATATGCCTTC
Organism: Gallus gallus; assembly: GCF_016699485.2. Lineage (NCBI taxonomy): Eukaryota > Metazoa > Chordata > Aves > Galliformes > Phasianidae > Gallus > Gallus gallus. Next base: position 187,683,534 of record NC_052532.1, on the reverse strand, counting down.
AGAGATATGGGAGGCTTTCAAATTACTGCTATACTGGTTTTTGGATTAACGAAATGCTACTTTATTTGGAAGCTGCACAGAGAAAACTCCATTTGCCATGCTTGTTAATAACAGGGCACAATTAGCATAATCCCCTCAGCTCATCACAAAAAAAGTGCAACATCAAAAAAACCCGAAATTATAAAAACTTCTTCCTTTAATTATAGATTTTTCTGTTTTTAAACCCGTTACAACTGTGCTGCAGGGATATTCAGATCACACAGTGCAAGTGAAATCCCTGAGGGAAAGCCCTGTGCTGTCAAGGCTGGCAGCAGCCACTTAGCAAGAGCACAGCAAAGCATCTCAACTTCATCTCTAAAACCATGTGTGGGTGTCTGTGGCATTTTCCTTGAGGAAACAGCACTTACAGTGCCCACAGTGAGTAAGGGAATATGTTAAATTTATGTGAAGGGATAGAATTTAAAACTGCTTCTTGCTATGAAGAGCATAAATTGCCCACTGATTTATTTCATTTGCTCTTACAAGAGGAGGCTTCTCAGAGGATCTAGGTGTGCTAACTACCAGCAACAGCTCAGAGAAATCGTTACAGCAGCCATTTCAGCAAATCTCAACCAGCCAAAGACCACTGGAACTCCTCCTCTAGCCCAAATCTCTGTTTCAGTGCTGAAAAATGTGCCCACAGCCCTCTGTAAACTCCCTTCCTGAGCCCCCGGTTGTCCAACAAACAGCAACATGACTATTTGGATTCACAGCCCTTTTCTCACCCTTCTCCCATGCCCATGACCACAGCATTTAGGGCAGCAACACTTAAAATGTTACAGCTTAGAAATAAGTCACAGATCCAAACAGTTTATCAACAGTGCCCACCATACAGGCTTCTCTCAAGTTACCAGGCACACAATGATGCTTTGCATAAAGCACTGTCTGAATTTTACTCTTTCTAGACGGTCAAGCATTTTGAATCCAGACTTGAATCCAAAATTGAAGACAACATAATGAGATTTTAAGAGAGGAAAAAAAGCACACAATAAAAGGTATATATATATATATATAAATGTTGGAAGGAAAAAGTGTGCATCCATGTTTATGTAAATAAAATTCAGTATTTCATGCAAATCACAGTGACAGTAGAGTCTGTTCGTGTCTCTCTCTTTTCCCACTTAAGAGATGCCAACCTAACCTGTATCTGCCATGATGCAAGTGCTTTCCCCTCCAGCAGAGAGAGCACATTATTGCAAATACATCTACAGCACCCTGATGGAGTTGTAGGTGTCCCTGTTCATTGTAGGGGAGTTGGACTAAATGACCTTTAAAGGTCCCTTCCAACTCAAATAATTCTATGATTCTGTGAAATCAGGAACCCAGCCAAGAGAAGATAAGGAAAGCTGGAGACATACAAATCCTAACAGGCAGTGGGGACAGCATTTACAAGTGATATTTTTGGCCTTGAGACAACGTTTTTGGCATTCTGAATTTTTGGAAAAACAAATATTTCTCATGGAAATGGTAAATCAACTTCTAAAAAACTACAGGGTGAAGGAGGGCATCTGCTATTTATTTACCAAGTCCTGCTCATGTTTCTGAAGAAAAAAAAAAAAAGCCTTAAAAATAAGAGGGAATATTATTGTATTCCCTGCTGTTTGCTTTGACTTTTCTGTTTCTTTGTCAAACCTGCTGAAGGTTCTGCATGCCTGAAGGCCTGACAGTTTTTTCTGGCTATTTCAGCTGATCTAATAAAAGATATTACCTCTCCCTGCAAAACTTGCATCTCATGGAATATTATTCCACTACAGAGTACTCTGTGCTAATCTGGTACAAATGTCACAAACTATATAAATAAAAAGCATCATGATATCCTTTTTTAAGCAAGCTCCATAACTTTATTCCTATTCATAGCACAAAGTGGTTTAAATAAAGAGGAAGAGCAAGAATAAGGCTCAGCTGTAGAAATGTGGGTTACAATGTCAGTGAAAAATATACAGGCTGCACCCTGCCTTCAGCTGCTGCCTTTCACACCAGCACACCATTAACTAACAAGAAGGCACTCTGCTTCGCACATCCCAGTGCACAACACTGCAATCCCATTTACATTTTGGCTAAGGGAGTTCCAGCCTATGAATTCCCTCCTACATATTCTCCTTGAAGCACATGAGTTAATAATTAGATGATTGAGCCATCTGTCTCATTTGGGAATGTCACACTCAGCACGTAACAAGAGTCATTTCAAATTTCACTCATGAACCAGAAAACGTAAATATCTACTTTGAAGCATCTCACACTCTATACAGTATTTAAGGCATTTTTGCTTTGCCTTATTCTGAAATGGCAAAGCCTGAGAGATAAAAAGCAGGTTTTAGTTACAAATGGATTCAGTGGACTGACACTCACAAAAGGATTCCTTTTTATTAAGAAATGGATTGCACTGGCAGTTTCATTCCACTCCCATTAGGAATGAGCTCCCACATCTCTCTTCTGCACTTTTCTGACACAAAGGGATGCAAAGTTCATAGCCGAGTACAGAGCTCTGCTTGGCATCTGGCTTAGTACGTGGTTTAAACTTGTACAAAAAGCATAGCTATAATCCTTGTAAAGTAAACCTTTCTATTCTGTTTACTGCAGAAGCCAAAATACCTATTCTGCCAAGTATGAAAACCTGCTGTTGGCCCGGGGTCATGACAGTGCTTTCAGTGAGCGTTCTGAGGTTTGGCTGGTAAAGGAAGAATGGTAAGTAATACTTCTGAGGCTGTCACACTCATTTTTATCCACAGGAATCTTATTTCCGCTGTTGATAATTATATAGTTGGGTGGTGACAGGTTTTTTAGAATCTTTATGATTGAATGGGATAAATCTCCTGGGGAAGCCTGGGACAGAGGAGAGTTGTGGTTACAAGATACTCCTCAAAAATTCTTCGATCACAAACTGGCTGTATTGCCTCACAGAAAAACTGAAACTCTTCAGCTAGTGCTTGATGGAACAGAGAATCAACACATACGCAAAAGTCAAAGTCTAGATGGAGTAACATGGAAATGTGTGTGACAGTGGAAAGCTGGGTTGCCAGAGGCTATAGGGAGCCAAAGCAGAAACTTGCCTCTTCTGAAGAGTACCAGCACTGATTTTAATGCAGCTTGGAACAAAAAGATTTTCAAGCTGCTTTGATGTGGTATGAAGTTCTGGGTGAGGACAAACAGCTGGCCAAAAGTGGGGTACTTATCCTTAGGGTGAAGGAGAAAAAAGAAAAGAAGCAATACAGGATCACAGAATCATAGAATAGAATAGATATGGGATCCCTTACCAGAACTCGAACATTACTATGATCCCTACAAGGAGCTGTACAATATTTGGTATTTAAATAATATTAAAATGGAACTCATATATTATTTAATAATGGTATCATTTGCAATATTGTCAGTTTTATTAAACACACCACCATGAACACTGAACAAATTCAGATCACATGATAATACCCTCTCTCTTCCCATCCAGTTGTTAGATAAGACATCAGCAGAAATAAGCTGACAGGTAGGAGAGACCAAAGATTAATGAGCAATACGAGACAGCATGATAAACAGCCATCTGACAGGGCCATCAATCACCACTGCGGGTAATCTGTATGGTAACAAAGTGCTACACTTCACATCATCCCCACAGCCCACATCAGTGATGACACTGCTATTGAACAGGGAGTCCAATTCAGTATTTCAAAGGAACGTTAAAAGTGGAGCGAGTGCAAAACTGGCACTGGAACAGGTTGTCCAGAGAAACTGGGGTGCCCCATCCCAGGAAATGTGCAAGGCCAGGTTGGATGGGGTCCTGGGCAGCCAGATCTTGTGCAAGGTTTTGCTGCCCACAGCAGGGAGCAGGAACTAAATGGTCTTTGAAGGTCCTTCCACCCAAACAATTCTATGATTCTGTGATTTTATGAAAACAATAAATCATGGGAACCATCACAGAGTTGAACTTCACGCACAGAAAGATCCTACAGACATCCAAAGGCTGAAGCTGAAAAAATGTGCTGACTAATTCAGTCCCAAGTTTTGTTTCTGGCTAATGCTAGCTTCTCTATAGAAATTAATCCATGAAATTCTAAAGCATCACGCAGGAATTGGGAGCACATATAGGTAACTGTCCCTTCTGCTCATGAAGTTTATCGACATCAACAGTTTCAACAGCAGTTATTCCTATTCTTTTGACATTCCCAATTTGAAATACTGTTTTCGTAATTAACTACAGCACTTTCACAATCTAGTTGGAAAGGGTGCCAGAAATAAACCCCTTCAACCTAACCTTAAGTTATTTAAACTACCAATTGTGATAACTCCCATTTTCAAATCTGCAATGTGTTTGCATTTTTCATCTGCCCCTGAGGGAGAAGCTTCACTGAACTGGGAACAAAACAAGAAGTTAGTCTGGAAGGCATTACCCAGCAAAACCTGAGAGGTATCCAAGCAAGTGAGCTACAGCCTAAGGGTAGTGCAGGCATGCATGGCATTTTTGTGTCAACTCTCCCATTCCTTTGGAAACCATTACACATCTGTTAAAGGTACTCATACAAAGGAACCATTAAGTCCAGCTAGACTTCACATGTTAAGCGCCTGAAGCAGCTCTGATCCTCTGCACAGAAACCACTGCAAGAATGGGACCTCAATATGCACGAATCCAAAGAACTGGCAACTCCAGAGCAGCAACTCTGTCTTCTCAACAAATCAAACACTGCACAGAAACACAGATTACTATAGCAAAAATTTGCATGGAAGCCCACTCACATACATCTCTTGGAGCCTTCCCATCCTGTAACTCTATTGTCAAGGTAGAGCGTGGGTTGTTTTTTTCCTGTTTTCACTACATTCATCTAGTTCCCATCAGTTGTTACGTGCTAATGATCTCCAGAGCAGGAGCTCACTAACAAGGAGTAGCTCTCATTCTGAGTTGGTGTATAAAGAAAGGACGTCAGAAACTTCAAGGCAACCTTCTGTCCTGACAAACTTTATTTTCTTCTCTGTGGAGAAAAAATTCACAAACTGCTTAAATCAGAGTCAATGCAAGTTATACTGGGTTTGGTATTCAGTCTGCTGCAGTTCAAGTGTTCAACAATCCACAGCTGGAGTCAAAACTTCAGACATGTTCTTTCAGAAATAATTCTTTAATCAGAGAAAAGAGGTTTTCAGCACGCAGCCAGTGAACTGAATCTGTTATCTTCCTTTTTCTCCATTCTCCTAAACCTGCCTTTAATGAGCTGTTTACATGCATAGATAAAAAGATTAATGAATGTTAATAGCACTGAAGAATAGAACTAGTATTCTTTGTAGCACACTTTGGCTAATTATATTGTTAAGGTATTTTAACCTCCTGGTAATGTAACAGTACTATTTTTATTACTAATATCAAATTATGTAAAAGAAACACAATTAAATCTTTTTAGCACTCAATTCTGAAATCTTCATTAGAAGCATAAGTAGGATTCACTGAGAAGATAAGAATCAGCAGTCATAAACGTAAGAGAAAAAATAATATCTCTTCCATCTCTGCCTTCAGCTTTCTGGAATGATCAACACTACCACAACATTAACACCTTTACACCCTGCCAAGAATCCCATGGAATAACTAAACACAACAAAATTCATGTTACTATGGAATGCGAAATCAAACCAAATCAAACAGAGCTGGAGGTAACAGGAAATGAGGTGAGCAACTGCTCATTAGAAGTGACTGGATAGCTTTAGAGAAACTCGGTAGCAATGACAGTGACCCCAGGACAACCTTGTCACATCCTGCTGGCAGACTCTGTAGTCATATTATTCCTTCTTGTCACCTTCTGCCTCACACTCCTCCAGTGAGACAAGATCCACCATGAATACAGCTGAAACTGACAGAGTGGTCCACTACTTCAGTATCTCCCAAACTATTTCCTGCATTACTAGAAAAATACTATTCCTTTGCTAGCTCCTCTACCAGCTGAGGCAGCAATGTACAGTAAGTTTCAGATCTTCTCTGTATTAGGAGCTTCAAGGTCTTACGAGGGTAATGAAGATAATCTGCAAAGATATGACAAACCCTCCCTACCCAGAGAGTTTAGGTTATGCCTCATCAGAGAATCATACAATGGCCTGGGTTGAAAAGGACCACAGTGATCATCAAGTTTCAACCCGGCTATGTGCAGAGTCACCAACCACCAGACCAGGCTGCCCAGAGCCACATCCAGCCTTGAATGCCTCCAGGGATGGGGCATCCACAACCTCCTTGGGCAACCTGTTCCAGCCTCCTTCAGAGCTACTTAGAAGGCATGCTTATTTTCTTCTGGAGAGCAGTCAAAAAATCCTTAGTCCATCCCTAACAGCTCACCAACACATGAAAGTGCTATTATGGGGCTTTCATAATCAATATCTTGCTGCTCAGAATGGCGGACACGTTTGGCAAATATTCTCCAGGATCGTAACCACCTGAACAGCAGGAGGATTTCACTACAAGATAAAAATTACTGTACAGCACAGAACAGCAGCAGTGTTTTAAACACAATCTCATCTCAATCTGTACCAGAAACAGCCTGCAGCGTAACAGCAATGTTGTAATGCCTTAAAGCATGCAGTTCACCTTGACACTTCTGAGTGCTGTCTGCTTGTTCCCCACAAAAACATGTTGTGTGGCTTCAGAAGTCTGTCATTTCAACACCATCAATACCACTTTCTGTCTAGCACCCTGAAGTCTGGCCAGTAAATGAGACACACTGTCTTGCATTGCTGTGTTTTCTTCACTGCTGCTGAGAGGCTGGACACATCAAGCACAGTCTGTGGGTTCTCTCCTTTTCCCTCCAGAGGTGCCAGATGGAATGTCAGCTCTCAGACTAAACAAGTGGCACTTGAGGCAGCAGCAAGAAGAGCTGAAGCACACCCTGACAGGTGACAATGCTAGGACAAACTAGGCATCAAGTGAGGAAAAAAAAACCTTAAAATCTTTTTGTAAATATTAAGGCACACAATTTCTCAAAGCTTACTGAGAAAAAGGTGACCAAAGAGATATGAGAGAAGCAGAACAGAACAGGTGTTTAGAAGGGTCATTAATAGCAAAACCAGCTAATTAGCTCATCTATAGATCTCATTACAGATTCGTACAGAAACCCTTGCAGAGACACCGGTGATCTGCGAGGTTTAAAGCCATCACCCACCAGCACTACTTTCTGGGCAGCTGCACTGTAAGACATGCTGGTGTAGCTCAGAACTAGAGCTAGTCCAAGCTGCATGGCTTCACATTTGCCATTACTGGACATCAGCCACCGGAAATCCACAGTATGTACAGGGCTGCCCAGAGAGGTGGTGGATGTCCCATCCCTGGAGACATCCAAGGTCAGTCTGGATGGGGCTCTGAGCAACCTGGTCGAGCAGCAGATGTCCCTGTTCATTGCAGGAGGGTCAAACTAGATGACCTTTAGAGATCCCTTCCAACTCAAACCGTTCTACGATTCTATGACTTACACAAGCATGTGTCTGAAATAGAAATAATTACATTATCATTCTTTAGTGGGTTTGTAGGAGCTATGCACAAGATCCACTGCACATAGCAAAAGCTGGAAAAATCATGTCAGGAACCTGCATGTTTGAAAAATTCACAACAAACTTTCAATTAACTGAACTACCTCTAAAGCAGACAGGCATAATTTGACTTTCTTTAAAATTAATGAAGAGAAAAAAGGCATGCTTAGGGCCTGGTTTGTCTCCTGAAACAGACACAGCAATAGGTCAGAAGTCTACAAAAGAAGCCAAGAGAAGCAGTCCACATGAAAGAATCTACATAGGCATCTAAGACCACATTACAGGAATACTACTGCCTGTGTATCATTATTTTCTGTAACGAACATGAACGCTAAACACAATTCATTTACTAATTCTACCATAACAGACAAGAAATGAAAGAGCTCAGATTTATATTGGAAATATACACAGTGCTCCTGAGAAGTGCAGGTTCTCAGCTGTTCTAAGTTTAGACACCTCCATTTGATTTCAGTAAAGCAAGAAATACATTGCTTAGGGGATCTGGATTACTCTTAGCTTTGCAAAGGTCTTAGAGATATAATATATGAAGATTCGTCCTTTCTCCTCTAATTCTTCTGTCCCACATTTTGTGATAATCAAATCACTGCTTTAGAAAGCAAATAATTATATATACTTTTATATAATTTTATGCATTGGGATACGGACAATAATTAGCATTATTTAACAGCAACATCTCGCCGGTAGCTGATAATTCTATTACCCCTTATCTTTCCTCTTGACACACAGTTGCTTTCCCAGCTGACAAAATACAATCACTAAGGCCACAAGGTATTCTATTCAATTTTCAAAACACGAGACTCGGTGTCAGAGACATGACCTGAAACATAACTTGCAGAATTGATTTGCCAGCACTGTGCATCCATCCCCAGCTCATGTCCTTACAGCTAATGGCAGGCAATTGTTCTTTCTGTATGTCTTTCAGGCGCAGGCAACAGAAACTGAACCCAGTGAGGAGAGCAACATCTCAAATGAACTGGTTGTTCTCTGTATTCTACACCGTATCTGCACTCTTCTTGCATCCCTTTAATTTAAGCCTGTAATTGAGATCTCTAAAATAAATTGCTAACTCTCTTTGGTATCACGCATAAACTGTCAAGAAAGTGAAAATGTGATACACAGAGAATCTGAATAAATAGGATAAAGGCTGAGGGAATAGGTTGTGAGAGGAGCTTAAACGACAGAATGCTGCATAAAAACTCTCCCAGCCCAGTATCCTGTCTCCGGGAGCAGCCATTAAAATATGCTTAAGAAAGATTATAAGGAATGTGGCAAATGTCTTAGTACTTCTTCAGTATTCTCCTCAAACAGTCAGAGGATTAGAGACATTAATTGTCAGAGGGCTTAAGGGAATGAGTGAGAAGAGAGCAGCTTGGTAGAGATGCAGGGTAAACAGCCTGCTTCCTGACAGCACATTTGACCCAGGGGGAGATATCCCTGTGTAGCTATACTACAACAAATGCTCTCTGTATTGTAACAGTGTCATGAGTTCTACTTAGGACAGTGTCCACCGTCCTACTTAGGCAGACCTGCTTCATAATGGAGAATACAGATACTGAGCTGGAAGAAAGACATTTGAATACTATTAAAGAGCAATTCACAGCACTGAGGGAGAGACTTCAAAGATGCCACTTCATTTGGAAAACTCATTTAGCTAGCACTTCTCCGCTCCATTTGGGGTGCCTACTGTCCTGTCCCAGCCCATGTAGGAAGGGTGCACAAAAACAGCACACTGAGGCAGAACGAAGACCAATTAGGCCCACACTGTCTGGCCAAACAACTTATATTTTAAGAAAGGACAGAAAACTAGAGTGATTATGCATTATATGTACAAATGGCATTATCTCTCAACCTCTTCCTATTTAAGTTTCAGATCCTTCCACAGCTGAGTATGCACTTGGACCAGTAACTTGAACAGACATTGATGCACTTACTTTCCCTGAACCACTCTAATCCGTTTTAGGGTTTAGTTTATTTGACTCCATTCCACAAAAACATGAGCCAAAACAAATTAACACGGAAAACATTGCTTTGTAGGAAACGAACAAGATGGTGTTGTTTATTTATCTTCCTTACAAGGAAATGCTATGCTAAGCAAGAAGAAAGTCAGCTGCCAAGCAATGACGACAACTAGCACTTGAGTATACAACTGTACAGGGAGCAGGAAATTAACATTTTCCTCTGCAGGGAATCTTGGTTTACACCTTTGGTCTGGAGGACATTCAGAGAGCAATGGAAGATCATGGAAGAACATGAAAGCAACCTGTAATCTCACTGTTCCATGGGTGTTAATTAACCTGGCAGCCATTCAAATCGCTGGCATTAAAATCCTCTTATCTGAGAGCTGCACATTTCAGCATTTCTGCAGTCTCTACTATGTACAGAGGCATTGTACAGGGGCAGCAGGCTACCAAAAAAAATAAGAAAAAGAGGCAGAAGCTTGAGGATGACTGCAAATCATTAAATTGTGATCAGAGCATCTGTTAGTAGTTGGAGAAACATGCTATCTGGAGAAATTCACATCTCAATAAAGCAAAGGTTGCATCAAGAATGTAATAAGAACATCTCTGAGAAAACAAGCGTAAATGTTCTCTAGTGAGAGTATGCTGCAATCAAGGTAAAACTGTGCTGAAGCCAGAAAGTTCGAGTAAAGATATTGGTCTCTGAAAGGAATTGTTTTTCTACATACCTGTCCAGTCTCCTACTACTTTAAGGTGGACCCCAAACGTTGCTTTGGTATCTGTAGGGCACTAAAAATATTAAATATATTAAGGACCAATTCTAAGTAATGAGAAAGTAAAAAAAAAAAAAAAATGCATTCAAAATACAGTTGTTAAGACAGAATCTGTTGTAAGTAGGTCATTCCTGAGGAGTTCTATTAGCAGCTACTCCCTTTATAAAGCAGGTCTAGTACCAGTATGGTTCCTGCACTCAATTTTAACCCTTTCACCTGTTTACAGAAGAGTTTGGGATGGGTTTGTCTGGAGGTGCAACTGGGAACAACCACTTCACTAAGCATTAGCAATGGTAACAACTAAGGATACAGCAGTACAAAAGTATTTCCCCCTCCTGCCAACCCTTACTATTCAACATCAGGAACTGCCCCACCACCCCTAAATCAAAGCATTTAATGAAACATCTTTCTATTTAGAGATTACTGTTTTTTTCAATGTCAAGGCTCCTAATTTCAAGCTGATCATTCTCACACAGCTGTTGCTTTTTTTTTTTTTTTTATATTAAAACTGAGATTTTGATGCTTT